>NC_133488.1:15340581-15352744 GCF_025370935.1 Choristoneura fumiferana | reverse complement strand
TGTATACATATTTATGCAACTTTGCCGTGTGTATATCTTTGCACTTGACTGTACAATCAATTAGCTATTCGCTCATGTGATTCAGACAGCTAGACAGCTGAATTGAATTTTAGAATTTGTGTGATTTCGACATTCAGAATTTGCATATGTTCTGCAATGTATCAGAATAAATAGTAACTAAAAGTAACATATGTTATTCAAGAGATCCAGCCACCTGCATACCAAATTTTATCAAAGTCCGTCCAGCCAGTTATAACGTGGTGCGATATATATTTATTGTTTATCAACAAACAAAGTTGTGGAAGATTTTTTTAAATATCTCAAAAATACAATTAGGTAAAAAAAAATTGGTAAAGAGATCCGACATGAAAGTCTCTGCATCGGAAAAAGCAATTTTTTGTACGACGAGCAGTTGACATTTATTGTATCTTAGATCTATTACACTAAAAGCGTGAAAAAAAATATATCAAAAAATAGAACAGACTACAAAAAACCATGAAAATAATTAATTTTCTACCAGTCTGAAGTCGGTGCCTCAGCACGAGCCAGGAGGAGTGAATGAAGCCCAATATACTCGTATAATTGTAGGTGAGGTAGATGATTATAGATCCACTCCTGCTGGCTCGTGCTGAGCACCGACTTCAGACTGGTAGAAAAATATTTTCATGGTTTTTTAGTCGGTTCTATTTTTTGTTTTAAAATGTTTCCAGTTACAAAAGTAAATCTCGTTAAGGTATTTAAGAGAAACTTTTTATTCCGTGAGTATTTACCTACTTCTTGTTTTATTCCGGCAGTTGCAACGCGGCAGCATCGCGACGTCAAACCCGTCTGCCGACTCGCTCCTGGACGACGAAGACCCAGACTCGCCGGCGGACGCGTGCCGCTCGCTGTCCTGCCTCACAGACTCCACGGACCATTCCGCGCCCGTTAACTTTGACATGAGCAACCGGTAACAATATGTAGACCCTAGCGCCACCTAGTTGTCGAACGTTAAAATACACGCGTATGGTAAAAAATCATCAGTAACATTTTGTCGAGCGTACTGCATTGCGGTTGCCCGATGTCGCAGCGCCAAGTTGGGAAAAAGCTGCACGCGCCTTACATTAAGTACATTACATTCTGTGTGATCGATATTAGTGACCAGTAAAAGTGAATTCATAGTTTTAAATCAAATCATACTCGATTCGTAAATCGAACCCGTTTGTATTCCTTACTACAAAGCTTTATTTCTTTTGTTTTTTTTTTTTATTTGATTGGGTTCGATTCCCGAACTGAGAAGATATATATTTTTTATCGCTACTGACTCCTCGCTGTCATAAATGAGCCAACTGGACCCAATTGCATAGTAAAATAAAGTAAAAGCTATTAATAAATTTGAATTCATACAAAATCACTAATACTATTTGATCGTACTTTGTGATACCATCAGCCAAATATGTGGTCTACCACCCTAAAGTTGATTATCGTTTGCATCTCATAACAATAATGCCAAAAGACGTGTCTGTCAACTTGAAAGTTCGACCTTAGCGATATTTCATTTGATAGGAACTTGATTAAAAATTGATAGAACACTTATTTGGCTGATGGTACAATCGGGCCCTGGGTGTGAATCCTCGTGAATTCTGGCAGTAGATATCACCGATCAGCATTTCATGACTTGTTTTCACAAAAAAATTCTTTATAGTGACCATAAAAAAACTGACACAGTTTGTGCTGCGTTTAAACAGTTAATTCAATTTTAGAATTATTTTTATAATATTAGTTGATATTATATTGTTTTAGGCGAAAACTACCCGCGGCATAGACAACATCGGCCGCCACATAGAGCAAGTAGACAACGTGCCGCTGCTCGTGTCTCTGTTCACGGACTGCTCGCCGCGCTCCGTGCACATGATGATAGAGATCATGCAGGTACGACGTACGAGTACTTACAAACCACCGCTATCTTCCAGCCTGTAGGACCTGGCCACATGACCACGGCGTGGCGTCGTAACGTGAAACAGCACGGCGCCGGATTGCGGCACGTGGCCGTGGCGTGTCTGCACGAATTTAAGCGTAAAGGTACACCCTTAGATGAATGATTGGTCTCGCGCGCTCGCTCGACTAGATACCGCCGGCGTACTTGTCAAATGCGGCAACAAATAGTACGCCGAAATCGGCGTACTTGAGCCCGAGGCGAGTCAGTCGCGTTGCAAACTGTGCGTAATGTGCATGTCCCAAATTTTTGTTAAATTTTGGTCATAAACCGAAGTAAAATGCCAGTATTCGCAGTGAAACTGTTTAAAAAATAATACTACAAGAAATAAGAAGGACACTGGGATCACATACCATCAGTAAATATCGTATAATTTCGAAATTACAAAATAAAATAACATGAACCCTAAACCCATTATGTGTTGCCGCGTACACAAGAATCAAATTCCCCGTGGTTGAGATTTTAATAAATTGAATTTTATTGTTATCATCATTAAATGATGATAAATTTTAATAACTTATTTTATTTAAGTAATCTAACGTAATTATTATATATATATAACCTAGTTCTATATTATTTAATGTTTATCTTTGTGATATTATACACTGAAGGTGTATAAATTGTTACCCGACACTATTTAATTAAGGGTGAATGTGTCTTAAAATTAAAAATGTTTTTCGTCTTCCCAGTCAAAAGCCCGATCAGCTTATTTACTAACAGCCTTATTCATAAAAAGTTAGAGCCTCCTTGAAGGCTCCTTGAAGCCCGATGCTAAAAACATGATTCATAAACGTCTGTTAGCGCTAATCAGTCGATCAAGGCTCTGCTAAAGTTAGAGGACCGTAGACCCTCCTTTATCTCCCTGCTAAGTCACAAAATGGCCGCCACAAGTTTGAACAGCTGACTTGACAAGAGCAAAAAAACCATACCGAAGATATTTATAGTGAAGGCAGGGCTACGCAAAGATTAAAAAAAAAAACTGGAAAATTTATTTTCAGGAATTTGTATTTAAAAATCCTCTAATTAGCAACAATAAAATAACAATAAATATGAAAAAAAAATTAGCATGATTAAAATAATTATGGCTTTTTGCACAACGTAAACATGCGGATCGGAAATGCGGGAAAACAACATCTCGCTTTTTATTTATTTTTCCCTGCTAATTTGCTGTCACTGCTGTCAATTTTTTTTTTTATTATCGATTAGGCCATTTTTTGTCTTTGATTTGTCAAGGTGGCCACATAACGCGTCTAATCAGTCTATCAGCAGCTCAACAACTAGCAGACTGCTAGCAAGTGTTTATGAATCATACTTCTTGACAACGTCTATTAAGCTTAATCAGTCTGCTAAGTAACAGACCGATCAAACCTCAATTAAGGTTTTTTTATGAATAAGGCTGTAAGGTATTACGGGAAACGAAAAAAAATTTTTTTTCGTATTTCTACCCATTTTCCTGAAATGTTAACTTTTTACCCGACTGCCCGAAGGAGGGTTATGTTTTCAAGCGTATGTAAGTATGTATGTATGCATGTACCTATGTATGTATATTTGTAAACAATTATTTATTTTAGTTTTAATTAACCTGTAAATTATATTAGGTTTAACTATAGGTGCAACGTTGTTAAGTACGCAAAACTTCTTAGTTGGTGACTCAGCCCATGAATTTTTAGTTATAATTTGTAAATATTGAATGTCCTTAAATATATATTTTTTTAATTAAATCATTGATATACCTACATCATACCTACCATTTTTTTTTAAAAAGAAACCTACGCCTAACCTATAGACAAACATATTAATACATTCACTCTTAATTACTTCTTAATTTCTAAGTATTTCCCAAGATACATTTTGTAACCAGTAACTTAATAGACCACAGAATAATTTATTTTCCCAATAATTCGGGTAACAGTGGAGCAGCTGGCAACACAATTCGTCACGCACACTAGCATCCTTGCAAATTGTCTTACACCGTTCTTACGCACACTACAATATTGAGTTGGCGCTTTCACGAACGTTTTGTTTATTAACCGCGGTATCTAGTCGAGCGAGCGCGCGAGACCAATCATTCATCTAAGGGTACACCGTATCATGCCATGACCGTAATACGGATGTGTTAGGTAGACGGAGTGACAAACGAAATGTCAAATGCATACGTGACACGCCAAGGCGACGGTTGGTTACCAAACGTGTTAGTAGGCATAGTCCCATACTTTTCAAATCAAAACATTTATTTCGATACAATGTATATATTTTTCTCAAACATGACATGAATTATTGACGTTGTGTAACAAGTAATAGTTGGAAGTATCGCGCTCACTCTAGCGGCCTGCAAAGAGATTTCATACAAATTTACGGTCCTCGGCCGGCAATGCGACCGTCTTTTGTTTCAACGCTCGTTGCGGCACTGGCTATATCTGCTTGGCCGGCAACCACCTACTTCCCGGCCTCTACAGTAATGTACTATTGCACTTCTCATGCTCGTTAAGTTCGTATTTATGCTAGATCTAGGCGACATAAAATTACTTTTTATTCTCTAGTGCATAAAATAAAATCTTCGTTTTCTAAGACCAAGGCAATCAGGTGTAAACAGCCACAAACAAAGAAGTTTGTACATATTTGTTTTAATAATATTTAATTTATATAAAACTAAAAATCAACCAAATCTATCGAAATAGATCAATAAAATTAAAAATGTATAAGTAATTATATATTAATGCATGAACAATAAAAGGTACATAGTAAGTGAACAATTTTTTCCACTGTTGCTATTTCATCAAGTAGAGTGTAGAACTCGAGCATTAAACCCATTTTCCCCTCGACGTGTCTCTCACCCTCGCCGTACCGGGTCGGGTGGCTTTATGAACGTCTCGGGTAAAATGGCTCGTTTTATTCTCTTGTTGTACAATGTACTATTTCCCTGACACGTTGCTTTTACGGTCATGGTATGATATGGTGTAATGTGTAGATACCTTAAACCACAAATAGGTCGGCAGCGGGTCGGGTGCGGGTCAGATCGGGAGTGCGGCGGGCCTATTTACGTGGCTGTATCTGGACTGGAGCATGTGCGGCGCCATGCCAAAATTGACAAATATCAGCTGCTCGAACTAATATTGATGGGCAAAATACAGGGAAAACGGCACCCCGAAGGCTGAAGAAATCATATTGGCTCCGAAATATAAGGGAGTGGACCGGGATTAGCAGTTTTTTTTATTCTTTTTTTTACCTGTGTTCAGGCACTTCATTACTGTCCATCGTGACCTTGGAATGAGAGATGGTCTTAAATTGCCGCCGTTTTGCTCGGCCGCCTCTGGCAACCGCCTTGCCTCCAACCGGCGACACTAGCGCCGGTGGCAATAAGAAAAGCTCTCACTCTCGCGCGGCTATGGACGATGCGGCGGACACGTTTTTTCATCTCCTAAAAATTCGGTTTTGTGTGATGTTTATCAGTCTATTGGACACTGGATTCTTGTGACTGTTGTGATCTAGTGACGACAAATAATTTTTTTTTGATACTGCAAGTACCTCCTCTTTCATGGTGTATCGGTTGGCGGTGTGATTTGCCTGAAAGTGTTATTCAAGTATAATTGTACAACCTGCTTCTTTCAAATAAAAAACCACATTCAAATCGGTTCACCAGAGCTAAGGTGCCACAGACAGACACACATAGCGGTCAAACTTATAACACCCCTCTTTTTGCGTCGGGGGTTAAAATATAAATTAAGAATATAGATAATTTATTGAATCAGGCGTTACTTTGCGGATGTCCATATCAATGAACTGAAATAATTTCCTTGCTCACCCGCGACCTTACGATAGCTAAGCTTATGCAAAATATGCGTGTTCATGCAGTTCCTCCACCTCCACACTGTAAGAACACACACAAATCACACAAACCCATCTATCACCACCACCACACTACACTAATAATATAGATAACATTGTGTGCCGCGGACCCCCGCGCACGACCCACCCCGCGCCCGCCGTCGGTGTGATGTTATTCACATATCTACAGCCACGTAAATAGGCCCGCCGCAGTCCTTTGTGTCTTTTGCGCTATACGCTTTCAATTTAAAGCTAGAAAACACACTGACGCCGGAGGTGGAGCGGTGGCGGCCGCGCGCGAGGGTGCTAACGTGAAAGAGGGCACACAAATATCGCGCCACGCTTATTCCCGCGCGGTATTCTGTGTGCGATCTTGCATGTTTGCTCGAACATACAACCGGTACCGTCTCCGCGCCGCCCCGCCACCGCTCTCTAGTGTGTTTGAAGCTTTAATGCTTGGTTTCAGGATTACGGTGAGGTGGTCTGCGTGATGGGTTCCGCAGCTAACTGTCTCAACATGGAGATTTCATGAAGGCGATGCCAGGTAAATTACACGATAGTATTTAGATTCATCATCAAATTCAAATACGTTTATTTGTCGAACATAGACAGGGTGCGTCCTCTACAAATCCTAAAAAAAAATCCCTGACTTTCCCTGACCACATTTCTAAGTTTCCCTCGCTAAATCATGTACATTTGAAGCAGGTTATAATGACATTATATGTTTTTTTTTTTACTGCCTGAGATACTAAGCTAGACCCGATGATGGGAATTCACAGCAACCGAAACTTGCTCACTTTTTTGTTGACTGTTTTTATGGTGCCACTCTTTAATACGTCGCCCAGAACTGGAACGACTGGTATCAAAAATATCGAGCTAAGTTTTGGGAAATCACGAGTGTTTTCCCTGACTTTTTGGATTTTAGCAAATTTCCCTGATTTTTTCCCGACTTTTCTCTGACTTTCCCCGACTTTCCAGAAAGTGGACACCCTGATAGGTGAAAACAGGTGGATATAAATGCCAGGTAATTTTCAGTAATAATATGTTGCGTCATAAGACAATAGCCTCAGTTTCACATGCAGCATGCTTCTTAGTTCTTCATCATCCCAGCCTATATACATCCCACTGCTGGGCACAGGCCTAATCTCAGAACAAGAGGGCTTGGGCCATAGTTCCCACGCGGGCCCAGTGTGGATTGGGAACTTCACACGCACCATTGAATTGCTTCGCAGGATTGTGCAGGTTTCCTCACGATGTTTCCTTCACCGCAAAGCTCGTGGTAAATTTCAAATGTCCGCACACGAATTTGGAAAAACTCAGAGGTGCGAGCCTGGGTTTGAACCCACGACCCTCTGCTTGAGAGGCGATAGGTCAAACCACTAGGCCAACACGGCAATTACCTATTCTTAGTTCTTACGAATAGGTAATTAACAATTCATAAATTTCAAAATACCTACATATCTTCATCTTACAACTTCTATGTAACCATCTTTTTTGACGTCCAAAAACATTTGACTTTGACTTAAACCGACAAGATACTGCACACACAGTTACGTCGTTATTTATTTCTGCTTTTATATGTGATCCATCCTATATTTATAGCATAGCCGTGGAGCCCCTTTACCCTGTGCTGTGCCAAAAAATGCCGCCCTACCAGGTGCCAGAAGACTGCATTGGACCCATAGACCTGGCGAGGACGTTAAATTCAGTACCTTGCTCCTTGTCGGTGAGAACTATGCTTGGATACATAATCTCACTTTAGGAAACATTACAACTAATATTATTTAAAGCTACGTTAGCTCTTGCCCAAAAAAATACAAAATTTGCTTAGGTACATCAATTTGAAAAAATTCTGATCTGCCAGCAGACGCCATGTCCTTTTCTATTCTATAGTTATTGTAATACTTTTAGTAGGATAGGAATGTACTATCAGCCAAAATAAGTGGTCTATCAATTTTTAAACAAGTTCCTATCAAATGAATATGTCGCTAAAGTCGAACTTTAAAGTTGACAGACACGTCTATTAGCATTATTGTTTTATGACATGCAAACGATTATCAACTTTAGGGTAGTGGACCACATATTTTGCTGATGGTACCTACTGAGTTACAATTGAGCAATTAAATGACAACTAGTCGTTACGGGATCTAGAGATTTCTGTAATTTATTTGGATCACTTTGAATGCAAAGTTATTCTTTGCGAATGCTTGAAAATGTGTTTTATATTTTACATGCTGCTCTTAAAGTTACTAAACAAATGGCAGAACCAACCGTTCAACAAGTACTGCAGTCAAAAGGTGGGTACATATCGTACATTTGATACTTTACAATTGGTATTGATGTGTATTTTATCTTTTCATATGTTATCTGATCTCTGATACACTTTGACCCATAGCAGAATCGAGAAAACAATACCTAATAGACAAAAATAACCAGTAATCTCTATTGTGGCCTAAACAAAAGTGCTTTAAAATTAATCCAGAATCTTCAATTAACGTAATGTTTAAAATCTGTATATTATTATATGTATCGGGAAAAGGGCCATTAAGTAACCATAACATTACTTAGCAAAGCATCCAGACGAAATCTTATAGGGTGAATGTAATAGTTGTGTTGGTTGTGGTAGTCATGAGTTTGTGTTGCGCGGCACAGATGGCGCGCGACGCGGACGTCTCTTTGTTCACGCTGATCACCATGTCGCGGCACTTCACGGCCAGTCTGTGGAACTCCACGCAGTTCTGGATGTGCGGCGTCTGCTTCATCGCCGTGCTGCAGGCGAGTGCACCCTCTAGTGCAACCAGTCGATTCCCTGACATAAATATGATATATTAAGAAACACACTACATCACAACAACAGCAAAAACAGTAAAAACATAAATAGGAGGTGTTCTATGCAGTTAGTCTTGAAAAGTGGATGCGTTAAGGAACCACTCATAGTCACGAATAATATTTACCTCTACGCTTCGACCACATTGCAGTGGCCGTAGTCACGAGTAGACTGAAGTGTGGGGTGTCAAGTCTGCCTAGCAGCGCGATCGGGGAAAAGTTGTTTACTAGTGTTTATTCGTCGGAATTTGAAAAAAAAAAACGAAGTCTATTATATTATACGGCCCCTCTTTTGTGGAGGCCCCGGGGCTGTTTCCCCGGATGCTCTCCCTAAATGCCCCTACCCGTTGTCCGTTGGAATCGACAAACTTCTCTAAGGCTGCCTTTCAGTTAACACTAAGGTGGTTGTCATGTCCAGGTGGGGTCCCTGTACGCTTTCCTGCCGATGGTCCTGAGCCCTGGTGGCGCGGCGCTGGCGAGCGGCAGCGCGGCGCTGCTGGGTGCGGCGCTGGCCTTCGCGCCCGTGGACGCGGGCGTCATGCAGCGCGCCGGCCCGCCCCCAGCTGACCCGCCCGCGCAGGTGCGTGTGTGTGTGTGTGTACTGCCGGCGCTGGCCTTCGCGCCCGTGGACGCGGGCGTCATGCAGCGCGCCGGCCCGCGCCCCCAGCTGACCCGCCCGCGCAGGTGCGTGTCTGTGTGTGTGTACTGCCGGCGCTGGCCTTCGCGCCCGTGGACGCGGGCGTCATGCAGCGCGCCGGCCCGCGCCCCCAGCTGACCCGCCCGCGCAGGTGCGTGTGTGTGTGTGTGTACTGCCGGCGCTGGCCTTCGCGCCCCGTGGACGCGGGCGTCATGCAGCGCGCCGGCCCGCGCCCCCAGCTGACCCGCCCGCGCAGGTGCGTGTGTGTGTGTGTGTACTGCCGGCGCTGGCCTTCGCGCCCGTGGACGCGGGCGTCATGCAGCGCGCCGGCCCGCGCCCCCAGCTGACCCGCCCCGCGCAGGTGCGTGTGGTGTGTGTTGTACTGCCGGCGCTGGCCTTCGCGCCCGTGGACGCGGGCGTCATGCAGCGCGCCGGCCCGCGCCCCCAGCTGACCCGCCCCGCGCAGGTGCGTGTCTGTGTGTGTGTACTGCCGGCGCTGGCCTTCGCGCCCGTGGACGCGGGCGTCATGCAGCGCGCCGGCCCGCGCCCCCAGCTGACCCGCCCCGCGCAGGTGCGTGTGTGTGTGTGTGTACTGCCGGCGCTGGCCTTCGCGCCCGTGGACGCGGGCGTCATGCAGCGCGCCGGCCCGCGCCCCCAGCTGACCCGCCCCGCGCAGGTGCGTGTGTGTGTGTGTGTACTGCCGCGCTGGCCTTCGCGCCCGTGGACGCGGGCGTCATGCAGCGCGCCGGCCCGCGCCCCCAGCTGACCCGCCCCGCGCAGGTGCGTGTGTGTGTGTGTGTACTGCCGGCGCTGGCCTTCGCGCCGTGGACGCGGGCGTCATGCAGCGCGCCGGCCCGCGCCCCCAGCTGACCCGCCCCGCGCAGGTGCGTGTGTGTGTGTGTGTACTGCCGGCGCTGGCCTTCGCGCCCGTGGACGCGGGCGTCATGCAGCGCGCCGGCCCGCGCCCCCAGCTGACCCGCCCCGCGCAGGTGCGTGTGTGTGTGTGTGTACTGCCGGCGCTGGCCTTCGCGCCCGTGGACGCGGGCGTCATGCAGCGCGCCGCCCGCGCCCCCAGCTGACCCGCCCCGCGCAGGTGCGTGTCTGTGTGTGTGTACTGCCGGCGCTGGCCTTCGCGCCCGTGGACGCGGGCGTCATGCAGCGCGCCGGCCCGCGCCCCCAGCTGACCCGCCCCGCGCAGGTGCGTGTGTGTGTGTGTGTACTGCCGGCGCTGGCCTTCGCGCCCGTGGACGCGGGCGTCATTGCAGCGCGCCGGCCCGCGCCCCAGCTGACCCGCCCGCGCAGGTGCGTGTGTGTGTGTGTGTACTGCCGGCGCTGGCCTTCGCGCCCGTGGACGCGGGCGTCATGCAGCGCGCCGGCCCGCGCCCCCAGCTGACCCGCCCCGCGCAGGTGCGTGTGTGTGTGTGGTGTACTGCCGGCGCTGGCCTTCGCGCCCGTGGACGCGGGCGTCATGCAGCGCGCCGGCCCGCGCCCCCAGCTGACCCGCCCCGCGCAGGTGCGTGTGTGTGTGTGGTGTACTGCCGGCGCTGGCCTTCGCGCCCGTGGACGCGGGCGTCATGCAGCGCGCCGGCCCGCGCCCCCAGCTGACCCGCCCCGCGCAGGTGCGTGTGTGTGTGTGTGTACTGCCGGCGCTGGCCTTCGCGCGCCCGTGGACGCGGGCGTCATGCAGCGCGCCGGCCCGCGCCCCCAGCTGACCCGCCCCGCGCAGGTGCGTGTCTGTGTGTGTGTACTGCCGGCGCTGGCCCTTCGCGCCCGTGGACGCGGGCGTCATGCAGCGCGCCGGCCCGCGCCCCCAGCTGACCCGCCCCGCGCAGGTGCGTGTGTGTGTGTGTGTACTGCCGGCGCTGGCCTTCGCGCCCGTGGACGCGGGCGTCATGCAGCGCGCCGGCCCGCGCCCCCAGCTGACCCGCCCCGCGCAGGTGCGTGTCTGTGTGTGTGTACTGCCGGCGCTGGCCTTCGCGCCCGTGGACGCGGGCGTCATGCAGCGCGCCGGCCCGCGCCCCCAGCTGACCGCCCCGCGCAGGTGCGTGTGTGTGTGTGTGTACTGCCGGCGCTGGCCTTCGCGCCCGTGGACGCGGGCGTCATGCAGCGCGCCGGCCCGCGCCCCCAGCTGACCCGCCCCGCGCAGGTGCGTGTCTGTGTGTGTGTGTACTGCCGGCGCTGGCCTTCGCGCCCGTGGTACTGAACAATATTCCAGTTAACAATTTTCTCGCTATCCGCAGATGATCCTCTTCGTATTCTGGTGCTACGCGTGCAAGTTCCTTCCCTCCGTGATCGCGATACTAGTCCTCTACGGGTTTACACTGCGCGCTTTCTGCGAGCAGATCGCCGCCGCGACCAACGCGACCGCGTGTTGGATCGTGTATCCTATCAACGTGGGCAACTACTCGGCGGCGCACGACTTGTCGCAGAAGAGCTGGCACGGCTGGGGCGACGATTTCTACGACTGGTTCTACTTGGCGCAGCATATCACGCTAGCGCTCATTACTTTGCATTTAAGTAAGTGTCAGGACAAATATTTTTATAACCATTGTAAACTTAACAAAGTTGCAAACCTCCGATATTGTCATTTCAATGTTCAATATCTCGAAAACGGCTGAATCCATTTTTGCCAAACATTCCTATGAACCACCGCAAGGAAAGTCACTTTCACGTAAAAAGCCGTATAGAAATCGGTCCATCCGTTTGAGAGCTACGATGCCACAGACAGACAGACATCGGCGTTAAACTTATAACACCCTCTTTTTTGCGTCGTGGGTTAAAAATTGAATTTTCATACCTCTCCTTCAGAAAAGTAACGGTCGTGGCCGGGCAGTGAAGTATCTTATAATTGACACTCTTGTTGTACCAACTGAATAGTCAGTGACACAGTGCGGCTAAAA
>NC_133488.1:15133653-15340481 GCF_025370935.1 Choristoneura fumiferana | reverse complement strand
GATCCATTGCTTCCTGATTCTTTGTGGACGTGCTCACGGCCGCTCCGATGGGTTCCGTATTTAAGTATCAAGAAAGCTCAGAATTTTTTAAGTACCCCAAGGGTCCGGAGAAGACCTATTTTGATCGTGATCACTTATGTGTACGTAAGTCGTTTGTCATACAGGTTTAAAGGAGATACAGCCTTCAAATTGTTACAGTATCCCACTAATATTATAAATGCGAAAGTTTGTAAGTCTGTTTGTTGGTTTGTTTGTTTGTTACTTCATCACGTCTAAGCCATTGAACCGATTTTGATGAGATTCGGTATACAGATAGATTGAGTCCCGGAGAAGTACATAGGGTAGTTTTATCCCGGAAAATTGCATAGTTCCCGTGGGATAGCGATAAACAAATTCTACGCGGACGGAGTCGAGGGTAGCGGCTAGTAAATAAATAAAAAGGGACATATCGATACCAAATGACCTAGTCCTAAACTAAGCAAAGCTTTTTCTATGGATACTAGGCAACGGATAAACATACTTATATAGATAAATACATACTTAATAATGCATATTAAACATCCAACACCCGAGAACAAACATTCGTATTATTCATATAAATATCTGCCCCGGCCCGGGATCGAACCCGGCCGGGATCTCAAGCTTCGTAATCAGGTTATCTAACCACTTGGCTGTCCGGTCGTCAATTATGTCAAGTATGAGCATTGTTGACACAAAGCCAAAAAAATGTTTTCAAATATTTCTGAGGTCTCTTATAAACAACATAGCTAGTATACGAAGTGTAATTCAAAGGCCAGTCAAATTAAAATTGGTGAGTCAGAAAATATCAAGAGAAAATGTGTCACGCAGGATTCATTAAATATACCGTTTTTTTCCCGGAATGATCCATTCTTACTAGTTATTTGATCAATAGATGCTCAAAGTTATTTTATTTACCTATTACTGTGTAACATTAATTGCGTCAAACATAACATTTTTTAAATTAAAGACTGGTCAACGAAACGAATGAATATCATGCTTAATGAAATGTCAAAAATTAGTTTGTTCTACTATTTTTTATTTATCAATATTTCACGTATTATTTTATCTATACACATAATAGCTGTGAAGAAGATAAGTACATATAACAAACGTGTACTAAATACCCGATCACGCTGTTAACCTATCCATTACATCTCAATGCTTATTCAATGAAGGTTACCACGTTTTACCTACTTTTACAAAAAGTAGAAGTCACTTTCTGAACAATTAATCACCAGTTAAAGAGCATTAGACCGCAAGTTTTTACTTAACGCCCGCCGATCATGTAAAGTGATGACGGCACCATTTTATTAGCAACTGTCACATTATTGACGCGAAGTGACGTGGTAATAGTTATTTGTGTCACAAGGGAGCAAAATGGTGTATTTACGGCGAGGGCGTACATTGAATCCAGAATGTAGCGAAGGATTAACAATAGAAACTAGAAACTAGGGAAACTTGAAAAAAACCAAATTCTAAATATTATTAAAGAACAACCAGCATAGAAAATGGCGTGGCTTTACAATTATTAACTTCAAAAAATTGCATTTGCAATAAAATACTTAGAAAAGCCTTGAACAGAAAAGTTGCACTTTGCTCCCTCTCGTCAGGGAGGAAAAGTTACTTTTCTGAAGGAGAGGTGTGAAAAAAATCTTCTTACATTCTTTACGTCACTGTTTCATTCGTTCTTTAAAATTGCTGTCTATCTCTAAATTTAAAGGGTCATAATAATATACTTAAAGGGCCATTCGAGCGTTTATTTTCGTTGACATGGTAGAAAGATTCTGTTACAGGTTTCAGGTTTTTGGTAGTTTCCAGAGTATCTAGGTTATATAGTAATAAGTACAGGATGTCCAAAAAATAATCGAAAATGTCGTCAAATTCTACAACCCCTTCATAAAAAAAATGTAACCAAGAAAATTTTGTGGTTGAAGGCCGTTTTAAAAAAAAACGTGCAGGTACTTTTCTTTCAAAATGTATTGAATTTTTTCATATAAATTTTATGAGTAAGTTTAGTGACGGCCTTACCGATGTATGAAAAAACGTCACAAAACTGTCATTTTAATTGGGATTTTTTTAAAATCATCGAAATTGAATGTGCTTTTGATTCTGAATACGAAAAACATTAAAAAAAAAAGAAAGAGGTAGGTACACTTTTTGTGACTCTAAGATGATTTAAAATTATTTCTGTTCCTTTTCCGTAGACTGAAATTACAATATGTCCCATCGGACTGGGACATATACTTAGTTACGACACACCGTCGCGGTTACAACACTATGGGCTAGGCCATGGCTTTGCGAAACCATAGGTCAGCCGCGGAACAGGAAAAGTGTTTGTCTATCATTTTGCGTTTTTATGACTATTTGCCACCATGATTTTCGGCTTGGAAAAATTGGTCGCCTGACAACTTTGATTGAGTTAATTAAATAAGAAATGTTTTTATTATATTAGCTTTTGCCCGCGGCTGCGCTCGCGCAGAATTGGTATGTAGCTTAAACCTTATTTGATTCCACTCAGGATAAAAAGTAGCCTATATGTTAATCCAGGGTATATATTACTTGTATGCAATTTCGNCTGTGTTTCGAAGTGAATCATTGTCCTATTTTTTTAATGAATTGTTTACCAACGCACACACCAAACTTTTATCCTAAAAAGCTGAAATTTAAGATAAGGAAAATATGGGCTTATTATGTACCCACATAAAATTCTACCGGTTCGTAACTATTATTTAGTTTTTAGGGTTCCGTACCTAAAAAGTGCCAACGGAACCCTATTGCTGAGACTCCGCTGTCTGTCTGTCTGTCTGTCCGTCCGTCTGTCACAGGCTCTATCTCTTGAGTCGTAATAGTTAGACACTTTAAATTTTTACAGTTTATGTATTACTGTGGCCGCTATAACAACAAATACTCAAACCAGAATAATATAATATTTTAGGGCGGCTCCCATACAACAAACGTGATTGTTTAGCCGTTTTTTGCATGATGTTAATAACGGCAACAGGTAGACGCTTGAAATATTCACAGAATATTTAGCTGTATAATTACTTTAAAATAAATAAATAATTAAAATAAAAACAAATATTTAAGGAGGACTTCCATACAACAAACTTGTTTTTCTGGCCGTTTTTTTTTTTGCTTATGTCTAATGTTGTATAGATAATGGTACGGAAGACATCGTGCGCGAATCCGACTCGCACTTGGCCAGTTTATTTTTAATACCCAGGGTAGGTAGCATGGAATTCAATGTTATATATTTAATTTTACAACTCTATCTCCATATCACTAATCTCTGTAAATTGACATGCAGGCAGAAAGGAATAGCAAAAATCTAAATTCAATATCAGGATATTTTGAAAAAGATAAGTATTGTTCACAAACGATCTTAATGAAGATGATGATGGTGATGATGATGATGATGATGATGATGGTCGTATGTCATCGCTGCCGATTCTTACTTTATTCAATGAAAGACATGGAGAAACTTTGTCACAAAGACTTAGTTCAGATAGTTTGATATTACGCTGTCCGTCCGTCTATTTCTATAGGATTACTTAAAACTGAAGCAAACTGAAGTGGCAGTGGGCCGGCCATATCAGCCGAAGAACCGATAACTGCTAGGGTAAACGAGTAAAAGCCTAGCGTGGCGTGGGACGCCCTCAGACTAGGTGGAGCGATGATCTTCACTGGGTAGCTGACAGTAACTGGATGAGAGTGGCGAGGATCGTGCTCAGTGGCGTGCAATTGGAGACGCCTATGTCCAGTAGTGGGCTAAGATAGGCCGATAATGATGATGATGATGATGATGACTTAAAATAAGACAATAATCCCACTCATATTATAAATGCGAAAGTTTGTTAGTCTGTTTGTTTATTTCTTTATTACCTTTTCACGTCTAAATCGTTGAACCGATTAGGATGAAATTTGGGATACAGATAGTTTGAGTCCGTGGAAAACATAGGGTAGTTTTTTTTAATCACATAATTCCGCGGAATAGCTATAAACGAATTCTACGCGGACAGAGTTGCGTGCAACAGTATGTACATTAGGGAATTTACCTACTGATAGTCTGATTTACGTCCTTATGCTGTAACTAAAAGGCATCGGTCACTTTATTCCTCCACCTAAGTAACTTATAGTCTGTCTGCTAATACTATTTCTGTATTTATTAATGCACAATTCCTTTCAGATTCAATGCTAACTAACTGCATATAACTTTGCCTGGAATCATTATATTGCGAAAGTAGCCATGGTGCTGTCATGCAATATTCAAGGTGAAGAAAAGAAGAAACGTTTAATGTTGATATGCAAGAAATTTAGGAATATCCGACTGATTAGATTTATTTATTAACGCTGTGTTAAAAAGTTTGTTCTAAATAAATATGATGTACACAATGAAATAAAGTCTTCGTAGGCATCTTTCTTTTAGCGTTCCGTGGGTGGAAATTTTAGTGGAGATTCTAAAAACAAGAATACCAACAGGTATGTAGTTTTTATTTGTTGAATGAAACTACAGTAATTTCAGATGATGAGATAATAGGGGTACATTATATATAAAGTACTATAAAACCGTACAACTTTGACTTTTGAGATAACTTTGCCCAAGTTGTCATTTTTTTAAATATCTGAAATAAAACAAAATTGACTGATTTGTGACCACTTTGTGACATGCACATTTCTAAATAATTTTTGTACATTTTTTCCCTTTTGTCACGAATAAATCTTTTCTTTTTCGATATTAGAATATTTCTTTATTCCTGACGGGAGTTACTTCTTCTTTTAGGGTTCCGTACCCAAAGGGTGCCAACGGGACCCTATTGCTGAGACTCTGCTGTCTGTCTGTCTGTCTGTCTATCTGTCCATCCGTCTGTCACAGGGCTTTATTTCTTGAGCTGTAATAGCTACCCGTGTGATGTCGGGTTAGAATTAGACCTCTCCATTTCTTCCGTGGATGTCGTAAGAGGCGACTGAGGACCGTAGGCCACAGGCTAGCAACCTGTCACTATTGTACCGTTTTTGTCAAACTTAAAACCTAAAATTGCTAAAAGTGGCGCCGAAGCTGTAACGTTTCGTGTGCTTTGCCTACCCCATTTAGGCATACATGTTTGTGTGTGCTAGACACTTGAAATGTTGACAGATTATGTAGGTATTACTGTGGCCTCCATAACAACAAATACTAATAATAAAGTAAGTAAAATTAAAAAATAAATGGAGTTGTCATACAAGAAACGTGTTTTTTTTCCAGCGTTTTTTGGTTACTAGGCGTTGCTAAAACTTATTAGTGAACTGTTTTAAAAACATTGTACGTACGGAACCCTTCGTATGTACGAGTCCGACTCGAACTTGACCTTTTTTATCCTGCCAAGGCCTTTTTGTTACAGCTTATATTTAACTCCGCGGGCAAAATAAATATCAACGGCAAAATTGGACGGTTTTATGGTACTAAAAAAATAGTCTTCTATTTATAACAGAAAATGTAATTTATGTAAATTATTGTAAATTTATGTATGTAGGTGCAGTGGAACGTATATAGGCTGGGATGATGATGATGATGATGATGTATGTATGTAGGTAAATTATTTAATAGTGTTACATGACAGCAGCAGCAGCAGCTCGTGAATTTGCTGCTCTGTATGTATGTGTGTTCTGGTGTTCTAAGTGACGATTAAATATTCACAGAACAAAAACAACCAAAATATCTAAATATATATTAATGTTTATTTTTAGGCCTTTACCATATGTAATTCGACTTTTTATGAGTGTAGTTTTTTTTTTAACTATAGCGTACAATTTCGTACATTTTTTCTGATTTACAAGAAATTAGAAAAGTCGACTGCTTCATAGTGAAAAAGATAGCGCCCGCCAGAAAGTACTTCAAATTAGTAGTTTTTTTTTTTTTTTTATAATCGGTTCCATTTTTTGTTAAAAAATTTTTTCATGTACCTACATTTTCTGATGTCAGTGAATTCCATGCGACACCATGTCACCGCCAGGAAGTATGACACTCAACTTCGAAGCTGTCTCACCCTGGAGATTGCGTGGATCGATATTTACTTGAAATCTTATTAACTTATTTATTGTTTTGTCACTAGTAACGTGCTAGCACAAGTCTTTTCGCGATAGTTTTAATCTTCTTCTGCGTGAAACATTGTAGTAGAAAAATAGTAGAATTATTATATGTTCAATTTTTTTAACAAACGAGTTAGTGTTATGCTCTATGTCACAGGATGACTAAATATTGACTATCGATATCGATAATAATATCACTCATGTTTAGACTTTGCTCATGTCTAGCTTTAGAGACATTCTTGACTGAGCCGGCCGCGATAACTGTAGTAGGTAGTATGACGTTCTTTTTAGAGTGTCATTGCTACTGAACTGTCAGGTTGCCTTACAGAAGAAAAGTAAACTCATGTAAAATGACAATCTCGCATACAGATACCCAGAATCAAGAACCAAAATCAGAAGAATTGTATAAGTTCATATATTGATAATTTTTTATTGTGAGCTTACTTTTTTTTAATTATGTGTAACTATTATTACAAATTATATATTTTTAAGCTTCTGGTACCTTGACTTTTGTATTTAGGACTATTGCATGGTAGGTGCACGCGGCTAGTAGCTAATTTTATAAGATCTCCGCTTACAAATTGTATCTTTCGCGTCACTGCTTTTATTATAGTGGCATCATAATAATGTTTGATTTTGAGTTTGCATTATATTATAGGCACTAAGTAAGTATAGAAGTTAGGTTGGTCAAAACTGTCATATTGGCTGTACATTAATTTTCATCTAATCTAGTGTCCCAAATTTCAAATTTGTCAATTTTCAAAATCACTCAATATGCTTGACTGAAATGTTTACATCGTAAAATCTGGGCCATATTGTCCGAAATAAAGGTCGTTACTTATTATTGTAATAGCTGGTTCAGATTTTCGATCACGAACCCATCTGGACCCGGTCATTTGAAAGGCATGGGACCACAGCCAACATATCTAATATAGATGAGATGAGCAGAACTTTGGAGGTCTATCCCCTAATACACTATAAGGATGTGCTAGCGGACAGGCCTCTACAGTTGCCAGATCCGGACAGTAATTCACATGGAGTGGGCTATGGCGTTAATAGGATGCCGCATACAGCATTACCGAGATATGGAGTGAGATAACGGACACCTACCATTCCAATTTTCCAATATCATATAAATTGTACATTTAGTAGACGATGACATTATGCCGTTCACTAAATGGGCCGCTCAAACTATTGACCCCCGAAACAACGAGGTGTAGTATAATATAATGCTTCAAAAATATATTTCACATACTTTTATTCTGACCTAGAAAGACGTGTAATAATATGTGATATTTTTGATTGGTTCGATTGTATATCTATCTTGTCTTGAGTGGATAGAGATGAACAAAATAAATACTTGAATAATTGAGTGGTTTCGGTGTTACCAGGTTCCTTGACCCTTGATGCGTGGCTTTACTGGTACGTCCATGAGGCACATGTACCATATGACCAGTGATGTAAATAATGGAGTTGTTCTTTCGAAAAAATAATAAACTTTATTACATACATTATAATAATTATTTTTATTCTTGAACCACATTTAGATAAACAATGAAAATTGCTACGGGGATATTATATTACCTTATCATTACTATGGCGACGTGTCAAAAGAACGCTGCACATTGCTTCGGGACAGAGAACTTGTTAATTTGCGGAACCTCATATAAATTGACAACAATATTTTTTACTTTACTTCTGCGCTACGAACCGTGCCCCACAACTACGTCCATGTGAAATATCTATACAATAAGTTTACATACACGCCCGCTCTCTTTCTCTTCGATGTAAAACAATATTTTATTATGTATGTATAGTATATGTCACACAAGCTCGACTAGCTGTCACAAATACCTACTATATAACTATTATTAGGTATTGTGTGATATATATATTATTTCATGTAGGAGGAGGGAGGTGGAGGAGGGCGTGTACTGCATGTTATTATATTATGTAGGAACGTATCACATAGATCTAACTGTGCCGCACGGTTGATAGCAGAGAAACCTAGGGCAAAATTAAATACTGTAGGTTCTAGATGCTGACTAACAGTCAAGCTCAAAAAAAATTAATTGCTAGTGGTACGGTTGGCTTGTTGACAGCGGGCATATTTAACTTGTATCACAAAGTTTATACCTTTTTTTTGTTCTCAAAGTATTAGCTGAATCTAATGCCGACGTTGTTCACTAGCAGACCTGACCCCCTGATCCTGATAATTATTCTCAAACGCTGTCTAATGCGACGTACTGCATTTTACTTACCCCAAAGAAAAGATTGTATGGTAGAACTGCAACTGTCACAGGCGGAACGGCAGTGATGGGCCTGGTAATTGCAGCCTGCTCGCGTGCACAGACAGATGAGAGGAATAGAGCAACAAAATAATTAAAATAAACTGGAATTAATCAAAATACCACGCACAGGACTTATCACGCTAACGCACATGAGTAATATTTACCTCGACGTTTCGGCAACATTACAGTGGCCGTGGTCACGAGTAGACTGAAGTGTGGGGTGTCAAGTCTGCCTAGCAGCGCGAGTCCTTCGAACTACCCGCACTTGGTCATTTTTATTTGTCACCCCACACTTCAGTCTAACCGTGACCACGGCCACTGTAATGTTGCCGAAACGTCGAGGTAAATATTACTCGTGTCTAAAAATATATTGTTTCCAAAATACTTACTTGATTTATAATGCATAATAATTGGCATGATTATTGGGATATGAATTTACTGTACCAGCGGGAAAATTACAAATTAATTATACCCACTGCCCTGTCAACCAGACTAGTTAGCCGTAGATACTACAGGCAAAGAGCGATCAAAAAGTAGCAAAGTAAAGACATTCCCTTTTTACTCTTAGTATTTGAGGACATGTAAAACTATTTGAGCATTTCCAAATAAAGTTTGTACATTTGATTTGCGACTCCTATTTGTGATAAAAATTTGCAGGTTTGTAGAGTGAACGATATTGAGTCGTAATAACATAGTCTCTCAAAATGTCCCAATTGGTTTGTATGGAAATTTCCTTTTTTGTTACCAAAACTATGGATTTGCGGTAACAAAAAAGGAACTTTCCATACAAATTAATTGGGACATTTCGGGAGACTATCTACCTGCAAATTTTTACCCAAATCGGAGTCGCAAATCAAATGTACAAACTTTTTTAGAAATGCTCATTTTAGCACTGTAGCTTGCTGTAACAAAGTACCAAACTGTTCAGCTACCTATGAGCTTGACTGCTTCGAATTAGGTTTGATGCAACATCTGTCTCCGATGATGTGTCAGCTAAACTGAACGTGCCCGTAGTCTGCAAGTACGACGGATTATTTGCGGTAGTTCTAGTTCCTTCACAAGACCTTGAAGAAAGAACTGCGTTATTTTTCCGCCTTTGTACCTTTGCAAGAACTGAAGATGCTACTGCGAAAGGAACAAAGGCAAAAAAATAAACGCAGTTTTTCCTTCAAGTCTTGTAAAGGAACTAATGCAAAAAAAACGCAATAGTTCCATCGCACGAACATCCAAAGGAAACACTGCCAATAATCCAGTACACACGACTACAAGCCTGCTGGATCGGAAAAAAATCCTAGCAGATAATACTTACAATAGGTAGTTATATGATACGAATCGACAACTGTTTTCGAAGGGAGTGTAGATGATTTTGGAACTGCTCGTAGTCTTCTGCTGATTGTGCCAAATCATCGGTTATGATATCCTAACAAAATCAATTTATAGAGATAAGTAGGTACAAAATTAGCACTGGATAATTTTTACCGCAATTTGATCGGCGCAAGTTATCGGCGAGTGGGTGAACTTTTGCTGTTATGTAAGTATTTCGTAAGTATTTATTTATACCTATAAAGGCAAAACATGGCCTAAAAATGCATGAGATTTGGCAAACGTATTCCTTGAGGATCGCAGAGGTGCAAGAAGTTTTTTTTTTAATTCGAATACCTACACTACAGAGTAGATTTCTTTCTTCAACGGGAGCGAAGCCGCGGGATTAAGCTAGTAATTATATATACGAACTGAGAAATCCAGATGCAGAAGCCTAGATAAACTCTTCGTCAACTCTTTTCATGGTTAGCAACTTATTAATAATTGATATTAGCAGTTTATGATTACTAATTCTCTACCAAAAGTCTTACCACAGAAATTGAGTGATGATGATGATGATGATAATTAGGATAGTAAACTCTGTGTGGATTTTATTACCTCTTTTGATAGAAAGAGCTTACACGAAGCACTGTTCATAAAATATTAGGTATGTCTAAAGGCACTGTTACACATGCTCGTTACTGGACTGAAGCAAACGCGTTTACACTTGCTTATTACCTTTCCCCCTTCCACCCCGTCTCGAGCTTGCCACTAATAAGCATGCTCGATAGTAGCATGTCCTGTTCACACATGCTACTAGCTAGCATTTGCTCAATAGTAGCATGCTTTCTTGCTACTAAAGAGCATGTGTAACAGTGTCTTAAGGGACTTTGGCTTTACGGATACCCTTGATAAACTTGATTGCCTGTGCATTCCTGTGCGTGTCGTACAAGATGACTAAGAGCCCTGGTGGCAGCGCTCTCTATTGCCAACTACGAATTCCAAACTCCAGCTCTGCGGCGTGGAAGGTAAGGACAAACCACCGCACTATTTTCCCAAGAAACTCGTCCTGTAGATTTGCTACCGATTTTCAACCGACGACCATGACCACTTTAGCAAGAGTAGTAACTACGAAAAGTAACTATAAATATAACCTGAATAATAGCAAGAGCATCAACCAAGACAAGAAACCGTGGTCAGAATCTCGGTAATTTCTCAATTTATCGTACACATATTATGACCACTTGAAAGGCGTTTGGCTCGTATTATAATATGCGAACAGTTATCCAAGACCCTGCTTCTAATTATCAATAAAATACTTATAGATTTTATAGGTCGTAGTAAAATTTTCGAGTAAAGTACAGTTAGTACAAAATTTCGTGACTCGATAAAAAAATGTGAATATTACTCGAAGGAGTACCCCGATCGGGTAGCTAAGTGTCGCAATAGACTTTCGCTAGCTGGCGCTGTCTATTTGAGTGTGTGCGTGAGCTCCTAGTGTCCGTATACGGCCGCAATCGACGTTCAAAGTAAAGCACCTCGTTTGCGGCTTTGGCGGAATATTTCATTTCGAGTGTGGGGTCAAAAAATCGGTTACGCTTAGATACTCCCGCCACTAGTTTTTGGTGAAATAATTCTTCATAATTTACGAAAAAAACCTGAAAAAAGGAACTATTGATAACAGCGCCATCTAACGGGACATTGCTCATGAGCTAACCAGGAGCTTACCCCTTAAGTTTGTTGTGTTAAAGCCATGTACCTATATTTAATTTATCATTGTTTTAAGTTCTTCGATGATTTGTAAATTTTATGTTTATTGAGAATTTACTATTTATGTAGGTAGTTGTGGATAAAGGACATTGCAAAGTTGTAAAGTTATAGTTTGAACAATTATTTAGCTAATCATTATAAAAAAAATGTCAAAGAACTGGAATCACTTGCAGTGGATTTTTATTCACGAAAATTTCTGCAATAACTTTATTTGACGATGAGCTGCCACAACAATAGTAGGTGATTTAATTTTTTAATGATATTTGCTAACATTGATATAGTCACATATGATATGAATTTTATGAAAATATATGATGTGATTTTTATGTTATAAAAGTACAGTCAGAGACCAAGAAACTGCATCAACTACTTTGTAACGCAGTATTAGAATTATGTAACCACAAGTATTAGAAAAAAATACTTTTTCTCAATCACTAGGCTGGGAAGTATCGCGCTGCAGGCGCTGCTTCTCGGCTGCCAACACGCGATCACTCAAGCGGCATGCAAAGAGATTTCATACAACTTTCCTGGCCGCTGGCCGACAATGCAACAGTCTTTTGTTGCGCGGCACGCGCGCACACAACAGAGCGACGAGACTATATAGCGTCCAGCCAGCTTGATTTCTTGTTTTTTTTTATTTCATGTCATGTTTGACAAAAGCACTATGCAAGCCTCAGCTGGAACATTGGGTTGCCGGCCTCGCATCCCTATCCCATCGCATCTGCTTGGCCGGCAACCCCCTACTTCCCAGCCTCTACAGTACTATTCCAAACTCGTTAATGCTAAAATGCACATAAGAAACGTATTACTTTCGAAATACAAATTCTATTTTAGATAGTCGTAATTATAAATGAGTTTGGTAAAGTAATTAGGTAATCATTTTAAACGTTATATTAATCGATGGCATTCGATGCCATGATCTAATTAATTGATGGATAATAAATATAATAAATACACTTTTACATGTTACAAAAACTTTATTTTTTAATCCCACTACTGTTTTACAAACACTTAATAACAAATAACAAGTTTAAATAATTTTATTTATTACAATCACTTAACTAATTATGTGGCATTATAATTGCATTGCACTATTTTACCTTATTTTCAAAATAATATTAGCACTTAAATTATTACGACAGCCATTAATTAAATAATAAGGCATTTTCCTGCTTGAATTAAATTCAACTTGGCCTTGTTAGACTTCTTAACTACAACGACATCTAGCGGGTAGTAGTAAAAATGCAAACACCGGCGCCATCTAGCGACGAATAGCTAATTTAAAGCCGGCAACAAAAATAAATAACCGGACCCCGAAAGTCTTCAGTTTGGTGTAAACAAACATATACTCTAAACTAATAATAATAAGTAGAGCTATGCTTTAAATATTTAGTCAAATATCGGAATACTAGAACTGCCTCTAATATGCCATGGCTCGGGTTAATCTGAATGCGACCCATCCATAATAAACTGAAAAACCAAGTCCATATCAAGTAGCATGCGTCTTATGCATGGCGTTTTTTAACCGCTATAAGTCCAAAACGTCCCTCATAGCTTCCACAGGGGTCACAAACTTGGTGGAACCAATGAACACGGCATTGTCAACGCCGCTGGTGATCACGCTTCTGTGTATAGCCTTGCATTCCTCGCCCGTGACGCCGCCCACAACGAAGATTATGACTGTGGGATTGTCGAGAGGGTGCTTCGTGCTGCGTGACTTCTTACTTGTTAGAATGCTGGAAGAAAGTAAGTTTGGTAAGGTTGGTAAATTAAGATAGAAGGCGCGATTTTGAAGTGTTTCACGCAGTGCCTAACACATAAGTTGATTTCCATGTGGGTGATGGATTTAGATTAGTTTTGTTAACGTACCTAAGAAAAGAAAATGGCAACCTGCAAATTAGTTTAATGGTAATAGGATTTAGATTATTTGTTGCTAGTAGGTAAGTAGCGATAACAAAAATACAGTCAAGCAAAATATGTAGGTACCATCAGCCAAATATATGGTCTACCACCATAAAGTTGATAATCGTTTGCACTGACATAAGTCACATTATGAGTATGTGGTAGGTACATTATTATTGAAGTGTTGGACGAGTTCATTTTTGATTCTCAACCGATCGATGGTAGTTTTTTGACATTTGTATATGCTTGTGATAGCTTTGTAAATTGTATAAATATATTTTGACATTAACTTTTACTTTGAAGGTACACTTACAACCTTGGTTATAGTTATTTCGCACTTGAGCTACATAAGTATTGAGTATACGAAACAATGCTCACTTTAAACCGCTGCGCAGTAGATCTTTAAGCCCCTCGTTCCTGTGTCGAAGGTCCGGCAGCTCGGGGCGTTCGGTATCGACGAGGTCGTTCACCATTTGCTGCAACACCCCCCGATACTCGTGACCAGCTCCCGTCTCGCACGGCTTCAGAACCGAGCCATATCTGTATAATAAAATACAGAAAAGATGTACATTTTCTTAGTATGATAGTTTTTAGTGATTCACGGTTAATACAGAGTGTTAATTAAGTATCTGAAACCTGAAAGTAGTTTGTTTAGAATCAAGAGTAGAATCGATTACAATATGCTTTGAAGCAGGTTGTATACTTTTTTTTAAATCCATTGCTTAAGGGCAAGTCTAAAAGTAACAATTGCACACGTCGATTAAATGTTTTAGTGAGGTTCTGTCGGTTTCATTTTCATCATATTTAGGTGTCTTGTAGTCCATTAAAAACTAGCTGAATCTTTGAGTTAAAGTTTGAACTACAAACTCAAAGATTCAGCTAGTTTTTAATGGACTCACACCACACAATTCCATATTTTTAACACTGCATTTAAATTACAAACATAGCTACTCACTTCTGCAAATTCTTCCTCATCAAAGCCATTTCCTTCAACCTTCCCATAATCTTTTTAGAAATTTCATCACACTGTTCAGGACTACACATGTATCCGCTGTCAGGGCTAAACAAAGTCTTATGGTCCTCAAATATGGCAACACTTAAAGTCTCAGCTAGGCTACTCTCATGCTGCTTGGAGAAAGATACTTCGGTTCCAGTGAGGGAGTAGACGTGGACAATCAGTGCTAGGAGACTTTCTAGGGAGAGGTGACGGTCTTTTCTGGTCTTTATGAGGTGGCTTATCTGTTATAAGAAAGTCATATTTTAAATATATATTACGAATGACACTGGCCGAGCAATAGATAAAGGAACGAAAAGAAAAAGTAAGCACAATTTGCTATTTCACAATAGTATCATATGGGAAATAAAGTCTAAATTTTGTGTGTGTCCAAAGGTTATAGTTAAAGTTAATAGGCAAAAAGTGCAATGTATAAAAATTACTGAAAGCTGTTGTCAGCTACAACAATAAGTAATAAACATGAACAAAATCTTTTAAAAATTCGGACCTAAAACCTAAAACAATGTATCTGGTAAATCTGGCGATTTGTGACATATGGACAAAATAATTGCGAATTTTTATAATAAGAAGTAAGTGAGACTATGGGAGGAAAATATATAATTTTCGAAATTGGCGCGACACGATTCGAAGAAGTCGCCACAGAAACTTAACAATCAATCAAACCCGGAGGGCTACTACGAAATTCGAAGTTCTTATCGTACAGTCGAGTTCATAAACTTGCTAGCGAAAATTTGATCAAAATATCTGAACACGCTTCTAAGCTGTTAACAATAGAGATTTATTCAGGTATTTTTGATCTAATGTTTGCTTATGAACTCAACTGTACCGTCCCTCTCAGTCTCGTATTAAATGATATTAGCGTCAGCGGGACCGCAAGATACGAAGTTCGAATTTAGCATTTCGTTGTCTAGGGCTTGCTAACATCCACACACTGCTGAAAAGGCCTCTTCATTTTCTGAAACTCATACCTGTAGGTAATCAAAAGTGTTTTTCATCACACTTGCTCGTAAACAGTGTTGTAACATGCAGGCTACCTTAGTTACAACTCCCCAAATAAAACCCTCGACCTTAATGTGCTTGTCATGAAACCCGTGGTCGGTAAATGGGTCATTGCGCGTACACATTTTCTTGTCATCAAGCCCAAGGTCGGTCGCATGAGTCAGTGCCCGTACTGATGGCGCTGCGCGCGCTGCTGCAGGACTACATGGACCACATGCACACGCATGTTGCGGCGCATGCCGAGGGAGGTAGAGGGCGACGTTGCCAAGAACACAGCCTAAGGTATCGCCAATATTTGGAACAATTTAATTTTTTCTTTTACAAATATAAAATTTTACTTGAAAATGTGATGAAAAACATTGTATGTCGCACGGGCGGTACTAGAATTACGAACATCCGACTCATTAAAGCCCTCAGTCTTCGACTTCGGGCTTCTAATAGACTCTCGTTCGTATTTCCTTATTTACCGCCCTTAAGACACGACTCTCGTTCGTAATTCCTTATTTACCGCCCTTAAGACACAATGTACTATTTTTCTAATATCGTTATTCAAACAATAGCCACACACCTGATGTAGGACGCTGGTAGAGTCGCGACTCGCAGCCAGGCTTTGCAGCACTTGTCTCTCCAAATTCTGTAGGAGCTCGAGTTGCGCTCGCTTCGGCGACTTCAAGGTATGGACCACAGCTAGCGCTTGTTGCAAGATGCCCATGTGCTTTTCTATCACATCGTAGTTACCTGCAAGTGAGATATCATGAAAGTTAGTATGTGTGTGCGTGTGTGTTCATTACGCTTGCATGGCGAAACAGCCGGACATAAGGCCATAAATTGGGTATGCAGATAGCTGGATCTCTGGAAGTTACTTTTTATTCTAAAATGCTCACAGAATCTGGAATTATATATCCGAAAATCTTAACCGCTAAGTGACATGATATTTTCCATAGGTGTTATTTATACAACATGCCTAAATAAAGATGTACCTATTTTAGTGAACTTCTACTTCCACTACTTTATCCACAATTGGGTTGTTAATTAAAAGATTATTCTATTTTATTTATTAAGTTCGTAAGGTAGATTATCAGAAAATATTGGATTAAGTATATTTTTACAAGCTTTTATTTAGTATCACCTATCCCATTGTGTCTGTCTGTCTGTAATCAAATTTTGCAAGTTAAATCGGACCAACTTCCACTAGTCGGATTGAATTGAAATAAGGTACTTATGTAAATTACGTGACAATACAATAATTGGTAGTGACATCCTGGTAGTACAGCCAGGATCGTCTCCACAGCACGGAACTCTTCAACAGTTAATGGCATCGACTTGAAATTTGGAATGCAAATGTAGTTTGGGTGACAATACAAGTACAGTCAACAAAAAGTACAGTCAGCAAAAAAAACTAGTATTAAAAATGATTTTTCACTTCTCATGCTCGTAAAGCTTGTGTTTATGCTGGATCTAGGGGACATAAAAAGACGTTTTATGCTCTAGTGCATAAAGTAAAATCTTCGTCTAAGACCAAGGCGTTCAGGTGTAATCAGCCACAAACTATGAAGTTTCAATGATGATGATTTCAAGTGTCTATGAAGAATAATTTTTAATTTATGTGAACCTAAAAATCAACCAAATCAAACAAAATAGATCAATAAAGTTGAAAAAATATGATTATATAGTAATGCATGAACAATAAAAGGTACATAGTCAGTGAACAATTCTTTCCACTGTTGCTATTTCATTTCCTCGCCATCGAAGTGAAAAGCAGAGTGTAAAACTCGAGCATTAAACTCATTTTCCCCTCGACGTGTCTATCCACCCTCGCCGTACCGGCTCGGGTGGCTATATGACCGTCTCGGGTAAAATGGCTCGTTTTATGCTCTTGTTGTACAATCTACTATTTTCACCAAAAACATTTCTTTTGTCAATCAAACAAACACAAAGATGAAGCGCGTCAATGTTCGGAAGTGAGGGCCCGAGACATCACGTCGTGCTAAAAGGTGTCGTCACGCGAGGTGACACTCTTTCGCGGCCCGGATCATACCGGGGTGGAAATACCGACCCTGTTTTTCGTGTACACGCCCATAGAAGCTACTATCAGTTTCTAATAATATCAATAACGCGTGTACACAAAAAACAGGGCCGGTATTTCCATGTCGGTGTTATCCGGGCCGGGTAAGCGTGTCACCCGTCACGCGGAACTTTAACTGCCTAATTGGCTATATCTTCATAATTTTTCGTTTAATTGACATATGATATCCATATCGAAAATACAAACTGAAATATAGATGCATAGAAAAACCAGAAAAATAAGATCAGCGCTGGGAATCGAACCCAGGTCCTCGGCATTCCGTGCCACGTGCTATACCACTACACCACCACTGGACAGTGATACAGACACGAATTTCTCCTATGCACCACATATCTCAGCTTGTTTGTTTTCTTATTTAGTCACTTAACCGGCGACACTAGCGACATCTATGCTGTAGCCCTCATCGAGAAACTTTCAGCACCCCATTGGAACTAACCGCTCACCCGGACAAGAGATGTCGTTATTAAGCAATCAAATTAAGATTGTTTTTTGGAATCTTTTTGTATTTTTTAAAGTTTTTTTTTTTGGTTTTCCTATGCATCTATATTTCAGTTTGTATTTTCGATATAGGTTTTACGGGATGACCGTAAAAGTAGCAAAAAAATTTGGAATTGAAATAAAAAATACAAAAAGATTAAAAAAAACAATCTTAATATGATATCCAATATTTTCTGATAATTTAACTGACGAACTAATTACAATTTTTAGGCCACTAGCATATAATTGCTGCCACAAGCAAAAACTACACGTTTGAGCTCACCTTGACAAAAACCATGGATTAGTTGCCTAGCTAGCTGTTGCCCGCGACTCCGTCTGCGCAGAATTCGATTATCGCTATCCCGCAGGTCTCAGGATCTCCATACCGAATTTCGTTTAAATCGGTTCAGTAGATCCAGAGATTACTACTCTTGATAATATTATTAGTAATATAATAATACATAATAAATTCCTCAAATCTCAAGCCGAACCTGACACTAACCTTTAGACGCAGACACAATCTTCTCGAGGCTTTGAGGCGTCACTTTCAATAAAGTCTTAGGACTAGGAGACTTCTGCACATCAATCTTGGACAACTTGTTATAAAGGTCGAACAACACCTCCTTCTGACTCTTGTTAATCATGTGATCAAAGGTTTGTACGCTAGAGTCGTCGTGTGCGTGGAACAGACAACCGGGAGGCAGTTGCACGTCATCAGGGTGATTAATTCTAGAAAAATGTTAGCCTTATTAGCTTCAGGTCGTCTCAATTCACAATGGTCCATAGACTGATGTCTACTTCTGCACGCGCCATTTTCATGTGTGTTTGTCAAGAGGCATCCTAAAGGTTGAGTCATTCCTTTTAACCTCCTATTGCTGTTACTGTGTGTGTTGTGTGTTAAGGTTACTTTCGAAGATAAAAAGAATAAAAAAAAACCTGCATTCGAACTTGTGGTTTCATGGACTCAAATAATATCAATAACGCGGATTAAGATAAAATAGAAAAAGACAGCTTTAAATTTTTCACTGATCAGTGCCAAAGTATATAAAAGCCACACTACGAGACTAAAGTGATACTGGCATACTTCTAGTAGGAGCCTGATTGCGTCTTTCTCTATTCTAGGAGAAGGGAACTCACCCCCCTGGTTTCCACTTCACGCTTGCCTCTACAGCTCCGAGATCCTATCATTCCATAGGTAAATGGGAGGAGACATTAGCACATGAAGTTTATAGTAAGCCAGTTACCTGACTCACTATTAAGAGACAATTCAATGATTTCTTATTCTTGACATTGAGTTATTGTATAATTAAAAAAATAAGAAAACCCGACTGCCGAAAAAAATACTAAAAAGAAGAAAACAAGTGTGGTCTAGAACTTTGTTAATTAGGTACTTACTAAAACTTTTTGGGGTGGTCATGATTTTAATGGGTCCCGACTGTTGAACTTTAAGTTAGTTACTTAACAGTTCTAGGCTACAGACTGATTCTCTTCTTTTTATTAATATCTTTATAGTAGTTGGGTTATATCTTTTTCATTTTATACTTTTTTGATATTTCTCTGGATATGGTAGATAAAAACTGTTATAACCTGTACCTACATATAATGGGCTTATTATTAGGTTTCCTTCGATACCCATATTGTTACAATACAAAAAAAAATTTTTTATTTCCCCGCCATATTTTTTTTCCCAGACGCCATATTGAAATATTACATACCCTTTGTCACTCGCGTCATCAAGACGAATCCAATGACGTATCATTTATCAAAATCGGTTCAGCCGTTGAGTAGTTACGAGAGAACCTAGGAATAGACATACATACATACATACATACATACGGGTCAAACACATAGCCCTCCTTCTTCGCAGTTGGGTAAAAATAGCTCATTATGTAATCCCAATCTAACTCCTGTATAAAGTTGTATCCAATGAATCAATCGAATGTTTCATTTTCGTTTTTTGAGACTGATTTGGTGTATTTAAGCCTCGTAAAAAGATTTAAAAAAATCTTTTATCTTCCATTACTTACACATTAGCCTCGCACACTGGTGACATATCAACTGCAACGTCAGTACTATGGCCCGGGAACCTTGGCAACACCGTCATGATTTTATCTAGCACTGACTCCATGGAATGGCTGGTAACAGCACAGAGGTCTAGCGTGCGATCTACTATTATTAGTGATGCAGGGTTGGAGCAAGTCTGAAACATTTACAACATTCATTTAACGCATTCACTGCCACCAACGCACATATATGCGTTTTCGGAACTTCGCCCAGTGCTGCTGTCATAATTATTCATAAATTTTGAACGCACATGTGCGTCCGTGACACCTGTGGAAGTCAGTCACATTATTTTTTTTATCAATAGATAATACCAGACTTTTTTTATAGAATAACTGATACAAAATGCTTCTATTTTCTTAATGTCTCTGTCAAACTGTGTTTTGACTTCTGTCAGGTTTTGATTAGTTTCACAATTTCTTATTGACTGCATAGTGGTAGAACATGACCAATGAATGATAATTTCTACCATCCAGATTTCAATATTATTGCAAAACATTTTTAAGTGCAATGACTGCCAAGGGGCTTAAAGAAAATAGTAACAATAGTTTACTCACTTTTCTTCTAGCTAAACAAACAGGCGAGTTCTCTAGCACCCCAGCTACCAAAGAGCTATAAGTGCCCATGTAGAAGATGTCTTCCCTCAAATTCATAGAATCCATGAGACTGTTCAGCCCACTAGCTAACCTCCTCACTTGTGATCTCCCATCTCTAGACAAAGAGTAGAGGTCCAGAGCTGATGAATCCGGAGTGAGCTTGCCATCGTAAAGTGGATACACATTTTGGTATGGCGGAGTCAGGAACACTATATTGGTTGGGCATATTGTGAAGAGAGGTAGGTGAACCACCTCTACTGCACTTTGCTAGAAAAATTGATAAATAAAAATAGATCTAGTATGTTATGGATTAAAAACAAATAAAAAGCATTTTATTGTGCAAGTTTCTTAACAGTGCAACATTTTTGTGAGTTATCAAAACAATTATAAACAATGCATTTTTTAAATAATTTTAAACACCTTTATACTTAATACATTTCAAAACATGTTAGATGGATTTCCACAGAAACCAAGATATCTTCAAGAGATCTTTGTTTCTTCTTTAGAGAGTTTATTTATATTCACTGCACAGCATTTTGGTTCTAAAAATAACTACAAACAAACCTGTTTCCCAATCCATTCCAGCAACATTCCCTCCAGCTGCTTGGTAGCTTCCGTAGGAGCCTTACCGGCAGCCACCACATCACTGACATCCTTACCCTCGTTGAGCTCCAAATAGACCACATCCAGACTGACAGTGGATATGAGCATGCAGTGCGAGAAGTCACTATGCTTGATAATTTCACGAATGGTACGAAGCTGAGTACTAGTTGATTGGGATATAAAAACTGCCTTCTTATGGTCTTTACTTGCAACCTGAAAAGGTTAAACAAGTTTCAAGGTTTCAATCTATTGGAGCTACAGAAATTCCAAAAGAATCATATCGTAAGGGTCAAAAGAGCGCGGTGCCACGCGTTCTAAATTGCAAGCTACCTACTTCATCTATTTCAAAATCCGAATTATTTTAAAGCTAGTAAATCAGTGACAAACCTCAAAAGGTGATAAATTCTTCACTGAAACAGCTCCTCCGTACATCAGATTTAATAATCCCCCGTCCCAATGTAAACATTCTGCGCTATAATCGTCAAGAAATACGGCGGCCCCGATTATTCGATTGTACACCTCCGACCACCAAACTTTGCCAAACTCTTTAATGGAGGCTGCAGCCATTGTAAAGCTATTTCGATGAACTTTCTATTTCACACAAACATAGCTTTATTCACTATTCCTTTTAAAATAAATTAATATCTAACAATTTATTTTTTAAATTTCCATGTCATGTCACTCAATTACTTACTGTCATTTTGACGTTATTTTTTTATCTACTACTTTGCAAAAGCAAAGGCAGTCTAATCCATACAGCTTTTATCATAAGACGTCGGCAATGACAACCAAAATGTCGATGTTGAAACAAAAAATGTTTATTTCTGAAAAATGTTGTAAAAAATGGATCTCAAAGTGCGCAAAGCAAAGCAAAATGCGGATTTCGTGTCTAATGTGAAGTAAACCAATTTTAACCCTTTTCCAGGCTCCGCCATTTTAAATTGGTTTTTTGTCATATTGTAAATTTAGAAAGTATTGCCTGGAAAAAAAATTAAACGTGGTTTAAACCAATATTATGCTAAGCTTCAGTCACTACAGTTTAGTAAGTGAACCATTGTTTTGATAGGAAAAATCAAAATACATGTTACATTTAGTATTATTTTTTATTTACTTACTTATCACAATACAATTTTGTATTCTAATACATGCTTTTGCACAATCCTAGAATGTATGTTTGAATGTTTAGTGTTCATAGCCGCTGGGGAGAGCATTGACATGGGGGTTGTGGAAGAGGGACTTCTGACCATCACCCCACGGGAAGCGCTGAAATAAAAAACAAAAATATTTATGTGGTGACTTAGACATATTATATAGGTAGAATCAGTGGCGGATTTGCAGTGTTGACTGCCCTAGGCCCCAGGCCATGTATTAAGTGTCAGCCGCCCGTTTCTCAGCATTGATCATCATAATGAATTTTTATGTCTCAATTGGCCACCCCTATCAGGGAACAATCTGTGCTGGCCGCCCTAGGCCTAAGCCTACTGGGCCTTAGGGCAAATCCGCCACTGGGCAGAATAGAATTATAAGGACCATTATGCAAGCAATGGTCACATATTATTTTTCATCAGTTAGGTTTAATATTATCTAATATTATCAAAAGAGCAATTCTTGTAAATTCATTAGTTATTTCAAGGATCTCGGATACAGCTCAAACGACTTTTGAGGGTGAATGATTTATCTAGCTTGGTCCTATCTCTGAGAAAACGCATGCTTTAACTGTGAATCTATCTGGCACAGAACAGAATAGAGACACTATAAGTGCTGCTTTGAATAGACCCAAGGTCACTTCATACCAAGATGCCATTGCTATAACAAGACTTTAATAATAATAATAATATTATTAAAACTCTTGCTACATTTACTTGGTGGATAACCCGTAAATGTAGTTAATACCAGCCTAGAGCTGAGAAAAAGCAATCCTTCGAAAATAATAATAAATTTATTTCGACCAACTCGGATCATACACATAGAAATTAAATAGAAATTAAGAACATAAAAATTAAGAACAATACATCTATACTATACTAAGTGGGCAACACATGCAGCTGGTTCCAGTGGCACATAAATGGACCGTCATTCCGCTCCGAAACTGTCTTCAGGAGGGTTTTGTGTTTGAGCTTCAAACATAATACATATACTGAGCGGCAAAAAATCTGGCCCTCAAATGTATGCAGTAACAGGAAATTTCGTATGTAGTGGGCCAAATTTTATGCTGCTGAGGACATTTTCCTGTTGAGATTCATGAGCTTATGAGGAAGATTTAAACAAGCAACAATATGAATTTAGGCATGAATGGTTAAACAATGTCTTCATATCATTGTAGCAGAGTGGAATCAAACTGATATAATGATTTATCATTACTTTATTGCCTCATGATTCCTGCCATAGTAGATTCTCAAACTATTAACAAGTTACTGCAAGGCAGATGTTTCTTCCTGCTAAGATTATAATCATTAAGCCGGTCTATGTTAAGTCTAAATATTTAATGATAAAGTCCATTGAAGTCCATTTAATACAATTAATTCAAGGTATTGGATTGGTAAGGCTTAAAATTATCAATAAATAAATATTTAGTGTTATGAGAGTCTGTCAAAGAAATCAATAAACTTCAGTCTATGAACGTTTTCTTTTATATATTTTAACCAAGGTTTAAGAATTGGATAATTTACCTTTGTACGAACGCGCAGGTACTCGTAGGGAACGAAGGGCGCACGCTCATGATGCTCCTCTTGATGCGCCAAGTATGCGTTCAGCATACCCAGAGCCACAGCTGGGAAGCCAACGAAGAAAGACATCTTCTTCCATAGCTTGTGGCCACCTAATATAGAAAAGAAGCAATCACCAGAGATAAGACCGTAGATATAGGTTATACCAAGTATGTGATTACATAATTCCAAAAACAATATTTATATCGCTTACCTCCATGACCACCAGCAGTGGCGGAGTGCGAAGACGCACGCGCCTGGTTCTTAAGGTACGAAAGAGCAGCTCTTTGCAAAATTGCAGCCATTTTCACTGTAATTCCGTTCCAATCCAATAAAAAATCGAACGAAATACTCAACTGTCAGTTTGACAGCGATAGTGATAGTTACGACGCTGCGTTATGTTTTTGCTATGGTTCTTGCCAAAATCGGAAATAGGTACCTGGCTGTTAATAAAACTTACTTCAATTATTATTTTATTAATTTCGTTTAATCACAATACATGTGTGAAATTGTTTATTAAATGCTAATACGTTAATTAAGCTTGAGTGCTCAGCTAGACTCTGCAGGGCTACTATTAAACTCTAAACTCGAAGTTCATGTCGTGCGGTCCCTCTGACACTTATACTATTTAATACGAGAGCGAGAGGGACGGTAAAATACGAACTTCGAGTTTCGTAGTAGCCCTGCTGGGCAGCGAAAACTGTCCACGAGAAACCGCGGCAAATTAAAAAAAATGATGCTGACAACACTATGCTGTACACTGATTAAACGATGTTGATACTTAAAAATTATTTTAACTTTCCAGATATTAAATTGTACTCGGGACTCTTCAGGCTGCATCAAAATGCAGTAATGTGTGAAGGTTGATGATGCCCTTTAGGAATCCCTTGGTAAGTTTTATGACCATTGTCAGTGCCCATTTACGTCCAGTCCAGATGCATACATTTTTGGACCATTTTGACCAGATTGGCATTGAATATATCCTCTAACATTTTAATTCTAACATAATCTTATAACATTTTGCATTTGAGGATGCTAGGAGGTTGAATTACTTAAGCAAAAAATGATTTATTTACTTCTTATAGCAGAAGTATCAAAATTATCTAAGCTGGACTAAAATGACAATATAATGTCAATTTTGACAGTCTCAAAAATGATACCAAATTAAAGTTTCGTAAAAAATGCGTAGACAGCTTTCGCTGGCCAGTCTACACAGTCATAGGTATTCGTAAACAAAGAATTGAGATTGAATTTTTTGTAAATAACAATAATAACAAACAAAGATTCTGCCAAATTCAGAAATTGATTCGAGTAGGTATAATAATAATAAAGACGATCGATGCCCATAGTTAAATTTATTGCAATAGTATTCTACAAAAATATTCTGAGAATAAATCCTAGAAGCACTTCCAACACTTCTATCTGTTAGATAGTTTCTAAGTCATAATAGTATATATCTGCCATTATTGCTAAAATGGGAATGTGCTACGGAATGATATAACTTCTTGTTTGGAGTAAGCATCAAGAAAGCTCTTATTTATTTTGCATTGTATTGCTCTCCTCATCAACGACTATTAACACAAACTACGTAGTTGAAAATAACGTTACTGTGCTCACTCCCTCAAGGCGCGACAAATGAGACATTATAATATTAAGAAGGTAAACGCATGGTAAACGCTGAAAGTTATAACTCTATTGTAAGTTAGAAGACAGTGCCATTTCCAGCGTTATTTAGGATCAAATGTTTCCTAGCTATTTCTGTTCATAGCTATACTTATCTAATTTAAGAAAACTCTATTCAGGCTGTTAAAATTTACAATCCACGTCATAGGTATTTTTTTTTATTTGTACCACTGCCACGACTACCACTAAAGAAGGTTAAGAAATCAGCTTACAAGACCATGATCATTCTTGCAAGCAGCGATCTGTACGCTGCTGTTCGACGCGGCGACTTGCCGCTGCTTTTTTTTGAGTCGCGGGTAATGAGGGCTATCGCGTATGAATTCGCCACTAGAGGCGCTAGTGTAGCGTGAGGTCTCCGAAATGTCAAATCTCATAGTTTTTGGGTGAGCTACGCGGGTTTATTTATAATTAGAATAATTTTGTGAATATTTTGCAATATCTAAAATTAATTATGGCAAATATGCGTTCCGGGGCAGTGAATGTCTGTGTTTTGAGACAGTTTTGTCTTTCAGAAACCTTTGTCCTCCCTTTTTTCCGAACAAAGCGGGGACTATGCAACACTGTGGCATGCTCGATATTTTTATGGTACGGTTTTAAGGTGTATTAAATATGATTTTAATCTAAACTTTGTTTTCACGCCCGTAATAACAGACTTTGAAAGCCATACTTAAAAACCTCACGCTACAGTGCGCCATCTAGTGAGACAAAAAACGATAGCCCTCATTCAATATAGGGTCACGTGACCAGATTGATTGTGGAAACGAGCGTCGATTGACTATCATGTGGCCGCACCTTAAAAATGAGAATCTAGTTAGAGAAATTAGTTAAAGGTAACCCAAAAATATATGACTATTGTCAAGAGGGCGCTATTGTTCTTATTTAAACAATGATCCGTTGTTGACTACTAATCGTTTTAGGGTATTTTTGTTATTGTTCAAAGAAACCGCCATAGTGACACTGACAATCATTAAAATTATTGCCAGTGTAAGAAATTAGTTCCAATGGAATTCCGCAACATGGCGAATAGTCATATATTGGTCAGGCTTTAGGTCCGTTTGACGTTTCAGTCTTGCTTGCGATTGGCTCATTTAGTTAACTAATCACGAGCGCGACGTAAATGTCAAACGGACCTCACGATACTAACGCCATCTAGCGATATTTCGCCTGCCGAAAAACCTTCATTTCTAACAGGGGCGCGCTTGTTTGTGTGAGTACGAACTGACAAGTCCTTGCGCACACTGAAGATAGAACGAACTGGGAATTAGAGGGGCTACTACGAAAATCGAAAATAGAAGTTCGTATCGTACCGTCCCACTCTCGTAATATTAGAGTCAGCGGGACTGCAATATAACTATAGGGCCTGCGAAGGCGGCTGCGTCATATCGCACCGCCGCCTAGTTAGTTGCCTTGTCTAGACAGAGTATCTGAGATGTAACACTAGTTATTACTACGCTATGGCACATAGCACCTTTAGGAATTATTTAATACCTACTATTTATTAGCTACATCACATGTGAGATTCGGAATGATAACACATTAATGAGGTGATCAAGCACTAATACTTACCATTTAAATGTTATATTATAATTTGTTGTTCGTCTTAAGCTCTTACCCTCATAACAAACTATGAGTTTATGAATAATACACAATACATTATACAGATAGCTAGTGTCAATACCTCTAAGTAGCTGCTCAACTTAGCGGTGTATTTAAGTTGCCATGGCATTGGCAGGTAGAGGTAGAGGCAACTATGTGGGTTCAGCGTACTGTTACCGGTCTCACTTTGTCATACGTAGAATTCTTTTTACTTATTATTTGGTCTGAGTTTGGTACATGATTAAAAGTTTTCGAAATGTTGACCGTCACCGTGGTCTAGCTTTTTCGGAGAAGCGGGAGGTCCATCGGGAAAGTAACGATCCAAAATTGACTTCGGTGATACCTGCGAAACAGATAATACCGTCAGTTTGTTTAGAACACGGAGCTGAACCGAGCGAAGGTTTGGTGCATTTCAAGTTAGTTCGGCCATTCATCAAAAGATGGCGCCACACAGGGTCATTCAAGTTATAAGTTATAAGGGGTAAGTAAGCAGAATTTGAGTAGGTAGCTTTTGACCCTTCTCTTCCACTTGTCAGGAAAAGTAAGTAAAATTCTAACACAAGCCGTAAACAATTTTTTTTTAATGTGTGTGACATTCGTGAAACGTGTTTTATATCTAGATTACAAAATCACATGTCACCTCCTGTGCGCGGAATCTCAATCGCATTTACCATTGTCAAACCAAGAAGCATGATGCAGAAAGAGATGATTAATGCAACTGTGAGCGCCTGCGCGTTAAACAATATAATTGTAGGTGTAGGATACCTACTAGAACCAAAGTTTACCTTCATGGTCTTAACGTGGTCAAAATTATATCCCATGTAGAAAGCGCTTTGCTGTAACTGCCGCAGGTTTCTCATTCGAACCCTCGGGTCGCGGTCCAGTAACCGCACGAGCAATCCACGAGCCGCCGTGGACAAGGTCGCACCAGCAGGCAGTGTTCCTGCTACTCGTACTGGCTGAATGTGGCTGAAAAACGAATAACAACTGTCATGCCCGCTATGAAGGGGATAATCTGGTTAAGTGCTTCAGAGACGATGATACGGCTTATGGCGTAAGAAAACTGAGCCCGGGAAAATGTACGGGACACACGAGACAAGTTTTTCAAGCCAAGATAGCAAGCTTGTGTTAAATCTACCTAAGCTATCAACTCTCTAGTTCTACATCGAACACAGACAGAGTTGCTAGCTTGCTATCCTAGCTTGAAAAATTAGCCTAGTAGGTAGCAAGATTTTTTTCTGGCTTAGCTTTCATAAGCCAAATATTACGTCAATATCATTGTAAGTACGGAAAAAATAGGTAATCGACTTAAGTAGGTATTTATAAGTACAAGTGCACATGTCGTCAAGCCGATTGTTCGTCCTACTATACAAAGCCCTTTTATTGGTTGTTCGGTATACCTTTGGCTATGAGAATTTTTCTTCGTGGTATATTTAGCGTATTGTTCACCCTGATAATTAAGTTTTTACTTAATACTTTGTATTCAATTCAAACATAACTGGGATTTCTTTAACTGTAATGGATTATAAGATTGGACTACGGTTCTTACGTGACATCATTTTCGTCGTCTGTATCTTCCGCATTACTTGTTGCCTTAACTCCAACTGCAGGAGCTGGGAACTGAAACGAATAAGCGATTTAGTTTAGGTACCTACCTACTTACATCAAAACAGAATAAAACTAACAAAGATGCGATTCCATTGAATTGCACCGTACCAGTCACGTTCAGAATCTGGACAAATCATAAATCCAGGGAGTGGTTAAAGTACGACCTGTAATTTTCGACCCAGAGTTAATGAGAATAGGCTTAGAATAGGTAATGTAGTTATTTTCTGTTACGCGACAGACAATTTCGTATCACAAAGGAATCTTTTCTACTCAGTCGTTTTGTATGGCTAATAACCGGTTAACTACCTAACATGGTCCAAGAGTTATTATTATAGGTATAATTATATATGTCATAGTTTCGTTTGTTATAAAATATGAAATTGAAACGATTTTCTGACATGTCATCTAAATAAAATAAATAAATATCATGGGATACTTGTCCCAAACTAAGCAACGCTCCATCTTATACTCGTATTTTATACTCAAAACATTTATTTACACTGATTCACTTAATGAATGAAGTTATTGTAAGTAACGACACTGCAAAAGTACTTATGTACCTTATAACAATTAATGTAATAGTTTAGATTAAGTAATTTATTTTAATAAAAAAGTACTGTTTCAGAAATAAAACATTTTATGAGAAATTAAGGTTATAGAAGATGATACCTACATTATTAGGTATTAGGTTACGTATAGAATTAGAGCAAACGTAAGAAAACCCATTATAGAAATGCGCAAATCTGCAGTATTCAGAAAAGTTCCAACTTCACCCTCCTATATGTCCTTAGACAGTTTGTGAAAGTACAGTACCTCCCTAATTAATATTAAGATTGGCGAAGTTTCTTCGTTAAATGTCTTAATTATTTATCAGCAATAACATCTGGTGAACGAACTCATTTATCTTCATCTTAAGGTAATATAACAAATAAACCATGATGATATTTTTCTCATCGAAGTGGCCTTAACAACTTGTCTATTATATTTTGTTGTAAATTGTGTTTGATATTGCTATAAATATTTATTCACCGTCGAACTGCACTATTAAGTTTTATATCCCGTAGCGATAGTGTAGCATCCAATATCAGCGTGCAAAAAAACAGGTTACCGAAGCGGCGCCTGCGCACCAAGGGTTCCTAAAAATAGTAGAATAAAATGGGATAAGAAATAGTAGAAAAGAGATTTGATTATACCTACTTACATCATTTAATTAAAATTTGAAAAGCATTTCAAGACACAGCTAAACTCAAATAAGTAGGTATAGGTACTTAGGTCGATTTTTGATTATGAAGTTTAAGCTAAATGATCTAATCGGTAGCAAAATAATTTCAACCTAAAAAAATCCGGGAGGGTTTCCAGCGGAACCCAAAACCATGGTTACTGTTGTCCAAGCTAAAAATAGAGAGCATGCCTTAATTACACTGTTGGAATTTACTGCACGTTTAACGATTGCCTCGTAATGGTCACAAAGATTAGCATGATAGCTTTTACTTATTTAACAAATCAAATATATAATTACCTATATACAGTTTGTTTTTACAGGACAAGATCGTTACAGATAACGGCGACATGATCCTTTTAACATTTTTTATGCCGTTGGTTAATTTTAAGGCTCGTTTGATTCATAAGTGCTTGTTATGTTTATGCCATTTCATAAGTGTTTGTTGTAGCTTAAATTGAATAATTACATTATGACTTTGACTAGAGGTATTGATTCCGTAATAGCCAATAGTACTCGTAGTCATAAGCACATAAAAAGGTATGAATGTGTTCTATAATTAAGTGTTTTATTTTTTCTTTTCATAAACGTTACCTAAGTTAAATAATAGCTAGTGAAAAGTCATTGTATTGTAGTAATAAAAAGAATTGTAGCATATTAAATATAATGACCCGGATAACTCACGTCTTAAATCGAGTTTAGCTCGACATGTTTCGGGCTAATCCGTAGCCCTTCGTCTTCGGAGCAACGCGACTCAGCGGCTGCTGCAACACGCGCACTGCGCGCCGCCGCTCTGCTCGCGCGACTACCCGACGAAACTGACACCGGCACACAACTACCCGCGTTTTCATCATCATTACAACTGTCAAATGTAGGGTAGCACACAACACTAACCACATCGCTCTGTAAAGGTACGTTCACACACACCGATGACGCAGCACGAGTATTTAACACCGTTTTCCAACTCGGAGGTACCGTCCAACCACTATCCCGGTTGAAATTCGGCCGACGACTAATCTCGATGGCTTCACGCACTTTCCGCGGAATGAAAAATTTCTCTCTCGCAAGTATAGATACCTTATCAAATCTGATATAGTGCGTCGAATCCGAGTTCATTGAGTGCTCGGCCACAGCAGACCCCTTGTCGTCCTGTTTCCTCATACTGCGTATGTGCTCCGATACCCTTGTGGAAACGTTTCGTCCAGTCTCTCCAATATAGCTCTTGCCACAGGCACAGGGAATCATATATACCCCGGGGCCACTCAGGGGCTCCTTATCCTTCGGCGAACGTACCAACTGTCTGAGCTGCATATGAGGACGGAAAATCGACTTGATGCTATATCTTCGGCGTAACAAGTGTCCGATTTTATCCGTCACCCCTTTTATAAACGGTAAATATACCGGAACCCTCTCAGCTCCCACCGGTCTTTGACGAGTCGACACGTTCACCACACGGTTGCACTGCCTCCAGTTGTACCCATTGCTTTCCAAAACCCGTCTCACGTGACTCAGTTCACGATCCACAAATTTTGGATCACAAATATTCAAGGCTCGTTTGTGGATCGTGAACTGAGTCACGTGAGACGGGTTTTGGAAAGCAATGGGTACAACTGGAGGCAGTGCAACCGTGTGGTGAACGTGTCGACTCGTCAAAGACCGGTGGGAGCTGAGAGGGTTCCGGTATATTTACCGTTTATAAAAGGGGTGACGGATAAAATCGGACACTTGTTACGCCGAAGATATAGCATCAAGTCGATTTTCCGTCCTCATATGCAGCTCAGACAGTTGGTACGTTCGCCGAAGGATAAGGAGCCCCTGAGTGGCCCCGGGGTATATATGATTCCCTGTGCCTGTGGCAAGAGCTATATTGGAGAGACTGGACGAAACGTTTCCACAAGGGTATCGGAGCACATACGCAGTATGAGGAAACAGGACGACAAGGGGTCTGCTGTGGCCGAGCACTCAATGAACTCGGATTCGACGCACTATATCAGATTTGATAAGGTATCTATACTTGCGAGAGAGAAATTTTTCATTCCGCGGAAAGTGCGTGAAGCCATCGAGATTAGTCGTCGGCCGAATTTCAACCGGGATAGTGGTTGGACGGTACCTCCGAGTTGGAAAACGGTGTTAAATACTCGTGCTGCGTCATCGGTGTGTGTGAACGTACCTTTACAGAGCGATGTGGTTAGTGTTGTGTGCTACCCTACATTTGACAGTTGTAATGATGATGAAAACGCGGGTAGTTGTGTGCCGGTGTCAGTTTCGTCGGGTAGTCGCGCGAGCAGAGCGGCGGCGCGCAGTGCGCGTGTTGCAGCAGCCGCTGAGTCGCGTTGCTCCGAAGACGAAGGGCTACGGATTAGCCCGAAACATGTCGAGCTAAACTCGATTTAAGACGTGAGTTATCCGGGTCATTATATTTAATATGAGTGAGTCTCACGGTAGTTTCATGTTCAGAATTGTAGTACTTAATATAGAATACAGTGATAAAAAAAATAATAGTACCTAGGTACCTAAAATCAGATTACGAAACCTCCTACACGTATTTTTTTGGAAAGAGCACAGAATAGCTAATCAAAAGTACCTAACTGTTGCATTTAACTTTTCATAAAAAAAAAACTAACTACCAGTGTCATTCGCAACAACTTTTAAAAATAGCCTCTTATTTTACTACCTACCCACTATACTAGTCTTCATCCTACACATTGGACAATCAAAACATTATTTTCATCTCTGACTCTGACCTACTGTTTCGGCTGGTCATTAATTTTAAGTATATAGTGACCCGATTATCGGCAGCCTCATAAATACTAACAATGAACCGTTACAATTACTTCTTATCTTTATCAGCGCAAGACAGATTAAACTGTGACAAAATGGTCTTGTTGTTAAATAAATACCTAAATAAAAAGTCTGAGGCGTTGAAAGTCCTACTTATTTAACTGGTATTCTACAGAGCACAGAGCATAAAGTACGAACCAGCCGTTTACTTTTATGTCTTCTTTGAAAATTTACCTATCTAAATAAATCTGAATTAAACAAATGTGTGTTCGTGCGTCAATAGAAAGCTGCACAAACTTGGTTATTTCTGTTTTTGTTGCGTTTGGGATGTTCACAACAAGATTTGAATTAAAAAAGAACATTTAAAAAAATTGGTACCTAAACGTACGAATGCTCGTCATTATTCCAATTGTTACCGTTAATTTTACGTCATTTGCAATTGAGGTGACAGCCAGCAAGGTACCATCAGCCAAATATGTGGTCTACCACCCTAAAGTTGATAATCGTTTGCATGTCATAAAACAATAATGCAAATAGACGTGTCTGTCAACTTGAAAGTTCGACTTTACTGACATATTCATTTGACTTGTTTAAAAATTGATAAACCACTTATTTGGCCGATGGTACCTAGGATAAATTTAGTATGAACTATCTATAAGTTTCTTATTCTGTGGCAGGTGCGGTAAGGTGTTACACTCGTACATTCTGATCTGGTCACGATTTGACCGCAATTATGAATAGAAATGGCCACTGGTCTCTTAGCCCAAGTGTGACCAAAAATCTAAGAGCTCTAAGGGAACCTACCAAAGGACTCGGCTGAGGGAATAGTCTGAATATTAACTTGAAGATGGTTTAATTAAAGTTTAATAAAGCGTTCGTTTCCGTACGTAAAGCTCTGCGCTCTGGTTTCCTATGATAGCGATGCCGACATAATATCAGCCGTAAAACAGCGGTGGATGATATGTCACTATAATGTCACGTAAATTTGGCGCCATTAGCAAGGGAGCGGTGTCACTCTTTACATTATATAGCTATATATAAATATTATAAAAACATACAGTGGAACATAGAACCTCCTCCTTTGTTTGAAGTCCGCTAAAAATAATTTGTTCGTTTATTTTGTTTACATTAAATTATGGGCTAGTGTTAGTTATAATAGCATACCTATTTTTATGTCACGGGACACGCCCTGGGTATTTCGATTGTTCACAATTCTCCTTGAGTTACTGAGCATCTATTTAAGTAGGTACCTACTTGAACGTGAATAGTGTTTGTATATAACTAAATAAAACTAAGGAAGTAAATAAAAAATAAATATAACCTAACCTAACTTAGTCACTTCAAAGTTCAATATCTCAAAAACGGCTAAACCGATTTTGATGAAACATGCCTAAGAATCATCGCTAAAAAACCTGATTTCAAATAAAAACTCGCATTCAAATCGGTCCACCCGTTTAAGAGCTACCTGTGCCACAGACAGACACATAGCGGTCAAACTTATAACAGCCGTCTTTTTGCGTCGGGGTTAAAAATAAAAATTAGGGCCAAGTGTGCACAATGTTGAGAGATTTATCATATTAATTCTATCCTAAAATCATATAAAAAAAATACAAAATAAATTAAAAAACTTGTATAATCTTACTTAATGTATTGTATAATGTAGAGTGAATAAATAAACTAAACTAAACTATTATTTTTATAGCCTTTTCAGTAATAGATGAAAAAATAAAATATAAGTACCTGCTTGCTTACGTAAATTGTTGATAGGGCTACTTATTATGCTTTTTATTTCATTAAAGAACGTAGGTATAGTATAGGTCCTACAGTAATTTAAGTCTTTTTTTTGTACTTTCTTCGTGGTGTGACAACCTTTCATGTGTTTTTTGTTCCAAATGTTTTTCCTTTTTTAACCGACTTCAAAAAAGGAATTTTAAAAATTATTTTTTAGTTCTAAAGGACATACTTCCGAGGTGGTCCCTTTGCCACGAAGTCAGGATCTGATGATGGGATTTTAGAGAAATCGAGGGCAACCCTCGAATTTTTAAAGCACACCTATAGCGATTTTGGCATTTTTAACAACAAGTCAAGTATTTACATTCAGAAAGTATTATTTGGTGAACTAGACCCTGATAAAGAAGACCGTAGGTACGTACTCTGTTATAAAATGACATAACTATGCTGTGTTTGAGCTTAATGGAATCGGTTGTGAGATGCACTTTGGCTACAAATACAAATCACTAAAAAGTATGAAATAAAAGTAAAAATAAAATGGAACCGACTTCAAAAAACTTGAAAATAATTTTCTACTAGTTTAAAGTCCGTGCCTCAGCATGAGCCAGAGGAGTGATTGAAGCCCAATATATAATATGTAGGTGAGGTAGAGGACTATAGTTCCACTCCTGCTGGCTCGTGCCGAGGCACCGACTTCACTAGTAGAAAATTATTTTCAAGGTTTTTGAAGTCGGTTCCATTTTTTTTATTCGAAATTTTAGTAGGTACTGTGGGGACTGTAACTAGGTAAGAGCTTAGGTACTGGGGATCAACGCGCGTGACTTTAAACTTAGTTCAAAATAAACAACTTCTTCAATCATTTGGATTTATTTCAGAGCTTAAAAATACATTTACATAGCATAGCACCAGCCGCTTAGGCTATCGGGAGCAATCTGCGCTCCGGCATGTATACCGCTGTCAAACTGTTTTTAAAGTTATATTCTAGAAACATAATATAAAAAAACCTATCAGTTTATATAAAACTAGATTAATCTAACCTGCCAGGTGGTCAGTTTTACCACCTGCCAGCGGTATACAGCCTAGTTCCTACATATCCCTCCTTCCTCACAGAGGTGGGGACCTAATCTACGACCCTACCTAACGGGGACATTACAGACAGAAAAGGGTCTTTGCTAAAGACTAGTCACATCCTTTTCATAAAACTCTAGTCTATGTTATTACAATCATAAATAGGTTTATATATTTCAAAATTTTCAAATCAAGGATGGGACTTCGCCGCCCAAAAAACCCCGAAACAAAAAAGGTACGGCACCTTTTCAGTAAAAAGCCTAGCTACTAAAGACGCGTGACATTGCCTGTGCAACCCGACACGTCATTCTTGCTTCTGAAACACCCGTGTCACATTTACTCTTTGGCCATAATGCCACTAGACAACGGTGCCTCATGGCAAGAATATCATACTGCCAACATCTGCACACTCGCATATGTTGCTAGCATAATCTGTGCATGCTGCCAACATCCGCTCTACTAGCAAATGTTGCTAGCATAACGTCTATGCTGTCAGCATCCGCTTTAACAGCAGTTGCTGCCAACAAGACCCACTTTCTATTCCTAGACAGAGCATTAAGACAGCGGTAACTGCCATAACATTCCATCTATTACCGGAATAGATGAGATGCATGCAAACCCAGGCCCCTCCATGAGGTGCACCTGAGCTTTCATCCAGCTCATGGTTACCAAGATCAATGTGCTCACCTAAAATACCGAGCTGAGCACATCGATTTACCTGTACCACTATCTACTTTTTTTTTGTTTCCAAAGACCAAAAATTCAATTCATTTATTGTAAAACCACAGGATCAAGTAAATTCCAATTAAATATTTTCATATATTTCTTCAGCAGTGGGGGGGCTTCATGCTTCATGGCTTGGCCCTGGTGTTCAAGTTCTTGTTTCTCAGCACCCCGAGCAGAGTTGCCGTTCAACAACGACAGCAATAGCCGCTGGGTTTCCATCTTATTCTTATTTCACAGCCATGGCCTCAGTGTTCCATCTTATTCTTATTTCTCAGCCATAGCTCCAAGTTTTCCATCTTTTTCTTATTTCACAGCCATGGATCCAAGTGTGGACCCCTGGGCAAGCTCCATCAGCGATCCCAGTTGGCTGCATGAACTTCTGTTGCTTGAAAACTATTGAAAGGCACAGAAAATCAATCATTAAATACACCATCAATTAACACCACATATTTCTGGGCATATTGAACACATGAAGGCATGAAGTACTCCCACATGCTGAGATAAACTAAAACTACTCATTCTTTATATATAGAAATTCACATCATATATGATTACAGTTCACATTGGGAGATGTATGAACAGGCAATCTCATATTCGTGAAGTTGAATATGTAAACAATTAAATTAATTTCAAAATGTAAATAAAAGTTATAGTTATTGTTATTTGGTGCTCCAGCGATGTCGTCAGACATCAGTTTTGATAAGAGCAGCTGGGAGCTGCCATCAGTTTTCATCAGCCACTGCATGGCTGCTGCAGATTGCCATCTCATTTCTGCATTTAATTAATTGATCTCCCAATATGAAAACACACAAAAAACATATATTAGTCACATAGTAATATTACAACACACATTAGTCATATAAATTCATTATATCATTAATTTCCTACCTACTCAAAAAAACTTTCAATTCAATTACCTAATATTATAAAATTCAATCGAAAAACTAAATTTACAATGTTTACATTTGAATGACATTGTCAATCATTGGTCGTGTCAATTTTTTTCTAACAGTTGACACAGAACTTCTCGGGTGAACTTTCAAAAAGTTTTCAGTCAAACCATAAAGTTCATTCGGCTTGAGACAGCCATCACTTTCCGTCCCTTTCACTCCTAAATGAACGTTTTTAAATTTTATGTTTCGTTCATTTAGCGATCCTTGCTGCGAGAAAAACCTTTTATTAACATAACTTAGATAATGACGTGACTTTTGATTACCTTTTCTATGGAATCTATCAGGTCCGTTCGCGTTCTCACGTCGTCGCATTTCTACTCTTCCATAACAACCAGAAGGCGCCTCTCGCTCCTTCATCAGACCTGCCGAACCAATCTGCAAATTTTCCGACTTTCGTACCCTTTCAGGCTTCGAGCTCAACTCGCCTTTTTCGCCATCCTTTTGCTCCATCTTTCTATCGATCCTCGATACTTTCCCAATCGACTTCGACTTCTCCAACTTTCCTTCACTCGAACCTGAAGCAAAAGAATTTAAAGCACGGAACCCTAACAATTTTTTTACTGATCGCACTTTACTTTCCACGGTCAAGGAGTTAATTTGCTCGCACTCAACCTCTTTCATGGCAACTTGATTTGCACAAACCTTTTCAGTCATTAATGAAAAGTCGTTCGTGTCATTAAATTTTCGAATAAAATTGACACGGAATTTTTTATTCAGAGTCAAAGTATGACTACTAAAATCAATCATTGCATTATTTGCAGTCAAAAAATCTTGCCCTAGAATGCAAAAATTTGTGCCATCATTAATTACTAACAGTCTAATTCTACAATAATAATTATCTATCAAAATATATGTATTTACAATTCCTATAGGCTGAATCATGGAGCCTCCTGCTACGCGCAAAGGATCACTGAGCTTGTGCTCATATTTTAAATTAATTTCCTCTGCCAAGGAAACGGATATTAGTGACACATTGGCACCACTATCTACGAGGGCCTTGCAAATCCTGCCATTGAGCTCTATGGGCACAAACGTGTTCAGACTATTGTTCTCAACAGTACAAACATCGGGAAAATCATTTGAAAAAATCGTATTGATTTGGAAACCATCAGTATTTCCTTGATATCCTTGACGCTGCTGCGGCACCGGCTGTAGCTGCCGCGGCCTCAAATTATACCTTCCGTAAGGCATGCGTGATGTTCCCTGCTGCATTTCTTGCGGAACTACCATTGTTGGCGGCGTTTGGGGCGTGTTATACTCCGAACGCGGCGTGAATCGAAGATGTGGAGCATCTCCTTGCTCCCACGAGTGTTGATAATCTTTGTAATATTAATCGGCAGTTCTACTTTATGTGTTTTCATGTATAATTCTGTACTAAATACATCACACAATTGAAGAATCGTTTTTCTTAGCTCCTCCTTTGACGCGAACAATCTAGACGCTAAATGTGCTTGCCATTGCGAATTGATAGACTTAATAAAATGCTTGATAAATCTGCCATCTTCCGTGATCCCTGCTTTCAACGCTAATTTCTCTAGGTCATAATAAAATGATAGTAGCGGTTCTTTCGGCTCCTGCTTTCTATAATAAAAAGACTGTGCATAGTCTTCTTGCGACGGGAATTGTTCTACTAATCCCTTCTTTATTAAATCATACGACTCCAACGTCGTGAAATTGGCCTTGTACCAGGACAACGCAGGCCCTTCTAAGTAGAGTGCGATCGCTACTCGCTTCTGATCTGCGGACCAATTCTTTATGATCGCAATAGTTTCAAACTGGTGGATAAAATCGTCCACATCCGAATATCCTGCGAATTTTTCTGCCATCTTCTTTTCTTCTTCGTAATAAAATTTATCTGCCCGCAAATTCTATTAAAACACTGGGATAGAGAAAAAATAAAATAACTCACAGTTGCTTCCTCAAAAATCGATACATTTACCAAATTGCTTCACTTTTCATGCGCTTTTTTGTCATCAAAGCTCGTCTTTTCTTAACAATTGTCCATAGACCGCTGGAATCGCTGCGGTACTCCGTCGTCCTCTGAAGCGATAGCTAAAACATAAAAAGTACACCGACCGCGCCTAACTCCACCACTTGTGGGGACTGTAACTAGGTAAGAGCTTAGGTACTGGGGATCAACGCGCGTGACTTTAAACTTAGTTCAAAATAAACAACTTCTTCAATCATTTGGATTTATTTCAGAGCTTAAAAATACATTTACATAGCATAGCACCAGCCGCTTAGGCTATCGGGAGCAATCTGCGCTCCGGCATGTATACCGCTGTCAAACTGTTTTTAAAGTTATATTCTAGAAACATAATATAAAAAAACCTATCAGTTTATATAAAACTAGATTAATCTAACCTGCCAGGTGGTCAGTTTTACCACCTGCCAGCGGTATACAGCCTAGTTCCTACAGTACCCAAGGTTAAGGAATATACTCGAATCACAGATCATCATCATGCAGTCGGTGTCAGTCCACTGTTGGATATGCCTCTTCCATGGTATGCTACTACTATGCAGGCTTGTCTGGTGTCTTGTACCATTACAAAGCTCAGTTTGGAGCCGGGTTAATTAATGTAAATTGACCCACGATATTTATTTCGGCACAAGAGTTAAACGCAAGGGAGAATCCACTGGGGTGGGTCTAGAACAACAGTAGTTATTTTTCTACACTCATTGATTTCATTAAAATTAATATATTACTGCAACAATAGAGAAGAATTGATTTTGTTGTTTGATTAATGTTATTTTACAATAAAGAGGTTTAAATGTTTTATTTGTGAAATAATAGTTAAACCAGTCTCCCCTCCCCCGTCTGACAGGCTATAAAGCTGGATCCAATCCACCCTTAACAGAACCTCACCACCTCACCTCTAGGTTAGCTGGAAGAGATCCCTTTTTAGGGATAAGCTCGCCTTTGTTCTCCTCTCTGTGTATTTGTATTTTTATCTTTATGTGCAATAAAGAGTTTACATACATACATACAACAGAATGACAGAATTATCTCCCGCACCTGTGTCCCGTAGGGTGCGGTTTCCATACTCGCAGTACACGCACGATGTTAGACCTCTTAACGCAGTAAACATGCCGAGAGCCAAATATACAGAATTACTGTCAATCTTGTATATAAGCTGGCGATGGCTTAACCACAGCTTTACTCACAGAGTACATTGAATATATAGGCTTTACTGTATCGGTTGTTGACAGGCTGACTGACAAATCCGATGAATGAGGCCTGTGCAGGGTCCCGTTGGTGAGGACACCGTTATGTTTTGAGACTTCCGTCCGTGGCTAGTTTGACTACAATCCAACGTGAAATCAACTCTCTAGAATACACCAGAGCACGTGCGTGAAACGTGAAAACAAATATCCTACTAATATTATAAATGCGAAAGTTTGTGAGTATGTGTGTGTGCGTGTGTGTAATGTTTGTTTCTCGTTCACGCTAAAACGACTGGACGGATTGGGAAGAAATTTGGTATGAACATAGGCTGGACATCTGGAATAACACGGGTAGGTTTGCAGGTGGTAGGACCTTGTGCAAGGTCCGCCCGGATTGCTACCACCATCTTGCTCGCTAATCCTGCCGTGAAGCAGCAGTGCTTGCACTGTTGTGTTTCGGCGTGGAGAGTAAGACAGCCGGTGAAATTACTGGCACGTGAGGTATCCCATCTTAGGCCTCTAGGTTGGCAACGCGTCTGCAATACCCCTGGTGTTGCAGATGTTTATGGGCGGTGGTGATCTCTTACCATCTGGAGACCCATTTGCTCGTTTGCCATCCAGTCAAATAAAAAAAAAAAAAAAGGTACTTCTTATTTTTCTATTTTTTTTTATTAACTCAGGGACTTTATACATCCCCTTGCTATATTTAAGGCTGTATAATAATAATAATAATATGGTTACTTGACCTGAATACCTGAAATGTATATTTCAGTTTTTTTATTTTATTTATGACGGTGGAAGCATTCTACACTTCCACTGAACGTAGATATAGTTAGTGTTTAGTTTTGTAACCAAGGGACCCCATACATCCCTGTATTATTATTATTTTGTATTTTTTCTTTAATTGTATACTGTACTTTTTAAGTATTTTATTTGTAATTATTTTATTTTGAAAAAATAAGACTTTCTGCCAAGTTTCTTGCGGCGCATTCTTCTTGGCAATGATGGTCTTTCAGAAAGCGCCGGTAGTTTCAAAAATGACGTGTAAAAGTGCCCATTGCGGCCTATTTACTGAATAAATCATTTGAATTTGAATTTTGAAGTTATTTCGATATTCTGACGGGATAGGGATAAAATCGTTAAATAACAACCGCTAGGATTCGCGCTGTCATCGTTCATCCACCATTACCTCTCATATTTCGTTTTCTAGATTTTTTTTACCGTACAACGGCAAAAACAACTGGACACTGGCAAAATTGTCCTCCGATGGACAGAGCCATATTTTTTTAAAGAAACAACAACAACAACCGCTAGGCTTAGAGTCATGAAATTTGGCATGTTTGTTTTTAATGAAACGTCAAACGGCTATGGAGAGGGCTATGCTCGGGATTTCTCTGCGGGATAGAATGAGAAATGATGATATCCGCAGTAGAACTAAGCTTACCGACATACCCCGAAAAATTGCGAAACTGAAGTGGCAGTGGGCGGGGCACGTTGCTCGCAGGACATCGACCAGCCATCAGGCCGATGGGGTCAGAAGGTTCTCGAATGGCGTCCGCGTACCGGGAGACGAGCTGTCGGTACACCTCCAACAAGATGGAGCGACGACCTGGTTAAGATCGCGGGATCGCGGTGGATGCGGAAAGCACAAGAACGGTCTAAGTGTCTTGTGTCCAGCAGTGGACGTCTTTCGGCCGACATGACAATGATGACTTTTCGCAAATGATTCATTTCTCAACTGTTTCACATGGATGAACTATTTTTTTTTCATCTCTCCTGTTCCGAAAGTTTAATTTTCATGAGTAGTGTCGGGTGGAAAATTGCGTTTTCATCTCTAGGGTGGAAAGTATATTTTTTTTAATTTTTCGATTAGCCCCCGAGTCGAAGATAATTGGGTTACGTCAATGACATTTTTTTTCATGTTTCGGCATGGCTATCAAGATGAACGTCGTGACCAAGGAGCTTATATTATATACAACACTGGAGGTTGAACGCCGATGAAATTTGATCTTTATTACGTCACGAACATATTCCATCTCTTTCTTTAGTTAGGTTAAGATAGAGATGAAATTAATTCGTGAAATGTGAAATAAAGAGATGGAATATATAAATAAGTAATAAAGGTCAAACTTCTTCGTTCGTCGTTCAACCTCCAGTTTTGTATATAAGCTCCTTGGTCGTGACCAACTCGATTTTTTTTTATAGTCGGCCGTGGCAAGTGGCCAGGTCGAAAAGGTACCATTGGAGGTTGGATATAAGTAAATTCAATTTATTATTATTCTCATTTTTTTGTAGTATTTTACTTTCTTCACAGTCGAAATGAAAAGTAGAGTGTCTAACTCGAGTGAAATTACCCATTTCCCCTCGAACTATTGGCGCTCTCACTTCGTTCGAGCGCCTGAAATATCTCGGGTGAAATGGGCCACTTTCCACCCTTTGATTATCAATCTACTATTTCTCAAACTAATCTATACAGGATATAGAGTATTGTCAGCAGGACTATCCTGTAGAACCCTATAGATTAGGTCAGCTTTGTTATATAACAATCCTGATTTCAGGAGGATTGTAGTAGTATTTACTTACAGTTAAAAAAAACATAATTGGAACAGTCGGAAATTAATCATTTGGGTATGAACCAATGAACCAGCTGATGATATCTTTCCCATTTCACGTACCGTCTCATGCATGAAACACTGTTTTGCTTTTGCCCCTATAAATAATACTCCCCTGTCCCCGCTGATTTATAACCAACCTAGACGAGGCTACCCGGTAGTCAATTCAATAATATTGTTTTTAACATTTATTGAATCCGATCATATGATCGCGAGAGTGAGAATTAAATAAAAAAACTGTTTATAAATACGAATAGTAATACCTACTATAAATGAGAAAGTTTAGATGTATGTTACTCCATCCCGCGAAAACGGTTCAAAGGATTTGGGTAAGGCACACTAAAGTTCTCTCTCTGGCTCCACATAGGACAGGATAATATGAATAACACGAAGGACCATTTTTAATATGGAAAATGCGCAGATAAAGACGATAGTGGTGGTGATGGTGCGTGTACCTAAATTTTGAAAAGGTCACGTTATTTTAATAACCCATTACCTTCTTCGGTAATTCGTGATCATACGGTACTTTTAGATTAAATAAAACATGCATAGCATCTGACAGTCGAGTTAAGCGATATATCATTGAATAATAAATAAATAGATAATTGCCGAGTTTGAATACAGGAAGATTCAAAGCTGCAGTTTTTTTAGCTCCCTCATATTAAATAGACACATTAATTATTATGTAGCCGCTGGAAGTGAGTAAAAAATAGACTTCTAATTACTTATGTTATTGAGTTGCACCAAGTTACTTAAATACTTTAACTGTCCGTGCATGTAATCTCATGTAATGCACTAAAATATTGCTTGATATGTCTTCGTACATATATTGCACCAGTGTAGTTATCGTGTTGTAAATAATACCTCAATAATTCATTACGTGACTTCATAATTGCCTTCAAAACTGTATGAATAATATTATTGGACATGTCGTGAGATAATGATAAATAATATTAATCCAGCCGCCAAATCTCCGGTTAAGTATTTGCAAACCAAAATTTACTTAACTGGAGATATGACGGCTAATGGACATAAGACTATGGTTACCAGTAACTCACGTTGTAACCTATAAACCACTAAAGTAAAAACTATCTAAAATTAGGAAAGGGGCTCGGCTAACACAAGATATTCATAGATAGGTCTGTACTGTATGTTAAACCCTGTTTCAAGGGTTCCCTGGTTAAACCCGATAAGTCGAAATAATTGACTGTTGAAAAAAAGAACACTGTGTACTTAGAAGCTTAAATCTGATTTTTTTATAAATTACGAGTATTAGATCGAACCCTCGATTTACAAGTGTTCTGTATGGCTTGCTCTTGTTCGAAGTTTGAACATTTAAAATTAATAGACGAACACTTGCCATGGGTTTAGTCTTAGATGGTTTAGTAGTTTAGGTGTATGTAATCTTTCAGCCAAAGAGAAAACATTGAATAAAAGTGGAAAGTAAAAAACGTATACTTTTGCTTTTCACTTTTATTCAATTTATCTTTGGCTGAAGGATTATATATATACAACTGAACTACTAAACCCATTGCAAGTGTTCGTTTATTATTTTTAAACGTTCAAACTTCGAACAAGGCTTCCAGCCTTACAGAACACTTTTAAATAGGTTTTAAAATAACAGTATCTATAAATACCATTGGTAGCAAGGTGTGCGAGTCGGACTCGCGCTTGGCCGGTTTTTTCCTCTTGTCCTAGTTACGTAGGTATCACCATCCATCCCAGCCTATATACGTCCCACTGCTGGGCACAGGCCTCCTCTCAGAACAAGAGGGCTTGGGCCATAGTTCCCACGCGGGCCCAGTGCGGATTGGGAACTTCACACGCACCATTGAATTGCTTCGCAGGTTTGTGCAGGTTTCCTCACGATGTTTTCCTTCACCGCAAAGCTCGTGGTAAATTTGAAATGTAATTCCGCACATGAATTTCGAAAAAGTCAGAGGTGCGAGCCGGGGTTTGAACCCACGACCCTCTGCTTGAGAGGCCATAGGTCAAACCACTAGGCCACCACGGCTTGTACGTAGGTATATTTAAGTAAAAATCGAACTAAGCTAAGTGGTCTTACCACAAAGAACTTTAACACGATGTTACGATGTTAGACATACCTATGGTCTGTCCCAGAATTCGAGATACTAAAATGACGTTTCATGTGTTACCTGTTTTTTGCGTCTCATAAATAGTGATGTGCCGCAACCGGTTATTACCGAAAGATTTTGTAGGTACCTATGTATGTATGTCGTAAAATATTAAGATATGAACGGATCCGTGATGTACTAAAATGTAGGGCACTTAGGACATTCTAGAAAAGGTAAAAAAGGTCTAATAAAAATGCGACCGTTTTCGAGATATTTCTACTTTTTATAGATGTTGATGTTTAAGTTTCAATTTCATCCTAAGTAAGTTTTACATTAACTAAATAATATGAAAATAATGAATATTTGATTTATTATTCTATGATATGAATATCTAAATAAAAACACGAGAAAACGCACTGATCACATCCGATGACAATACGAGTAAAGTAACGAAAATCGGTTGAATACCACTTGAATACGAAAAACATGAACAATGACGTTGTGTGATATCTGAGGGCCTACTCCGGAATTCGAAAATCAAAGTTCGTACCATAACGTCCCTCTCACTTACGTATTAAATTAAATAGTAGTGTCAGAAGGACGGAACGACACGAACTTCGATTTTCGAATTTCGTAGTAGCCCTGCTGGCCCTAACTAAGAAATGCAAAACTCGAACTTCGTATGTTGCCGTCCCGCTGACGCTTATCTCATTCAATACGCGAGTGAAAGGGACGGTGCCATATGAACTTCGTTTTTCTACTTTTGTAGTAGCCCCTCTGTATTATTTTTTACGTTGGCACTAAGTGATGAACACTGTATTTTTACCTGTGCTTAGATTTCATCACTTTATCGTATGATAAAGTAAAATGGAAAGTAGAATATTGAATGCATTAATGTTATATTTGCTATCGTAAAATAAACATTTTATCGGTTATTTAAGAAACCGAAATCACGGAGCAGCACTGTTCCTTTTATGCTGGCCACATTATTTTTACGTTTGACATTTCAGACTGTCATTTTAGTATCTCGAATTCTGGGACAGACCATAACCTACGTAACATTAGTTGTTGGTGTCTAAGTTTACATAGCACAGTAGTAACTTGCAAAATTACAGAGCCTCGCTTTACACTTCACTGTACGTACACTTAACTGCTTAAATTACCTCTAATTCAATAAAGGCGTATCATCAGCAAGACCCCTATATCAGCCGGTCCCTATTCGATTGCAAGTATCGCAGCCGAACAAGGGTCATTGACACTTCTACATACAGACTATGTTTAGGGGATAATTGGCTCATTTTTCTCCTTTCCGATACGCGACTTCAGGGATGTCCATATTTGGCGGGGAGATATTGACGTTCGCGTCGTTAAGTTGGCGAAACTTGTCCGACACGAAACTGATGTAATAACCCTTAGCACGAATTGATAGCTGTTTTATAAGTGGATGTGATTGTACGAATTGTAGCGGTATTGGCGATCAATTTATAACATAAAAAGGTGTCTCTGAAACAACTGAAACGGAATGTATTTTAAAAGTTGTTTCACTAATAGATGGCTACTGTAAGGAATGAAGGTCCTTAATACCTGAAAGAGCCCTATTTTAAGAAGAACACTCTTTCAGTCGAACTTTCTTTTTATTTAAACTTTAGCGAATACATCGATTTTAATATATTATGTTCGAATCTTGATTCGAATAATCAAAACTGCCCTCCTAAGCCAAAAGGCGCTATCTCTAAAAAAACACTTTTGAGTTATTAAAACTATTGTGTAGCTTAAAACATTCTGCATCACATGGTGTAAATGACGGAAAAGCTTTTTTTTTAGATACCGTCTTTCGGCTAAGGAGGGCAGAAAATACGAACACACCATTTATGCAAACAGCCTTATCCTACACTAAGTGCGCTATTTATTTTCTAAATAACATAAACTAATATACTAACGAGTTTTTTCCTCCGAAAAGTTCATGAGATGCAGGATTATCTAGTTTAAGCACACGAGGTACTAGGAATAAGACCTGAATGAATCGGATATCAAGTAATCGTGTAAATAACCTAGCCAACTTGGAAAAGATTTAAAACACATTATCATTTCTAAGTTTAATGTAGCTCTTAAACGGGTGAACCGATTTGAATGCAGTTTTTTTAATTTGAAAGCAGGGTTTCTAGCGATGGTTCTTAGACATGTTTTATAAAAATGGGTTAAGCCGTTTTTGAGATATACAATTTCGAATTGACAATGTCGGGGGTTTTACAACTGTTTGTTGGTTAGGTTATGTGCTGAATAATTTGTGCAGAACACTTGTGTTGTGAATGTACAACTGACACTTGACGGCTTTTTTGTATGACTAAAAGGTCTCTTGAATTTCCTCAAATCACATAAATTAATTACTAATTTACTACCCAAAAGCGTCATCGCCATTTCATTAGTGTTCTTGCAAGACGAATTGTAATGATTAACTTGACTTAATGATGTGTTAACGTCATATGGTAATAGCTGAACTATTGGCGCAAAACACATATAGCATAGCAGAACTAATATGATACGGATTACTAATTTGTAAGCGTCATAAACACGTCATATTAAGTTTAAAAGTTTTTGTATGTGTTGTAGATAAATATTCACTATCAATGACATTTTCAATCTGTATCGAATAAAACATGACTTCATTTTTTTCGTCGTATTTGACCTATTCGATTCCCGACGAAACCAGACAAATTTTTAAATATAAATGCATAAGTACCTACAATATTTAATATTTCCAATATTGAAGGTAGTTGTCGTCCACATGGTGTCCGTTTTTCCCTCCCTGTACCTACCTATTTATATACGAGTATGTATATACTCTCTAAAATCTTAACTAAAAAAAAATTTTGGTAGGTATCTTGAAACGGCTCTATTATGCTTTCAATTGGATTTTGAATTTCTTAAGATAGGATTATGAGAATAGGTCTTTTAGATATTAAGTCGTATTAAGTATTGGTGTATTTTAGATTTTCTTTTCCTTTCTTTGACTATGGCTCAAATCATTCTGAATGAAGAAACAAAATCATTTTTTTTGAGAATATTTTCGTTTCATTGTATACAATATACCTACAAATGTTTGCGCACTTGTGTGTGGCCACCTGACTACCTGTAAGTTTTATTTTTTTTCTTATTTGCCGCCATTTCATGCCGCCACGTTCCGCTGGTTCTACTCAAATAGCTTATTACAAACTGCACCCTTGATACTTTATATAGGTACTTTTTGCGTGAATAATGTAAAGTTATGCGGTTAGCACAAGACCTTCAACATAGCGCGTCGTAGGAGACCTTGATACGCAAAATCGAAGATATTAGTGTATCTAGTCAATGACCTTTGCATTTTCAATAAACTATATTGCAACACATATATCGTAACTGTAAACTAGATACGGCGTTTCAAAAACTTACCTACTACGTAGAAATTTAAATGTCTGTTTCACTATTCTCTAGTCGTTTGCCCGAATTTCATATGCAATTATGTACGATTTCCATAATTCATTTGTCATAACTTATTTTCATAAAACTAACCTAACCTTTTTAATTCATGATATGTTGACATTTAAATAAATCCTAAAACGCTAGATATATTTTATGGTAAACATTGTTATAAAATGACAAATGAAATTATAGGAAAAGAAAGGACAAGTCGTTTTACAGCATCTATTTTTTCAAGTGAAACACATAAACTACTATAATTCAAATCCTAGTTATTTTAATAAAAAGAACATACATAATCTGAATTTATTTTTAGTAGTTCATAATTAAAACTAATGCCAAGGTTGCCTGATGAATATCGCACATATTTTTACGTTTTAGTAATAATAACAAAAAAACTTTGATTTCCTGTCTAAGCAAATGCAGTCTTTGGTAATGAATAGTTCTACTAGCGTCTCAACCGCAATCAGTATCATGTCACCGATATTAAAGAAAATTAGCGTAACTAAGTTGATTTTTTCATAAAACAAAACAGTGTGCTTAGGGTACAATTTCAATTGGTTAAAATTTTATGCTACCTGTAGGTTATTTCTTTGATATTTTGCACATTCAACTACCGTGAGACTCACTCATATTAAATATATTGACCCGGATAACTCACGTCTTAAATCGAGTTTAGCCCGACATTGTTTTGGGCTAATCCGTAGCCCTTCCTCTTAGAAGCAACGCGATTCGGCGGCTGCTGCAACACGCGCATTGCGCGCCGCCGCCGCTCTGGTCGCGCGACTACCCGACCAAACTGACACTGGCACACAACTACCCGCGTTTCATCGTCATTTTCATTATAACTAAAGGGTAGCACATAACACTAACAACATCACTCTGCAAAGTTACGTTCACTCACACTCACCGATGACGCAGCACGTGTATTTAACACGCACCGTTTTCCAACTCGGAGGTACCGTCCAACCACTATCCCGGTTAAAATTCGGATGACGGCTAATCTCAATGGCTTCACGCACTTTCCGCGGAATGAAAAATTTTAAGACGTGAGAGACGCTAATTTGTATCTGACTCTATTCCCTAGGCTTGGGTTGCCCATTAGTGGCCTATTATAACCTAAGTAAATTCCATGGGAATGACAAGGATTAAAATTGGTACCTACCTATTCTTATTTATCGTTATTATCTGTGAACAATTGCGATAAGTCTTAAACAATTTTAAATAATAACTTTAAAGTAAAAATAAGTCTAAGTAGTCTAGAACTAGGTCAATACTTAAACTAAACTTCAACAGTCGGGACCTTACTGGGATTTTTCAAGCTAGTGAATAAATTGAATGTTTTTATTTTACTATAGTAGGTACAATGAGGAGTCGAGCAGTTGATGTCCCTTACAACGCATTCTAAAAGTCAACCGTAAAGCATCTACCGTACCTTCTTTTACTGACAACCTTTCTATTCCCACAAACTTCATGGTCCTGGCGAAAGTGTCGTAATCCCATCACAATGACAGTTAATTAAAAAGCTAACGTACGATTGCGTGCGATTGTGCGGCTGCCTGCGCCGGCGCCGGTCATCTCGACACGGCCTTGACTCGCGGGATCGATGCTCGTAATGGCACTTGCATTGTGCAATTTATGCGCATTATTTTGATAAAAAAAACACCGACAACAATGTAACTTTAATGGTCGGAGCGGCTTGTAATAAAATAATAGTCTGTAATCCCAAAATAGACCTCAAATCCGGATTAGGTTTTTGCAGAAGATACGCGTGGAACATTCTATATCTTTTATGATTCAACGTGAATTCAAACAAACTAAATAGTAAAGTTCCCATGCAATGCTAATGTCGCTTCTGGCAAAACTTGCAGCTATTTACTGCCTCCGTGACTATTTTGGACTTGAAAACTGATCGGCAAGGTGTCAGGTTAAGTTTATTTCGTAACAATACAACGAAAAAAATGTATCTACCTAATTCGATCTTCTTCAGTCATGTGATGTTTCAAATATTTGTAAAATATGATTACTGTTATGACTACCTAATCGAATTTTCAATTTACAAGACAATTGTCCGTGATTTCATACGCACAGATTTTGTTTTTCGTCATTACCTCATTACTAAGTGCCTTATGTATTGTTCTTATACAAAACCCACCATTTACATAACAAATGTCATTGTTGGTCTTTATTATGAAAACTATACCTACCTTACATAACACACGATGGGCACAAACCAAATTGAGAGGATGGCTTATTATCACTAACAGTTGTATTTGCGTTAATTTCGTGCGGCAATTAGAACAATAAAAAAAGATTTAGTTGCAATTATATCCAAATTAACAACTGCATGTTTAGAGAAATTCGAATAATTATATAGGTAGTCATACTAACTCTATTTATCTTAAGCCTTTACTCACGGCACGGCTTCGACTGAATGATTTCAAATCCCAGAAGTTGAATTGAAATTTCTAAATTCATTAAATTTCTATAGGAAGTACCATAAACATCACAGTCTTCATTTACATAGTACGTATAAAAAGTAACTACCTAAGTGTTACATTTTACATCTACCGGGTGTGGCCTGTAATACGAGCAAATAATTAAAACATCTATATACTACGAATTAAAATTATTATTCGTAGTCTATATATATAAACCTGACTCACTGCATGGGTTATATATCAACGCACAGCCCAAACCGCTGGGCATAGAAACTTGAAATTTGGTACTTACAGAGGTTCCTTTCATGATGTAAGTGAGCACTAAGAAAGGATTTTTAGAAATTCAACCCCTAAGGAGGTACAATAGGTGGGTGAAGTTTATATGGAAATTTTCTCATTTCTGGACTTAGAAGTATGAAAATAGGTATACAAGTTCTCGATTACAATTAAAAATGATCTGTGCAGGTAAAATTGACCCAAATCCCGCCTAAAGGGGTAAAATGGGGGAGGGGGTAAAATTGTATGGAATTTTTCTCATGTATGAAAATTGGTATACAGGGTCCTGATAAAAAATAAAAAAGATAAAGAAAGAAGAAGTAGCTTTCTGCTTATTAGGGGGGAGTTTCTATGAAACTTCCGTATTTCTAGACTTAAAAATATGACTGCTCACAATTTAAAATGATCCGTATGGTCTGTGGTATGGTGTTGGCGACTTCAATGGAGGAGGGGGTTTTTTATACAAAATGTACAACTAAAATGTGGAAATTCAATTGATATTTAAAATGATGTGTGAAATAAATTTGCTAATAAGTATGCAGTCTAACTTAAAGATTACTCATCGGGTTGTGCATATTAAAATCAATAATATTAAAGAAGCGTAATTTTTGTGCGATTATGCTTTTTTATCTATCTTTTACCTAATTTACAAAATATTATGTACAGTGCACTTTCGAATATATACTTCGGTTTCTAGAGTAAGATTCGGTTCTCGCGGGAAGCACACGAACCAAAAAACACATACCTATGCCCTGATAACTAAAGTACACGCGGACGAAGTCGCGGGCAAAAGCTAGTAGATCATACTCACACATTAGTTTTAAATTTTTTTTTACATTTAAGTTTATTCGAAGAAGCGACGTAAAGCAAAATGCTTGATGTTTTGTAGCGTGACAGGCGACGTCAGTTGTGTTCTAGGATGGCGTACATTGATAGCAGTATTTACAATACAATACAATACAATGACTCTTTATTGTACACCAGAAATAGTAAGCAATACAGAAAACAGGTACACAGAGAGAAAATTACAAGGTAAGCAATACAGGGAAAGCAATATAGGGTATTTAATTTGTATGAAAAAAGGAAAATTCAAAGACTCCATTACTTTTAAAAGTCGCTGAACTAATGTTGTTCAGTTTGACGAGGACGATCTATGTTTTAATTTTTTACTCGTATTACAGGCCACACCCGGTATATAGGTACGCAGCGGTTGATATTTTTGGATTTTACATGCTTACGAATAGGACATCCTGGCCCCTATTTAATAAAAGTTACAAGTTCTTTCATTTTACATAATTGTTAAGTTTCTCATACAAAAAAGCGACAATTATGTAGAATTGTATGACTTTTATTAAATAGGGGCCCGATCTCAAAAAAGTATCCAATCTAGACTCTAGAGATCCATCCAAATCCAGCCAGACAAACACATACCTACACTCACATCACAGTATCGTATTTAATAGTACATTGTGTTTTAAGGGCGGTAAACAAGGAATTACGAACGAGAGTCCGAAAGAAGCCCGAAGTCGAAGACTGAGGGCTTTAATGAGTCGATGTTCGTAACTAGTACCGCCCGTGCGACATACAATTTTTTCATCACATTTGCAAGTAACATTTTATATTGTAAAGAAAAATATAATTCTTCCAAATATTGGCGATACCTTAGGCTGTGCTCTTGGCAGCGTCGCCCTCAACCTCCCTCGGCATGCGCCGCAACGTGCGTGTGCATGTGGTGGTCCATGTAGTCCCTGCAGCAGCGCGCGCAGCACCATCAGTACGGGCACCGACTCATTTACCGACCACGGGTTTCATGACAAGCACATTAAGGTCGAGGGTTTTATTTGGGGGGTTGCAACCAAGGTAGCCTGCATGTTACGACACTGTTTACGAGCAAGTGTGATGAAAAAGTATTGTTAGTTTTTAATACTCGTAATAGAAGAGGCCTTTGCCGAAGAGCAAACGGACTTATATAGGAAGTGCAAGGCACAAATAATGGAATTGTAACAAATGAAGTAACTACACTCAAATTCTTAATAAAGTAATAATAAAATTATATAAACAATATTAAATACCTATTAGCACGATTAGTAGTATGAATGGTTACTAAAGATGTCTGAATGTTAATAGAAATAGCTAAGGAGGCGGGAGATTTCAATCAGGAGCTACTTGTAAACCTAGGCAGGTCTGGAGTCAATGACACAGAACGGCTCCGACCATTACGGGACAGGTTTTAATTTTAATGTGCAGCAGTTTAAGTATATCCTTATCATGATCATCATTTGATTTAATGTATAGAATTTAACGTAACGATTATTAGTCGGGATTAGAACATAACTGTGTTCTGGTATAATTTAAACAAGTTTGTTTTGTAGAATAAGTTATGTTATATTAGATAGGGTGATAGCACGTGATAGATTTTTGTGCTCAGGTTGTTCCCGATATTTTGTCAATGAATCATTCTTGAGGTATTATTCGAAATTGCATTGGTTCAAATGATACGCAAATATATTCTTATTTATTAGCACGACATAGAGTTGACTATATATAGATTAACAAGATGGTAATGTAAAAAGTGGTGCCTAGTTTTGACCTATCGCCTCTCAAGCATCGTGGTTCAAATCGCACTCTGAGTTTTTCCAAATTCATGTGCGGAATTACATTTGAAATTACCACGAGCTAAGGAAAACATCGTGAGGACCTGCACAAATCTGCGAAGCAATTCAATGGTGTGTGTGATGCACTGTATGAAGCCCTCTTTTCTGAGAGATGTAGCAGTGGGACGTATATAGCTGGGATGATGAATGTAAAATCACTTTTCTTTCATCTTTCTGTGTTATCCTTATTTCGGTTCGTTTAGTTTTCGGCACTAATGACGTGATTTGGCGCAATTCGGCACTAATGTATTTTTCACTTCTCGTGCTCGTAAAGTTGGTGTTTATGCTGGATCTAGGCGACATAAAATGACTTTTTAAGCTCTAGTGCATAAAATAAAATCTTCGTCTAAGGCCAAGGTAGGTAATTACTTAGGTGTTATCAGCCACAAACAAAGAAGTTTCTATATATAAAACTAAAAATCAATCAAAACAATCAAAATAAATCACTAAAACTTAAAAAATATATAATTATATAGTAATGCGTGAAAAATAAAATTTACGTAGTGAGTGAACAATTATTTTCACTGTTGCTATTTCATTTCCTCGCCATCGAAGTAAAAAGCAGAGTGTAAAACTCGAGCATTCGTTGAGTTTCTTGCCGGATTCTTCTCAGCAGAGGTTTTTCCGAACCGGTGGTAGTTTTTTTTTGACATTCATAAGTGCTTGTTATAGCCTAAATTGAATAATGATATTTTGACTTTGACTTTGACATTAAATCTATTTTCCCTTCGACGTGTCTATCCACCCTCGCCGTACCGGCTCGGGTGGCTATATGAACGTCTTGGGTAAAATGGCTCGTTTTATGCTCTTGTTGTACAATCTACTATTTGGTTTTCTTTTTTATTGTTGTTATTATGTTTTATTTTTTTATTGTACTGTATCGAATATGTCCCAAAAGAAAATATTTTTTATTTTCTTTTTTAATAATAGTCCAGCAAGGGATAATGAAAACTCCAACGATACATAATTGTTTGTACAAAATATTTCCAAGTTGGCAAATTTCTGTAAAGTATGCTTGCTTTGTTTAACTTGGTTGTCTAGATTAGTTTAGATACTTTAAAACGGTCTGGATGCAAAGCCAACTAGAACAAAACCTTCATTTGTTACAAGGTATACAAGAAGAATAACATGAGTAAAATATGCGTTACGTTGATCTTCATAAACCAACGTCAGTGCAAATCTCTTGCTTTTTTTACAATAAACCTTATTCAGAATGAAGCTGGGTCGTAAATGCAACTAAGCTAAAAGCTCAGGGGCTTGCAAGCATACTTCCAGTATCTACTTAGAGCTATAAGCCTAACAGAGGTGTCATGCGCACTTATTCCAATACAAAAATTGTAACTTCGTAGTGGAATGAGGCAGAGTGCGCATTGCGCATACGAAATGTCAATAATAATCATGAAAAAATAATAATTATCAAACACTAACTTCAGCGTCACGTAAACACTCCCACCCACTTACACAGATAACTGGGTATGACGTATGACAGCTAGTCTTACATTTTTGGCAGATTAGGCTCACAGATTTGGATTGAAGTGAATGACTAAAGCACGGTGAAGAATACAAAAACCGAGCGTGCTAATCTTTAAATAGGGACAATTAAATGTCGCGCGTGGCGCATATACAATGGGACACATCTACTTAGGTATATTCTTTTGACCGCCTGTATTTTTCAATCCCTCTCATTTCAACAATTCAACCATTTTTGCTTGTATAAATGTAACCGTCATGTGGTAGCTCATCACTGGTAGCAAAAAAGACGTTAGGATTAGAAGGGCGTGTGAAGATTTGCAGAACACCTACGTTGTTTCCACTGGCATGATCAACTTAATTATCAGGAGGCCTGTAAGTTCGCCTCTCGGTTGATTTAATGCTCTAAGTATACGTCCAGTACAAAGACGCCCATTTTCCTGTTGATCTCTAAAATGATCGCAACCGGAGATAATGATATGATTGGTTTCCTCGTAAGCTGATCCTCGAGGGTTGATGCGTAATGATAGATCTGTGGTTAAACGTACATTTGCACTGAAAATGCTGTATTACTTGCGCTTATTACGAGTATTTACTTGAACAAATTAGAGAAATTAAACTATTTTCATTGTTAAACTAGATCTGACGGCTTTGCTCCCGTGGAAGTATAACGAATCGGTCTCTATTCCTAGGAGTTTTATAATTCTATCAGTGCACATAATCAACCGAGAAAAGAAATCTGCCAAATTTTGAGTAGGTATTTCGATTGGTTTTGTAGGTAGATCTATTGGTATAAGCAGGGAAATTTACTTTTTAAAATTTTTTGAGAACAGGTATTTTGCTTGTTCTGTTTTCAAATCGATAGCGAGAATTCCCGAGTTTGTTTTAGGCAACTCCATTTACGTTCATATACTCAGCGGCACAAAATTTGACCCACTCTTCATACAAAACAACACATTCGAGGGCCAGATTTTTTTCCGCTCAGTATATTATGCTGTTGCATGCTAACTATCAATGCTAACTCGCTATGTTATTCTGCGCCGTCCGTGAGGAAAAGGCAGGCCCTGGCTGCCCCGAGGCTGCGGTCAACGGCCTTGACATTGTACCCGTTTTTAATGTTTGCCTTATTTATAGCCTTGGTAGTAGATTTACTGTACCAAACTCGTATCTGCTTAACCGCACTATATTCAAAGACAATCGTGCCACCTAAAGGTTAAAGCTTAATTTTGAAATCAAAGGAAAAAGGATATATACGAGTTTGAGAGCGAGTATGTGGAATGGAACAAACTCGTGATCAAATTGCTCGAGACGTTTTGGGTCCGCCCCGTTAGGAACTTTCTTATTTGTTCAGAGATTTGGAACAGATTTAAGTATGATTGATTAGCGTACTAACTTGCTAGATAACATACAATTTTGCCAAATTATGCAAAAATAAAGTAGCTCGATATAAAACCGTTATTGTCCACAATTTAATGAATACATATTAGGTATAGGTAGTAAGTAATGCATTTGCCTGCATTTTGTGTCAAAATAAAAAAATGTACTGATTTTTAGTATGCAGATTCCTTATTGCATTTTGTAAATGAATTTGTATAAATATTGACTAATGAATAAACATTTATCGACGCTTCAATTAACGCACATCGTGCGCTGTTTTAGACTTAGACTTAGATCATAAATGATTACATTTGCTAAGGTCCTTTCATTTACAATTTATTTAACACTGTATAAGTACGCAAATCTTTCGGATTTTTTTAAATCAAACTATCGCAATCCCGAGCCCTTGCCTTCGTGGAAAGCTATAAAAAAGACGGCTCTCCATTCCTCTGTAATTTCAAAAAATCTCTTATTAAGCCCTGTATGATCTTTAAGAAGTATGTCTGCAAAAAATTAAAATTTCTAGCCGCAGTAAGTAGTTTAGGTTTTGTGTTACACTTCATTTGGTCATATAACTCGTTTATACTCGTAGGTATAAACAGGGTTTACTATCATTTGGCAAAAAAAAGTTTAACAAATGATCATTTCACAAACATCGTTTCGCAATTATTTTTTTCACAACTACTTCATATCACAAACTACTTATATCACAAATGATCGTTTGATAAATATACTTTTAACAAACTTGTCACTTTAAAAACACGTCATATGATAAATCATCATTTAAAAAATGACAATTACCCAAACAACTCATCTTTCAAATTAGTTACTTTACAAAACATCAATTTATACTTAAATGATTATTTGACAAACTAGTTACAATATTTATCATGTTTAAATTGGTAGTATTTTGTTCTCGTGGCTCGTTTTTGTTTCGCTTTGCATTCCTTAAGTTCTCAGTTCTAACCTACCCTAACCTAACCTTACTGACTATAGGTACTGACAGTGGTTAGTTTTTCTTAGGGTCGCAGTTCTAACCTAACCTAACCAACTTCACTGGCAGAAGTTAGTTTTTCTTAGGGTCTCAGTTCTAACCTAACCTATTTTTTTACCAAGTTAACCTGAGCTACAGGCACCTCTAAATTATTCTTACTAAAGTTTTTACCAAATGATCCATTTTATTAAATTTTTTTTTGCCAAACGTTGATTTGACAAACGTAGTTTTGCCAAATGACGAAAATAATAAATGAAAAGTTTGCCAAATAATGATTTTTTGTATGATGCTTTGTCAAATAAAGAGTTTGTGAAATGATGTTATAAAATGATTAATTTGTGAAACAAAAGTTTGCGAAACGTTGTTTGTTAAATGAATATTTGTTGAAACGTTTGTTGCCAAATGATTGGATGGATACCTATAAACAGTGTTACATGACGCCAAAATTGCTTGTATTTAATTTCTTGGAAATAATGTTTGTTTATTGAATTATAAACCCAATCGCCGAAATATTATTACGTAATCTATAGTACCTATACCTACCGAGTACTATCAACTCACCATAAACTCAGTAGGTGTTTGTTTATCTGTTTGACATTAAACCAGAACGGGGCTGTTAGCACCTGAAGCTGGGTTTTTCCCACTCGGAAAGGGCTTAGTTTATTGTTTAGCACATTTTAGTAGTAGCTACGTTTTACACATTTGGACAACACTGCAAACACACATATTTACAGGGTACAAAATATAAAATTTTCACAAAATATTTACAGCGTAAAAGTGGTCATCCCCAAACAATTTTGTGTTTTTTTTTTTAAATAGGTTCTGTCCAATGCGACTATTTTGCCAGCGTTAAGGATATCTTCAGGTGATTTTAAATAAATTATTCAGGTTGTGAGGCACTGTGCTGTCAAATGGCCGGTAGGATTCGTTCGGGGTACACTTTTTTTTTACTATATTAAGAATACCTACACCAGTTACAACAAAATAACAATAGTGGGACAGCTTGAGGCTAAAATGGTCAATAAATCTTGTTAGGACGTCAACAAAAATCGGGTTTTTGTTAAGTACAAATTATAGGTATGAAACATTTGGAAATGACATTTGTCACCGGGCTCCAAATACGTTTCATGAAACTCACACACACAAAAGTACCTAGTCACTTTCGCTGACTAGACAAATTCATATTTTGTCGAACTATTAAAACGAAGTCTTCAGAAACTTGGAGGTTCAACTTTGTTTCGAACTAACGTGGGTGGCCTCTACCACAATTGTATGACAGGCGCTTTACATACGCGTGCTTTATGGTCAAAAAGTTCCAAGCCTTGCCATTTATCATCACATTATTGATCATCACATCCGACGATTAAAAGAAATGGGTCTCTGATTCTTCAGGCCACGTCTTCCTACATCCTTGTGACTTTATTATGAAGAGAGAACCGAGGCCATTGTGAAGGCGTTTCGTTAAATTCATAAAATTTACTGTTCTTCAAGTGTTTAAAAAAAACTTTGTGTTGAGCGAAAAATCAAATGAGTTAGGTACTAAGTTTGTTTAAGAGTAAAGGAAGTAAAGGAACCATCAAGAGAGGAATGAATACTTACATAAAAGTATAAAAACATACATATGTGTGTAAAATTATGTCCAAAAAAATTTGTATTTAGGTAGGTTACCTACACATTACACAAACTAGCAGGTAGAAATGGACAAAGATTTTGTCCTAGCAATTCACTTATGTTGCATACTGGTAAGTCTAAAAGTTTATAGTCAAACATGTAGATAAGTTTTAAAATTTTGTTTCCTATTGTAATAAAAGGTGTCCTCGCCCGTCTCATGCCACTCAAGATAAACGAGCGACGATTAAAACTCAGCAATGCCACAGATTAAACACAGGTATGCTGTGGTGGCAGCACTGTTCTTTTCGCCACAAAAATGTTAATGATGCGGAAACAACCTTCCGCTATTATGGATCTTTAACTCAACGAACGATTAACTGTAATAACCAGGATTCTTCGGGTTAGAAACGTTGTTTTGTTATAAAACCTATACCTTCGTTGATTATCAATCACACCACTTAATGAACACCAACAAGTGAATTACTATACTTACCAAAATGAATTTAGAAAAAAATATTTTATAACTGTTAATTTTAACCCGATAGGGGAATACCGTATTCCCCTATTTGGTTAAAATTAACAGTTATAAAATATATTTTCACCCTTCTTTCTGTCACACGGTGTAGGATGAGGGTGGAAAGAGATGGTATGCGAACACGAACGTCAGACCGTTAGACAATATATTAAGTATGGCTATACAGAAAAGAATTGAAATCGGAAGCCTGAATGCAATATGATCGGATGGCTCCAAAGGAAGATCAGCGCCGTTCGCAAGACCGGCAATTTGCTGATTTGGAACTACTTCATGACATGCGGGTTTTTTTTTGTTTTTGTTTCCATGTTGTTACGAATATGTAAATATTTTCTTTCTTTCTTTCAATATAAGATGTCGGCTCGGCGGATGAGTCGGCAAGAATACTCTGTCAGCAAGCAAGCTACAGCATCGACGATGCAAACCTGCCAATCTTTGTTGTTTCAGATATTGGTACTGGTGACTGACTGTACGTGTACGTGTCTGTGGCCTTCCTAAGCAGTAAGCAGCTTTAAGGCTACACCAGTTTTATTCCAGCAGATTTGTCACTTTTTTCAAGTAAACCAATTTAAAAAGGCGACACCATTAATCTGTACGACGGTAACAAATCAGGCACATCTTGCAAATAGGGTTCTTGCAGTCATTAGAGTAAGGCCACAGCCACACCGATACTGGTTGATTTAGCAGCATGCGATTTAAAGCTAACTACCTAACAAATAATGGGACGTGGATGTGAGGTTACCTCGAAGGTTTAGTGGGATTTATTGTTGGACTAGCTGTTGCCCGCGACTTTGCCGTGATAAACTCTACCTATATCCTATGTCTTTCCCAGAGTCTCAAATTATCTTCATTCATACCAAATTTTATCTAAATTGTTTCAGCAGGCTACACGGCTAAGTTGCGTTGTTTTGTTTGGAGTTCCAGTGCCTAGCGTCCAGGTCCATCAACAGATCATATTATTGTTATGTCACCCGCACTAAGTACGAATAAGTGACAAACAATTACATAGAAGTGAGTATTAATTGATGCTAATTAGTGTGTTAAAAAAAACCGGCCAAGAGCGTATCGGACACGCCCAAAATAGGGTTTCGTAGCCATTACGAAAAAATTAAGTAATATTTTTCTAAGGATTTCGTGTTTTATATGGAATCTTCCGAGTTTAGGTATATTTTATACCTTGGGCTGCTATTTACTCATAAACTACTAAGAATTCTCAAGCAAACTTAGCCGTTATAGTTTTCCTTGAAAATTTGATATACTTACTACCGGTTTAGATTTTAGAGGGGGGGGCGCTCGATTTTTATGAAAATTTTCACTTTAAAGTTGTACATCTCGCAAACACATCACTGAATCGAAAAATCGTCTTACCAAACCCCTAATGTTTTTAAAAGACCTATCCAACAATACCCCACACTAAAGGGTTGGATGAGAAAAAAAAAATCACCCCCACTACGTCTATGGCAGGGAACTTTAATTTTTTTTTTAATTTTGATTGCACCATTTTGTCGGCATTGTTTACATATATATTCGTGCAAAATTACAGCTTTCTAGCATTGATAGCCCCTGACCAAAGCCGCGGACGGTCAGACAGACAGACAGACAGACTGGTGTGGCTTCAGCTTTAGCGATGGTGGCGCCGCGTGCATGCATGGGAAAACGGTAATCGCGACTGGTGGCGGTGCCATTAGTATCATTATGTCCCCCCCCCCCCCCCACCTTGTACGAGAAGCACTAAGCTATTTCTGTCTTTCTATGAAGCCAGCGTAACTTAAGTTAAGTATCTGTAGATTTTCAACTATTTCTATCGAAGCATATCGCCTGGAGCTGGTCATAACTGATAGTTATGGTCAGGTTTAAGATGACTAGAATAAGCCATTTTAGCTTAACGTGTCTGTTAATTTCAGTCGTTAGAATGGTAAGTTCGTAGCGACAAAATCAGCTGCATCCAAAGCTATTTACTTAAGCTAGTATCTCTTGAAGTTTCAGAATCGTCTATGAGTTAATACAAGTACGAAATATTTGTACAACCGCCGACACACTCAAGTAGAAATTTGTCGTATACGACAAATACCTTTAGGTACTTAAGCGTTCGGTTATCGTTTCTGATAATAATAAATACGCAATGAATCACATCATTTAGTTAGTCAGGAGCTGTTGCTGTTAGCCTCTTAAATGGCTTTTACAGCTTACCTACCAGAGAGAGGGCGAGCCGTTAAGCAAGGGAATTTTTTAACTTAGCATGCCAAAAGCTATAAACTTAGTCGGGTTGCAAAAAAAAATACGCTACAACCTGCAATTATCCAGATACTTTGCTTTTAAGTTTGTTTTCTTTGAAGGTCAAAATCCTTAGAATTGAACCTCGATTCTTCGATTACCGCCATTTTTTTTTTCGTGGACGCCATATTGAAATATTATACAGCCTTTGTCACTCCGACAGTTATGACTAATCCAATGATACCTCATATGTTAAAGTCCGTCCAGCCGTTTAGGCTGCAGCGAGGACTAAAGAAATGGACATAGGTACATAATACATATACATACATACGCTCGAAAAACATAACCCTCCTTTGGGCAGTTGGGTAAAAATGTATAGTTACCGTCATTGATTACAGTTTTTTTTTCGTTTCTTACTCAGTTACTCAAAGTTAGAGCGAGTCGCTAGGAACAGCACAGTCTTATACCTAAGCCATTCTTTTTAACAACCAGTTAAATAAGGTAGAAGAAATAGAATCCATTATTTTTTTAGAAACGTGCTATGTTACTCATTAGGCACTGTATTCGGAATTAAAGGCTGCATAAATGTATGCCATAAATAATCAATCTTTGCATGGGTCGCGTAGATGTGTGGAGTTTGTTCTAATTTAGTTCCGAAAAAAGTAATTAAGGTAACCGCAGACGATTGTTTTATCGTAACTGTTACATTTTAACGCAAATTTCATATTCGGCAACAACATTGTAATAATTTGTTGTGAATCATCATTAGTAGAGTTATGACCTTTTAAAGTCACAAGATTTCAAGGTCAATTCTTCCCGTGTTTATAAAATCGTGACAAACCATTTTAAAAACAAAGTTATAAAGTAAAGAGATTTAAATATAACTACACTTACCTTACTTTATATTACGTAAAGCAGTGGGAATATAATGAGATGAGTCTGATGGATATCTAAATGGTTTAGTTGTCTACAAATTAACCCGTTTGAACTCACACACACATCACGATTTAATGTTTATTATCCGCTTCTTAACTGTTATACAGACAGTCGTAAATTAGTATCATGGTGATTACAAACGATTTCACGGAGTCATAGACTATGCATTTGCTATAAATCACTAATTGCTAGAATTATACGTAATCAGTCGATGATTTTAAGCTTCACAATGTAATGGAGCCAAATTAGCATATTGTTCAGTCTTGAATTTATGTTGTTGAACATAGTAATCAATAGGTACCGAGATGTTATTTTTACTTTTGGTCGGCATTTTTGTTACAAAAATAATTTACAAAGTTCGATGTCTGATTTTGGTAGGTACCTACCTACCTACAGTCACCAGCATTAATATCTGCCACAGCGGAGAGTGCAAAATATCTGACACTTCCTTCCGGCCCTAGAAATAGAGTCGTATCAGATATTTATGCAATTTTTTTGTGTCAGATATTGGTGCTGGTGACTGTACAACCAAACCAATAAACTTATGACTTAGTTCGGTCATTTGTCTGTTATACCTTAATGGTCACGAGGCCCTCATGTTTCACAGGATTGAAGCTCATTGACGTAACTGGTTGACTACGAAAATAACATGTTTAATAAAAGAAAGTTATATATTCCCAAAAAAAAATTGTTTCTCATTTTAGTTTTTCTTAACTGTTTTTTATTGCCATCCCAAATACGTATGCGTACCAAATTCCAAACCGATCCAATCACTAGAAGTGGGTGAAATCGACTTGCAAATTTTGACCGAACAACCAAACAAACAAAAAAAAAATAAGTATAATAAAAGGTTGTAAAATAGTCAAAATAATCTTCTTAAGGGTTTGGCAATAACTACCCCGAATGCTACCAACTCTTGTGCGACTATTTTTATTTCTAATTAATTACCTAATTGAATGCACCTCGATTCGCTTGAAAATGTCTTAAATTTTTCCCCCGTTCACAGCTTGAGTCAGCCATCCATCTCCAATAATCCCTATCTCAAATAAGACTCATATTTTCTTTTTTTGATTGTCCTTGTTATCCTTCCTTACACAAAGGTCAATACATAAACATAATTAGCCTAATGCCTTGCCGTAAACCACATTAAATGAAATGTACGGTTTAATGACAAGATCCACAGTAATGATTGTTACTTCCGAGATGCTTCCCGTCCTTGCCGGAGTCATTCTAAAAACATCATCTTGATAATGAGTTGTACGTGAGGATTTTTTCTAAATAGCCGTTTCTGTAAAACAATTAGTTAACATTGGCCAAAATTAAATAATTACCGGTGTATTTTTAGGTACACGAAACAATTCACGTGATTGTTGTCTGTTCTGTAGCTACAGTTAAAATCAATCAATTATTACTTACGTAATGTAACAACCAATACAGATTTATAAGGATTACAAATTGAAGATATAAATAGGACTAAGAATAACTATCCTATAACTTAATAGTACATTGTGTCTTAAGGGCGGTAAATAAGGAATTACGAACGAGAGTCTATTAGAAGCCCGAAGTCGAAGACTGAGGGCTTTAATGAGTCGATGTTCGTAACTCTAGTACCGCCCGTGCGACATACAATGTTTTTCATCACATTTGCGAATAAAATTTAATATTTCTAAAAGAAAAAATATTATTCTTCCAAATATTGGCGATACCATAGGCTGCGCTAATGGCAGCGCCGCCCGCCCCCTGCCTCAGCATGTGCCTGAGCAGCGTGCATGTGGTCCTGCTGCTACGCCATGCGCAGCACCATCAGTACGGGCATTTACTCATTTACCGACCTTGGGCTTCATGACAAGAAAATGTGTACGCGCAATGACTCAATTTACCGACCACGGGTTTCATGACAAGCACATTAAGGTCGAGGGTTTTATTTGGGGGGTTGCAAACAAGGTAGCCTTCATGTTTTGACACTGTTTACGAGCAAGTGTGATGAAAAATAAATAATAACTGAACTGAAATATGTTCCGTAGATGCTGGCAGTAGTGGCAGTATTTATTCATTGATCAGCTAAGCTCACTGTTGACTCTTGTCCAAGGTAGATGCCAGCTCTTCGGTCCCTTGTGACGTAGACTAGCCTATGAAGTAATTATCAATTATATCAGGATAAAAAGGAAGTATTGAGGTGGTTACTAAGGATGCCTTACATCTTTATTTGTGGCCGTCTTTTAACAAAGGACATCATCATCTAAAACGTAGGGGGGGGTAAATCAGCTATTCTCTGGGGGTATTAAAGAACCTAATAATTAAGACCTAATCTAATTAAATACCTAACTCATCCCAGCCTATATACGTCCCACTGCAGGGCACAGGCCTCCCCTCAGAATGAGAGGGCTTGGGCAGTAGTTCCCACGCGGGCCCAGTGCGGATTGGGAACTTCACACACACCATTGAATTGCTTCGCAGGTTTTTGCAGGTTTCCTCACGATGTTTTCCTTCACCGTAAAGCTGAGTTTTTCGAAATTCATGTGCGGAATTACATTTGAAATTTACCACGAGCTTTACGGTGAAATACCTAACTAAATAGTAAAAAATAAAAATGATAGATCGCCGCTCAGCAAGTACCTACCGCACGTGGCATCTCTTTCTAGCTGTTATTTTTACTTATTCCATTGTTAAAAAAAAAATTGTTAGACTGGTTTTAAATGTTCAAAGTATTTTTGTGATTGATAAAGATATTTCTTTCTATTTATTAAATTTTAAATAAAGGGTAAATTCAGTTTTCCCAGAAGGTCATATGGGTAACAATATTAAAAATGTTAGGAACCACTGCCCTAGCCCCTAAGCCTTATATATTCAGCTGACAGCAACATAACAAAATAGTATTAAGTAACATGTTATTTAACGGTTAGTGGACAGTTAACGGGCTAACCGGAACGTGGTAAATAATTACTTTCCCAGTTTACGTCGAGTCAGTTGTTACTGCGCTTAGTTCATAGAGTTTAGTGCTAAGCTTAGCGTACGGTAAAATAATTACTGCTAACACTTAAAGATTGATTTACACTGACCGGGTTATGGTTTAGTCAAGCTTAGGTTTAGAAACGCTAAGTGCTTGATTGAGATCTAACGGTAAACGATAATTGATCAGAGTAGGTATTAGCACTTTAAATGCGCTGAATAGGAAATCGGTTATTTGGAAGCTTAAACATCGATTTTAATTCTTTTAAAGTCTACGAATCATCCAAAAGAAGATACTATTAACTAGAAGACAGTTTAGTTGTACAGTATACAGTCGACTAGTAAGATATTGCATTGTAATGTAACAAAGTAAAAGATGCAGATGTATATTTTTCACAGGTACATAATAAGTAAAAGAGCTACATACCATTTGAACCACACAACCACTCATACAATTGCCAACAAAGTAGGTAATACAACAATAATTTCAGCTTGCATATGTCTGTCTTACGTCCTTTCTGTCCGAAATCCACTACAACTTCTACGATTTATATTTTTCTAATATTTAACAAAACTTACAATTACTCCAAACAAAACAAAACTGCAATTCAGCATAAATGTATGACCCTAGTGATAACAAAGGAATAATATTAGTTTAAAAGATACCAAAAAGAATCTAAGATGTATTTTTTTTCTCGAGCCTTCGAAAGTTGGTGTAACTGTTGTTAGCTGAAAAACAGACTTTCTTTCTTTTGTGGCAGTTGCAGGTTTGTGGGTCGTAACATTAAGTAGGTTTGAAAGGTCATCTAATGTTTAGTAGCAGCAAAAACACGATAGTAAAAGAAACAGTAGCACTTGAAAATTGTATCAAATCTGAATGTGTAACAAGAATATGGCAGAATGTTGTTTTAAAACCAAAATCATTAGAATTTGTTTTAAAACCAAAATCATTATTACATTCAGAATATTGCTAATGCAAACAAAGCAGACTTAATATAAGTAAATAAATAAATTTAAACATTATTATAAAGCATTAAGCGATCGTAATTATTAGGTTCCGTCCAAAAACATGCATTTTTCTAACAAGTTAGGTCAAATTTCAAGTTGTTTTGCCGTGAAGTGACACCTAACTAGTCTTGTATAAATACCGTATAATAGGGTAAAATACCAAAATTGATCATGTATATAATACTAGTATTATACAATGACCTGCGGTTTTTTACGTATTTTATGTTTTAATATATAAATTAAATTTCTTCGTTTTTAGGGTTCCGGAGCCAAAATGGCAAAAACGGAACCCTTATAGTTTCGCCATGTCTGTCTGTCTGTTTGTCTGACCGTCCGTCCGCGGCTTTGCTCAGGGACTATCAATGCTAGAAAGCTGTAATTTTGCACGGATATATATTATTATGTAAACTATGCCGAGGTAAAAGTGGGGGTGGTTTTTTTTTTTCATCCAACCCTATAGTGTGGGGTATCTGTGGATAGGTATCTTAAAACCATTAGGGGTTTGCTAAGACGATTTTTCGATTCAGTGATATGTTTGTGAAATATTCAACTTTAAACTGCAGTCTAGATTAAAATCCCGTAATGACATTAGGGCTTGTCAAGTACGTAAAATTATAGGTAATCCTCTTTTCTTAAACACATGACATTTCCGTTTGTTGATAAAAATCGATTATAATACGGTATTTTTCGTATTTTACCAAAAAGTACAAATGGTAAATTACCGGCCTTCATCATCATCATCATCCCAGCCTATATACGTCCCACTGCTGGGCACAGGCCTCCTCTCAGAACAAGAGGGCTTGGGCCATAGTTCCCACGCGGGCCCAGTGCGGATTGGGAACTTATTACCGTCCGTTATTACCGGCCTTACATCTCTACAACTAACTGCCAGACAGAGGGGCAATACGAGTATTATTTTCACATTAATAATTTATATTTTGATACCGTGCTATGTCTTCCATCGTTTAAGTAACTTCTTTTTATTATCCTTACACTGATTCAGGCAGTTTGGCCTTTTCGGGAGAGACGATGTGGAGAAAAAAAGAAATTTGCTATCCCACTTTACCAAAACTCGACCTAGCTTTAAGTAGTAAGATTAACAGCCATATGTTATTTTATTTAAAAATTCATTCAGACATATAAGTTTAAGGTAACGGAAATGGTATTAACATTTATTGAAATATATCGTAAAACATCGAAACAAATTATAAGTCAATCGTCATAAATAAGGCAGATATAAAAAATATTTTAAAGTCAGTGCACCGCGGAACATCCTGAGACAGTAAAACGTTCCATAAAATTTAAAAGCATTAAAAATGGAGTAAGTTTTTGAGTTAACCGGTTTCTTGTGGTTTTTCAAAGGTTTTTGAGGGGCCAGATAACTTCAAAATGTTATTTATCGATCAAAAAACGTTACTCCGCTATAATTAAGCAACAATGGTAAAACATTTTTTATAAACAATTCCTATGCATTTTTCTCCTTTTATTTCAAAACATAGCAAGCTACGCGAGCTAACATGACTCAATGTCAAGTTCATGTCATATGGAAGTATGAAAAGGTAAAAAACGGTAAAAAAACTAATTGTGCTCATGATTATGTATGATTTTTAACATGAAACTACTGTGAGACTCACTCATATTAAATATATTGACCCGGATAACTCACGTCTTAAATCGAGTTTAGCTCGACATGTTTCGGGCTAATCCGTAGCCCTTCGTCTTCGGAGCAACGCGACTCAGCGGCTGAGTGCGCGTGTTGACAACATTTAAATTAGGAAATCATGCTTTAATTCCACCTAGTGGATAACCAACGTTTGGTTTGTCAATAAGTGCGAGCATAGTAAGTTTTTTCACCAAAAGACTTTCAGAGAGGGCAGAAATGAGATTCGAATTCAGAACACGTTGGTGCTCCTCGACTTGACCCAGGAAAATTACCTGGACACTGGGACGTTTACCTTACATTACTTTAAAAAAATATCCAGTCGCTTTGATGCGTAGAGTATGCGGAGCATAATTGACAATACTCAAAATTCAAGCTACATTTGCTTACCACAAGCAAACTAGATGGAAATAATGTGGTAAAAATAAATTTTCCGCTGTAGCTAATTTTGTTTGGTACCTACCGGCCTGTTCACTTGGCACGAGCGGCAATTCAGTCAAAACAAAGAATTCGGCACGAATACTCACATTTAACACCGATCGCTAAATCGTTCCACCAATACAAGAGCAAGGCCGGACGCAGGTAGGAGATGCGTGTGTGCAAAGGTTGCCCTGTGTCAAAGTAGTTCTATGGGCGTTTCAACCGTTATCAGACTTATAAGTACCCTGGTGCAAATATTGCAGAAACAAGCTAATCAGCATGCAATTTTGATAAATTGAAATTGTGCTGCAAGCACGCTGTTTCGTTTTATAGAAACTTTTTGAGATGTGGCTCATTTCTTCAAAATTATGTAACAGAATACGGATAGCGACTGCAACACAGTAGTATAGGTATCAGTGTATCCTACGCAGTATCAGTATCAGTGGTTCCTACTTAAGAGCATTGCGAAAGCGGAAATTAGGTTTTATTTGCTTTTATGTACAAACAGTAGGTAATAACTGTTTTCAATCCCTAAACCGATTAACCTATTTTGATTAATATCTGAATGTTGTCAATCAAAACAAGATATAGGTTTGTTTGTACTTTTTGTTTTCTAAAATATTGATCAGTATCAAACAAATATTTGCCAAAATTACTTTTGAAAACCATAAAACATGAACAACATTAGGTTTCTTTAAAACACTCAAAAATAATACAAAATAAATTAGGCAATACAGGGTTAGTCCTCCTCATCAGGCCTCTAGCTCCATCGTCAGACCCTGGATACTAACTTTGGTCGAAGTGCTCCCTAAAACTATTTTGTTTATACAAAAACAATAAAAAACGAAATTAAACGAAAAAACTAAATTAAGAAACGAATTTTACCTGCCTATTGTACCTACCTACTATAAATAACATTACAACTACTGAAGATGCCTTTACAAGTTTTGTTTTTATGATATATATATATAAGTTACATCTTTATAAATGAAAATGAATTTATTCTTTTGTCGAAACTAAACCAAAGAAGCTTGATGTCTTAAAAACGAATTAACATGTCTAATCAATTATGATTGGTGGCAAAATTCTAAAAAGGATGCACATGATCGTACAAAAACATAATATTAGCATGTCCACAGCTGTTTTGCGTTCAAATTCAGATGTATAAGTAAACAGTAAGGTTGAAAGTGTCTCTAACAATATTACAGGCAATGAGCAAATGCCTGTAAACAAGTAGCGTGAAAATCTAAACGCTGTTTCTGAGCGTATGGTGATGACGATCAAGCGTCCATTATTGTCTGTGACGTAAACTTAAGTGTCGGTTTTTAGAATCGTCAACAAGAGTTATAAATTACGATCATTACGGGAAACTTCCAGGAAAGATTTGACACTGAAGGTGCAAGACAAAAAATAGAGGACGATTTCAACGAACACTGCGTCACCGTTGATCAACAAGTGACGAGGCAGTTTGTTGAACACTATGACTATTGCTAATCAGTCACCCTTTCAGAAAAAGACAACAAATATTAACTAGTATGTCTTTAAGCCTGTCTGTCTGACCGTTTAACTGCGGCTCAGCTCAGACTCTTAGTGCCAAAAAGCAGTAATCAATTTGCCACGGGTGTACATATTAATCACGCCGAAAAATTAGTAACAGTAGCGCCAGCGCCACCTAGTAACCGAAAAAAGGAACCGCTACGTCGCAGGAGTAATCGCTGGAGATATCAATCATGTTTTAAATAGCACTATGGAAGTATCTCACTCGGAAACATAAATACAACTTATCCAGCTCTCCTCGGATTACGGTCCTTATTCAAACCATATGTGTCTGCAGAGAGATCTAAGCAGATGTTAAAGAAAATCGGAAAATTTTACTAAATGTAAAAGCGAATCAGACACATTGCTGGAATTTTATACTCGTAACAAAACAATGAAAAAACGTATCATAATGAACTGGACAAACTTACAGTTTCAAGTTTAACGTAGGCGTAAAATTCGTCGCTCCATTTTAAATGCAGAAGCTCGATTTGGACAGAAAGAGTTCAAGAGCGTACGAATTGACCGGAAACTCCATAAACCAGCTGTGTGGAAACTTATTTAAACTGATAAGGCTGCGTTTCCACCAGAGATATGCGAGGATGCATTTCGAGGAATGTGTTTGTCATGAACCAAAAGAAACGCTTCAGTTACCTATCCTCGCTCCGCTGGGCCGTTTCCGCTAGAGCTGTGCTGAGCGAGAATAGGTAAATGGATCGTTTCTATTGGTTAATGAATAAAACATTCCTTGCAACACATCCTCGTACCAGGGTTGCCAACCGTACGAGGTTCCTCGTACAAATACGAGGTACGAGGACACTATCAACCTCGTACAATTATGTACGTGATTTTGTTAATTTGGCCATACGAACATTTTGCACCACCACTATTTGCAAAGTTTCGTAATAATATAGACAAATTTAGTTTTTTTGTGATTTTACTTCAGTTTTGAGTCTTGAGAACAGATTTTTTGAGATACAAAATGATGTTTTATTTAGAAGGAAACTTGCAATAGTTTATTTCATTGACTAAAAAGTCCTAAATCCAATAGTTTAATATGCCTTAATTTTGGTTTTAGCACGTTTTAGATGCATAACAATAAATGTACGAGGTTTGAAAGCCAAAATACGAGATTTTTAGCTGCATTGTACGAGGGATTTTTTTCAACGGTTGGCAACCCTGCCTCGTACATTTCTGGTTGAAACGCAGCCTTAGACTGATGTGTTTAACAATTATACAATTCACGAAGTTGTGAAGGGATGCAAAGGCTCGTAAAATACGGGATTTGTAGTAGTGCATAAGCGTCTTATATGTAGTGTTTCATTTCATCTACGTCCTCGCTTGAGCTTACAAGACAAAATTTAAATCAAGTTAACTATAAAAGAAATCCCTTTATGGGTTAGGTTCAGCTTTGATCATCCATCTGTTTCACATCCTAATAATCTGTTAATTTCGGGCGTTTTATGTGCAATAAAGAGTCATACATACGAAAGCAATTACTTAAAAAATAGTTTTGAAGCGCTAACTTACCAGTTTCAAAGAGTATAATTAGTTTAAGTTTCTGTATGTAGGTAAAGTAATCACGAAAACATAAGAATAAGCTTGCCTAATAAATAAGCTTACCTTTTAGGCACAGGGTATACGGAAGTAAATAAATTTTACCAATGGTACAATTAACGTAAGGACATTAATTCATACAAAAAAATACGGCGTGTAAGACAAGGGCCTTGGAGGAAGTTACTAATATTCTTGTTTTTATAAACATCAACAATATGTAATACGTACCTGAAGACAATGATGTATACGACGAATATATTATGAGAGAATTCTCAAAGCTATTATTTATAAATATAACAATTAAGACGATGATCAGAACACCTGCTATTTCGATCAAATGTCGACGTCACGATGTCGATTTTCCTTAATGTTTAGGCATCTATCATAAAAATAGCACTAACGTAAAAACTATAATCTCGAAAATTATTTAATATACTTACACCTATACATTTGACCGCAGAATACTGCAAATTTATAACTTACCTTGGAACTGGCGCTTTGCCGGCTGCTGCCGCGGTGTTTTGTTAAAAAAGAGATGATTAATAATTTGAAGACAAACTTAAACTCGACAAAGCTTCAAGTGTTATATGTATTTAAAACTAATGAGAGACTTTACTTTAATTTATAATCCATACTTCATATTATAAATGCGAAATTGTGTTTGTATGTTTGTCCGTCTTTCACGCCGTAACGGAGCGACGGATCGACGTGATTTTTGGCATAGAGATAGTTTATGGGCCCGGGAGTATCATAGGCTACTTTTTATCCCGGAAAAATGCACAGTTCCCGAGGGAACCGCGTGCGATAACCGAATACCACGCGGGCGGAGCCGCGGGCAAAAGCTAGTCCGGAATAAATAAAAGCAATTAGTTAAACGAGGAAAATACGTAAGTATTTCAGGAAACAGCAGAAAACATAAACGACCTCTACGGTTTGACACTTCAACCGCTAAAACACCTGACCATCACACTCCGTGAATGATACTTTTTAAAGTCGGATGCCACCAAGGTGCTGACTAAAAAACTTGATAACAAAAACGATGGTCACTACTGTCCTAAAATATCCTTGTATCAAATGCATCAACTAGATCATTTAGAGCAGACTTGAACATGCTCTACCGCTAGCTTTTGATCATAACTATGAATGACAATAACTAATGTCTGACTGAAATTTGTATTAGCATTGAAACCGAATTTCGGTTTTTGTGTGTCAGTTTCGATTATTCGAGGGCTATTCCAGAGTACAGAGTAACTAAAGGCATTTATACACTAACATAGTTATTCCTCAACATGTATGCAAACATTTTTATATTCCAACGTCTGTGTAGACACAGTAGACGCGAGAGTTGCATACAAACTGCAAAGTAATTTATAGTGCGGTGCGATCAGCCGCACTTGGGAGATTTAGTGTTATCACATAATAAATATTCAGATGTCGGCACTTTAAGAATACCGTTACCAGGTTTTGATAGTTTTCGAACCCAACCAGTAGTCGAGACAATCGAATATCGTGATATGTTTCCAATGTCCAACTTCTACCCCTGTGATGAGAAGCCTCATCCCTGGCCTATATACGTCCGACTGCTGGGCGCAAACCTCCTCTCAGATCAAAAGTACTTGGGCTGTAGTTCGCACATGGGCCCAGTGCGGATTGGGAACTTCATCTTGGCAACACACCACTACTTCGCAGATATTTTCAGGTTTACTCACAATATATTCTTTAACCGAAAAGCTCATGGTAAGTTTCAATGATAATTTCGCACATCAAATTCCGAAAAACATAGAGGTGTAAAGCCCGGACCCTACGATCCTTGAAGGTGAAGGGCCATAGGTCAAACCATCAAGGTTGAATTTTCTTATGGAAACAATTTTATTAAATCGTGTATTATTTGCAACACTAGTCTACATGGATGATAATATAATTTCACTTTGTCAAATCAAGTGGTCTTTGTTAAAAAAATGCTTAAGTAAAGCTAATTTATGTGTGGCCTTAAATTAAATTCTTAATCCACACCGAGCGTGGATACTACAGTCGATGTCCTCTCAATTTGGGAGGAGACCTGTACCCAGCCGTAGGACGTAAATATACAGGATGGAAATGATGCAATGTTTTAGAAAATCGCATGTATTCGGGCGTAATTATGGATTTTCCTACTCAGAATCAAAAGCATAATCGATTTTGATCGTTTAAAAAATGTCCCCATTTCTTCATACAAAATTTTATGAGTCAGTTTTGTCACGACCATACTGAGTGTATGAAAAAAACGTCGCAAAACTGTCATTTTTGGGGACATTTTTTTAAACTATCGAAATCGATTGTGCTCTTGATTCTGAATAGGAAAAACCATATTTTTTTCCAAAATATAAAAAAAAGCACTTTTTTTAAAAACGGCCAATCCCGGCCCTCGCTGGCATCTAGACTGCAAAAGGAACACTCCTCTATTGTTGCACGGGTACAGTCGTAGACAGAGAAAAGCATGCTTTCATACTCTCTAGCTTAAGAACGTACCTGAAATCCATCTGGCATTTCAAACACTAGACTAGATTGTGAGCCAATGCCTATTCGCATACCTGTATTTCGCTCACTCTCCTAATTGTTCTTAACTACTTCTATTTCTTCTTAAGTTTCCGCTCCCAAAGTAAAATAAGATCAAATGACCAAATTATTAAAACTGTTTAAGTACAAAACATTGTCCTGGATTTGATACAGAGATAAGGAGTCGTTCAACCTTCGTTGTTGATGAAAATAGGTAATTGAGAAGGTAAACATCCCACTTATATTCCCATCTATCATCCATACTATACTATACTATACTATATACATATATACTATACTATAACTATACATTAACAATGACTAATAAATCTAAAACTAAAAAAATATAATCCTCAGCCTACGCTTCTTCAACTTTTCCCCAGAACTACAACTATCATACCGCATTCTTCTTCGAATTGTGGCTCACGGTGACATATCTTATGGTACCGTAAGATAATAAAAATACACGTAGAGTATTACTTACTGATAAATCAACGTCTAAGCGGCGATTTCAAAATATTGAGACTTTCACCATATAACAATTCGATGTTGATACGGGTAGGCATAGGTTCAGGCACAGAGTTAAGGTCACGGCCACATCACCGTCAGACAGCGTCGCTGCGTACGGACGGACAATACCTTTTTAATTGCATCTTACGAATGCTTCTTCAAGAGCCAAAACAATTGATCTATATATAATTTTTTTTTTTTTTATTCGACTGGATGGCAAACGAGCAAGTGGGTCTCCAGATGGTAAGAGATCACCACCGCCCATAAACATCTACAACACCAGGGGTTTTGCAGATGCGTTGCCAACCTAGAGGGCTGAGATGGGATACCTCAAGTGCTAGTAATTTCACCGGCTGTCTTACTCTCCACGCCGAAACACAACAGTGCAAGCACTGCTGCTTCACGGCAGGATTAGCGAGCAAGATGGTGGTAGCAATCCGGGCGGACCTTGCACAAGGTCCTACCACCTGCATAATATAACCAGGGAACGGAATTTTCATGGCATTTTTGACATGTGGTAGTGACTTCTCACCTATCGACTCTACCTAAATGATGAGATATATTAAACTTTAAATTAGATTGTCGTAAACTTATCATGTAATAATGCAGAGCGTTCTTTTTCTGCATACAAATGGAATATTTGACTGTAAAAAAGAAGTAGTTTAAAACCGAAAATATGAAAAAAATATCATGATTGGTTTTTTGGAGTCTTTTTTTATTTTTTATTTCAACTCTAAATTTGTTACTTTTACGGGTATCCCGTGAACCATATTGAAAATACAAACTGAGACAGTGCTGGTCTCTTTTTCTGGTTTTTCTGTGCATCCATGTCTCAGTTTGTATTTTCGAAAAAAAAAACATCTATTTCTTTTATAGAGACATTAATAGAACACTTGTTAACATTACAAAAGCAGAATTTTAGCATGAAATTGAAAAAAAAAACTGAACTGAAATTATTAAATTAGAAATTGTTGTCCATTCATTGTTCATTTCATGTCTATTTCACATTTTCAACTGCTCGAAAGTTAATTGGAAAAGATAGCTCTTTAACTTAAGGCCGCCTATTGTTTACCTCTACTTTTAATCTTCTTTAGTACCTGTTGTGTATCGATATGTATGTATATCGGAAGTCGATAAGTGAGAAGTCACTATGACAGGTCAAAAAATGCCATGAAAATTCTGCTCTCGTTTATAACGATTTGATACCAAAAATACAGGCTATAATATGTCGCGCTTTTTCTGACTACGGTCATAATATGTACTACCTATAAAAAACTTGAGTTTCATCGACAAGATAAATATATAATTACATAAAACTAAATTAAAACACAAAATAAAATCGTCAAAATGAAATCAAAAAGATTTTTGCGTTTTTATCTGAATACATGAAATTGAACGAAAAGTATTTGTATGTTGCATTCAAAATACTATTTTTAGACAAGAAATTTATACACCGTGTTTTTTTTGGATATCCGTTAACTCAGGCAGACGGCTGAGTTCATTGATATGAACTACCTGATAGTTAATTTATGCGTTAAAAAAACTTTTTTTTCATGCATAGGTATAATAACTTCACAGTCATTGTTAATAGTTAAACGGAAAAATAAACAAACTTGAAAAGTGACATTGACGTGACATATAACAGAGACATCACAAAAATCCACATGTTTAACATTGTTTTATTTTGCTAAATATGTGTGAATTAAAAACGGATTATAGTTATTTATTGACTTTGAAAAAACGTCATAAAGTCCTTCACACTGTTTTTCTACTACTAATTAATTATCTTAACTCTTGATTATCTTTTAAACAGCAAGAGTTAGACCACTAGTGTGTTAGAGAAATTTACTTAATTTGACCTTTAGGTGTCCCCTTAAAGTTAAAAGATATCAAAAATAACACGGTGTATATAAATAATTATGTTTATTAGTATTTCGTTTTAGCAATAAAACTCACGTGGCCTCTATTTTAATTTTCGGTCGGAAAAACTGTGTAAGTACGTTTAAAAAACAACTTGGGACACAATAAATTTAACCAACCATATGCCTATTTTTGTCTATTATTTATTATACGAACACCTTAAGGGTACAATTAAATTTTATTGGCCCGACTGCAATAACGTAAAATTAACAAATACGAAAATTATACTAAAACATTGGCAAGAGTCCGTAATGCGTGTGTTAAAGGTTGACAGCGTCTATAAGAAATATTTGCAATGCCATTTATATTTATTATTCGCTTATGCAAGTAATTAATATTGATAAAACCGTTGAGCATATTCAAAACGTGTGACGTTGTCGCTCTTCAGATCTCATCAGCAATAGGAAAAGCGTTATTTTATTATTTTATGTCACTAACTGGTACAGACTCTACAACGAGTCTCTACCCTTTGGACGAAGCTGAATAGAACGTGTTGATTAGGGTATTTCTATTCTACGAATAAGCAATGTAGAAACCACCACCAAACGCCACAGTATTAACATAAATCATTAACCTCGACACAAAAAGGGAGTGTTATAAGTTTGATCGCTATGTGTGTCTGCCTCTCTGTCTGTCTGTTTGTGGCACCGTAGCTCTTAAACGGGTGAACCGATTTAAATGCGGTTTTTTATTTGAAATCAAGTTTTCTAGCGATGGCTCTTAGACATGTTTCATCAAAATCAGTTCAATCGTTTTTGGGATATTGAACTTTGAAGTGACAAAGTCGGGGGTTTTCAAAACAAGTGACTGAAATATGATGATGTGACATATTTTTAGAATCGGCTTAGTAAGCCCTTTCATAAGATACCGCACACGGTAGGTTTCAGAACAAAAATTTTATCTTTCCCATACAAAAAAAGATGACGTCATAACTCCTCTCCTTTTTTGTTTTTTTTTTTCGTGCTACGGGTACAATTGATTTGTATGGCCTAAAGATCAATCTTTCCGATTTTCATGCTTTTAACACCATATTCAGCTTTATGCTGAATTTCGGGGTGTGCCGCCAGCACTATGAATTCTAGTCTCATCTGTTTTAATAAGCACAAAATCAGCTGATAAAAAAAACAGCCTTAAATTTGGCACTGGTCAGCGCCTAAACATACAATACAATACAATACAAATATTCTTTATTGATCACCAAAAAGCAGTACATAGACATTACAAAAATAAAAAAATTGGTTAGACAATAGGCGGTCTTATCGGTAAAAAGCGATCTCTTCCAGACAACCAATTTCTCGGAAATTAATAAATATGAACAGACTTATGTACAACTAATATACATACGAGGGGTTAACGGTAAAAATTTGGGGTTTTACACGAATCCCGTGGGGATATCGGGTTAAAAAGTAGCCTATGTGTTATTCTAGAGGTCCAGCCATCTACATATATATCATCCAAATCCGTAAATGAGTTAGCGTAAAGGATTAACAAGCACTTTGCAGACCCACTTGCTCGTTTGTCATCCAGTCGGATAAAAAAAAAGCACACTCACGCAAATTGTCGCATTTATAATATTAGTAGAATAAAATAGTAACGTGACTGACAGACTGGCTAATTGAGTAGTTTGCAAACTGACCACAACACAACTATCTATTTACTGGAGTTAGATACTTTTTAGTGGTCAGGCACTAAGAGATTTTTCGGAATTCCCACGAGATGAAGAATTTTTTTATTCTTTCACGGAAGCGTAGCCGAGGGACAAAGCTAGTCAGGTGTAGGTCGCTACGGTCGGTCGGTCGGTAGGTACCTAGGTATAGTCAGAAATAAACTCTAATTTATTGGTAGAGAGAATCAGTCAGCACAGGCCTTAGACTTTAAGGCTTAAAGAAAATTTTTAAACATAACTAACGGTCTTTAGATTATTATAGAGCCTAATTTGAATAGTTACAGATATCTTACGCAAACTGGCAAAATAAGGAGGGGTGAAATAGTTTTGTTCAAATCAACAGTTGCAGTTGAGCGTTTACTATTGATAAGCGTACCTACCTATTTACATTAGTTTGTCAGAAGTAAGTTAACATTCAGCATGCTTTCTGCTAATCTTAAGGATTCTCGTGAGAAATTCGGAAAACCGCGAAATAAGAGCGGTGGCTAATTAATATTGCATAAAACGTGCTCCTCTTAAATCTAATTCACATAAAATAATTATTCCATTTCTCAACTCCACAGAGCACAGGCGAATTAAATTAAAAGCATTTTGTTTCGTTAGTCACAGAGATAAGAATGTGTATTTGAAAATAAAGTAAACAATATTGCCTTGAACTAGAATTTCACTTAAAGAAAGTATCATGACAAGGAGCCAGAGCTCGAGTACCTTTTTTACGCTCTGCCCTCGCCTCAGAAAGAAATTTAGCTGGCTTTTGACAAATGCAAGTTAAAATGATGGATGTCAACAAGGAAAAAGCTCGTGAGATGCTCTTGTCTTTTATCTGGTCAAACAACGCCATGTAGCGTCTCCGCCAAGCCTCAGATGCAGTATATAAACGCCGGCATTATCACACCGCCTCCAATACATTGCCGGCCGTCACAGCGACCGCACATTAACAAAATCAAACCAGAAACACGGATTTTTCTTTTTTTAAACTTCAGTGTCAGTGCTTGTCTCCACGTTTTAAAGGACCAAGTTATAGGTGAGTTTTTGAAAATAGGGCTTACCGTTTGGAACCTTTGAGTACGAGACCTTTAAGTAATAAATAACTTACCGTTAAAATTAGAAATAATTGATGTGCCAATAAAATTTACAAAATAAATTCCCAGTTCTGGATGGGGAATCAGATATTGATGGAACAAGGTTCTTTTCCCTTAACATTTCCAAAAAAACAATAGAAAGAGCACTTCGTTCGTAGTGTCAATGTTTACGTAGTTCCACCGACATTCTCTTTAGTTACAGTGGTACCTATACCTTATAAGAACCTATTCAATTCTTATTGACAATCTCCTAAGACCTTCACGGTAGGGCGGGCCTATTCGCACCAATTTATCGAATATTCTCTAACACAAAAGAGTTGTCACCGGCGATGAGCAGTGTTCCGAGCCAGTGAATCTGTTCGGAATGTTTATTAAACAAGACCTTTGTTTTTATAATTTTACACAATGAAGATTAAACGTAATGGATGAATTATAAATTGACTGAACCAACTTAGCCTGTCAGTTATTATAATTTAATTTTGTACAAGTGGTACAATTATTTAATTCTTTAAAATAGGGTGAGCAGGGAATAGCATTAAGTGTTCGAAGACTTATTTTCTGAACTATTAAAATCGATCGCTCGTTCTTTCCGTGTGTTTTTTTTTCAGCTTAAAGTGCCTAGATTTGAAATAATACGTTTATAAGATTTCATGACTTTAGAGGTTCGACTTGAAAAAAAAAACGCCCAATGTTTAATTAGATTGCAAGAGTGCCTTTCTACACTAATGGCAAAGGCATTTTTGGAGTAAATATGTGTATACGATCGATCATAAGCACTAACTCGAATCGAAACGAAACCTTTTTTGTCCAGTAGGTATCGTCGCTATCCAAACTAATATTGTAAATTTGATGCTGCGAAAATAACTGTCACCTGAAACAATTTTGATGAGTTTTAGTATAAACAGAGATAGACGACGGGACCTTGGTCTCTTTTTTTCCCAAGAAATTGAAGAAATCCCACAGGATAGCGATGACTGAATTCTATGTTAGTTGCAAAATCAGAAATTTGTTATATTAACAAATTTTTATTAAAGATTATTGTACAAGCAAATTGTACATAATGTTAACAAATAATATTTATGCTTAGATAGCGCTATTGCGTGTGTGTCTTTAATTACATTACTTCATTTCTATCAATTTCTATACAATATATTTTTAGTGTCAATAAATCACTCAAACAATACATACGTCTTATCAGTTATCAAAACTTTACATCATCTACAAACTACATTCTTCCACGGGCAAGTAGCTCGTACAATTATTAAAGATTTAAAATTATTATGCGACTCTCAAAGTCATAAAAAATATCTTTATTCAATTTAGGCTATAACAAGCACTTATGAATTATTTTTAAAAAAATGGAAAAAACTAAAAAAAAAATTATACCAACATAAGGGATAAACGCTTAATTTCACGCACATCATGAATGTAATGGCAAGAACATCCTATACCCATATATATGTATATACCTAAGTATCCCTAATAATAAAAATTACCCTAAATTTCTACCTTGAGCGGAAGTCGTCGGTCGCACTGTCAGACCAATCAAAACACTGTCATTGCAGACCATCTGCCAGGCTCCAAAATACAATTAAGCTCAAATGTAGCTGAACTCCTTAGTACTTTGCAGCGACAAATAATGTTTTGATTAATGACAGCGACAAAGTACAGAGAGCCACTTGTGAAGTCCATGTTTAAAAAAATAGATCGTTAAACTTGGGTTAATAATTGACTGTATATTTGGACACTACTTAAACCTGGCCCAGCAGTTAACGCGCAATTAAAAGTGAACTCTGGCCCACGCAAGCCCGCCTAAGGATTTAAGCTACTTTTCAGCTTAACTGTACTCTATAATGCCTCATTACTCTTGACGTCCGCCAACTCGCGAACAGCATCTTACTTACATCAGCTATACAGCCTAATTAATTTCCCCGTAATCTTGTAATTCGTGTACAAGTCATGTATAACCGCCTGACCGTAGTGACCATTCACCATGACAAATCCGCGGAGAATCGATTCCCCATAGACGGCTGAAACCCAAGCTTGAAGAACAAAAGGTACTTTTTGCGCGAATAACATTCTGGTGACAATTTGATTTGGCTTGTAATGTTTTTTTCTGGGTGTTAAGTGGACGGATATAAAATATCCTGTTGATGTACATAACAATACTAATGAATCGCATAAAAAAGGGAGGAATCACAACATTCACTAAAAGGCTTCCACTACTAAAGAACGATCTTTTACAGTTAAAATTTAGACTAAGATGACAAATAAACTGACTCGGTTTAACATGAGGTCTCACATCTTTTTGTAATGGAAAAACTCACTGCGTTGTCAGACTTTACACTTTACGCTGTGGATGTGGTAGGTGTAATTTTAAACAGTTATTAGTTTACCTAAATACCTGCCTAGCTTTTCGGACTAAATCATCTGTATCCTGTATCTAAAATGTGATGGGTAAAGCTATGACTATTTTCCTAGGAATATGAGCACGATCTAGTAATATAACTATCGTACTGGACTAACCTAGTGAAATAGTAGTAGAGCGAAGTAAGCGAAATCGACGATAGAGCGAATACGACGCTGTCTGGTTAGGTTGAAGGCTAAGGACTCACCTGCCGCCCTTGGCCTTCGCTAGGTTTTTCATAACTAGAAGTACTTATTTATATCTATCTATTGCACTAGATAGTCTAGTAGGAATATTCCTACTTATTAGACACACACATACACACTCACACCCACACACACTCACTTACATACAAATAGCGCTCGCATACACATTCGCACATAAACTTGTTTACTTTTTTGCATGCACCTTCAGTATTGTTTAAGTTTTTTTTTTCTCTAGTTAATAATATCATCGGTGGTAAACAAACATAATTATTAGCATATTTATGTTGTTAATGTTTTTCAAATAAGTTACTCGCACCCGCAGACGTCTTAAGATACAGGCTCAGCCTAGTTTGGAGTCTGATGGATATTTCTCTTGTGTTGGCTATGTTTATTTAAATAAAGTATTTTGTATTGTATAGATTATTCTCTTATCATAGTAATACTCCTAGTAAGATGAACAAACTTTCATAATTATAATAATATTACTGTTCATTGCTATACCTATCCCTAACTATATATCGGCTTCAATCAAATTATTATGACATATAAAATGGTACTAAAGATTGTTGATTTGTATTCAAATTTCAAATGTAGTTATTGCAAATGATTGCAGTACTATGCATGCAACTGGTAGTAAATCATTGCACATAAATTTAAATAAATGAAATAATTTGCAAACAAATCAGAAGTTTCTGTGGATTAAACATAGATAAGAGTATTTTTGCGAGTCACCTTATACCTACATATTATCGTAACGGTTTGCCGTTTTTTAATTTTATTTATTTTAAACATTAATTTACGTGCCCAACTTGTTCTAACGGCCGTACAGTTGTGCACAGATCAATATTTAAAACTGCATATTTTTATTTTTATTTTTTTGTTATTCGTAAGGGTAAATACACGCATTATTATTATACTAAAAGTAGTTAGACGTTTGTTTATATGCACCTACCTAAGTATTGCCATTATTACTATTATTAAGACTTTAAGAAACGACCAAAACAGTCTCTACTTTAATTATTAGTTGGTATAATAGCCATAGTAGGTAATAGTAATTCGTACCTTTAAAATTAAACTCAAATAATTCGAAATTCTCTTGTTTTAAAATTCAACCAGATTGTCTTATATTTAAAGTTTATTTTGGAACTGCGAATATTTCGAATTGTTTCAGTTTAATTTTAAAGGTGCGCGTATATACCCACTGAAATTTCGAAGTGTCTACCTATATTATGATTCAAGTCAAAAAATAAATTGTCATGACAGACGGACGGACAGACGGACCTTAATAATTGTTTCGCATCAGCAGTTGGTATCTTTTTGAAACGGAAGTCATTATATAACTGAGATCTATACTAATGTATTTACATTGCTGCTAACATTTAATTCGGTAAAATTTTCTATGCATAGTGTAAAATCCACTTTGACTACGTAGATTAACATATTAAGCTTTCCTATGCATTTGTGATTATCTTCCTTTTAATAGAAATATTTCATCTAAAACAAAGTCTAGGATCATTTAATTACGATTTTGATATAGCAATCAAACGATTCTTATTTCCGGTTGCATAATTATTAAGATTGCTAATAAGGCTAGATAACACCACAAAGCTCAATAAAAAAGATTAGTTGTTTCGAATTAAACTTGTAAATCTACAATAAAACTGGGATTAATGAGCTCTTAAAGCATGGAAAGTAGACGTTGAAGTATTTTATCGCAGACCTACGAATATTATTTATTATTCGTAGCCGCAGACCGCAGTTTTATGACAGTTGATCAGTTATAAATCACAACAAATCCTTTACCATAACAATACTCCCTAATAAAGTTTTTTTTTTTTAATTCTAAGGCAAAATAATAGAGCTAAAAGTCCCACTACAAGTGGAATAAAGGCGCAAGTTAGTGTGTAGGTAGATGTGTTTTTTTTCTCAAAATAAAAATAGGCTCTCTTGTACTCTGTAATGGGTAGCTATGGTTAACTAATCTAAAGAATATATTACGTACTTGTAAAAATTGCATCGATATAAGGAAATAAGTACAAGTAGGTACAAGTTTTAAGTCTCCAAAATTCATTTTATTATTTAAATTTATTTCAAAAGTTCATAGCGCAATTTCGATACCTACGGTTTCCAACATTCTTAAGCACATAAAGGAATATAAGCCTTTTGTGTTATATAAAGTTGTTTATCCTAACGTATTGTTGAGTTAAATTATACTTTCATATTAACCCCCCGTATGTTTAGGCGCTGATCAGTGCCAAATTTAAGGCTATGCAGGCTTATTACTTATTAATTGCCTACGGCCAATGAACGGTTACTCACAGACGGTGAACCAGGGCCACGACAATAAAAACAAGGCAAAAATAACGCTTTCAAAAACAAAACACTAAAGATAATGACGACTCTCAAAGGGACCAAAATCTGAGGCCGCCGAGGCATTACACACCAACACAATACACTAATATATACAAGTAATGGTTAGCCACGCATGTCGGTGTGTATCCACACGCAGTGCTTAATTTAAGAGCATTTTCGCATATTTGGAAGTAATTAATGTTGATAAGCTTCACTTATTTTAAAGAACACTTTAAAAAACTTTTTGGTTACGCTAATTACTTTAATAATGGATAATAACGGATTTTGTTAATTAAAAGTTAATTTGACTTTAAATTCCGTATCGACGCAAGATTACAAATCGGTAGATTGAAAAGTTTCTGCTGCAATACAAGTGGACGCAGAAGATATTTAAATGAAGATAAATTACAATAAAGAGATGGATTCTTCAGCCATGTCCTTGCATCGGAAAGTCGTTCATCATAACGATACAACGTCCAGCCTATACCCTATACCCTACAGCAATACAAGGCATAAATGAGTAAACATTAAGTTTGCACAAGGCGTACCTTTCGTGACGCGTAAGTCCGTGTGACGCAGTGAATTACCATGGCACGTGTCTGAAGCCATAAACTAACGATGATTGACCTGGAGCCGATTGTTGCCGTTTGTAAGTCAACCTGGATTAACGTCTAAAAATACCCGTTGTTTATACCTACCTCTATCCTAACCAAGCGCGGCAAATCACAATGAAGATAGATAATTATCTAATCATAGATATGTTTTGTCCGAATAGTTAATTCATATTAAACACAAATATTAAAGTATAGTATACTTAAGGAAAAACACGCGGAAGCTCAAAGCTTGGTCGTACAGAGGAACGTCAAGGAATCTCTATATACCTATAACAATATTTTCATCTCAATCATCACACTGGTCGATGGCGAATAAGTACATTTATATTATATCGCAGGAATTGCAGTTAAAAATTGATAGGTACCTAGTGCAATAAAGCAAATTAACTATGAGGTTTTCTTATTCGGTAACAAACGACACAAGTAAATAAAAGCGAGTTTAGCGTGTGTTTCGTCCTGTTATGGATCATGAATTGTTTTGAGGACGAAGTGCGATGGATATTAAAGCAGGGTCATTAAAAGTTCGTGGAAACTTTTAGTCGGCCTGCTATTGTTCCGAATTTAGTGGCTATCTATGCAAAAAGTTAAGTGCCCAATAAGGAACGCCAGTCAAGGCGACTTGCCGCGTCAATTATCCAACATAATAACGATTTCCACGGATCATGGATATTTAGCTCCGACAATGGCTGACAGATGCACACAAGTGGACGAGATTTTCAAGAACTTAGTCTCTGACAAGCAAGGCCAATGACAAAAACAAAATTAACCCATCGAAATTATGCAGATTTTTATGGGAAAACGTGTCTTCACATTAGACACAGGCTAAGAAAAATAAAATAAATCAATCTAAACAGCGGCGTCTCGGATTCCATTCTAGCAACGGTAAATCTGTACAAAAGTAAATCAATGTTAGCATTTCTTCTCGGCATGTTGGACGTGTAATTTATTGATTTAATAAGGTGTTTGTAGTTCGAGAGGTGTTATGAAACGACTGGATTTGTTGACATTTCGCACTTTGGTCGGACGGTCGCCGTTACACAAACTTCTCGCGGCCACTCTTCCGCTGGCATTGACCTGAGCTACCATTATCAGTCAACAAATAGAATTCCGTGGCCAAAATTATAAGCTCCGATTTACTTTGGATGTACATCTTTCTTCTTATTGAATAAAAATAGATACCTAACCAATTTCGATGTAGGTAGGTACCTATTAGCCGATAGCCACTCATTTTAACTTATAGAATGCAATATGTACTTACTTGATACAAAGTTCGTCTAATCAATTCACTCTTTGAACATTCGTTGTTGGTTCATAGGCCATGTTGTTTCAAAATACATATACATTATTTTATTATAATTCGAGGTGATAAATTATTTTAATCCCGTAAGCCCATAAGTACGTTTTCTCACCTTTGCCTTGCGCACTGTCGCTAGGTAATAACTTTCTTGCAGAGCCCATTCATATGTGACGGGTTAGCCATTCATGTAAATTGAATCGATTCGTCACGGAGCAAAAACACGCAGAGAAGTTCAACTTCAAAATACCAGTTTCTCACTAATTGCAACACACTTGTTGGATGAATAAAGGACGGACCATTAATCTAATATGAATAATTCTCTTCGCTGTCCGGAAAATAGCTAATCGCTTTAAGCTAAGCTCAAGTGTTTTTGCAGCATTTTTGTACGATTTGCGCGTCGACTTTACGTGCGGCTGCACTCGGAGCGGAATTTTTAAGAGATTAAGCGAATGATTCATCAACCGTCTCAATACATCGCCATTGCTCCACTTTGGCATGATTAATAAATTACCAGCCATAAATAGGACACTACATAAATTCATCATAAGTCATGTCATGAAAACTAAAGCCATTACGTGCAGTTTGATTCATAGGCCGCACCGTATTGTATCAGATGAATATAATAGGATCGATCGGTGATCCCAATGCGTCGACAATGAACCGTGGGTCGAATATTGCACAAGCAACCTACATCTCAAATAACGGCTTTCGACACATGAATGGAAGCAATCCACATAAAATGCGCCAACGACGTCATAATAACTACGCACTTACACGCCCCCGCTGATATTGCTTCAAAAATTCATGAGCTTTAATCAGAAAGAACGTTGCAAGCTTGAGATTCGAGGCCAGCATCCGAACCTCGAATATAATCATAAAGTTACTATCCATATTCATCTTGAAAATTTATGAAAATCCGTTATTACCTATAATGTGACGTTCACGTGATGCAACACGTATGTAAATGAATTAACATCAAGATTCCCGGGAATCGCTGCATTCTAACAGAGAAAGCTGAACCTGTTTGAGAATTTTGAAATTGTGAGGCATCCGAGAAGTCATTTACTTTTTAACTGTCAATACGATTCGAAGATTCCCGATCCCCGGCATCTTATAGTACCTACCTAATAGAAGGTGCTGAAATACAACTGATTGAAATAATTTAAAATATTGGTTTCCAATTACGGTGATAAGTGTTGAGAATTAATGATAACTGTGCCCCAGCTACTTCCAACTGGGTACTAGGTGTGTTTGTGTAACAAACAAGTAACATGCAAGTGTTTCCTGTGTTAATTTGCTAACACATGTCATGTATCTAATGAAGGCACTTGTGAAAGGTTACACTAACTTATTGAATAATCGATTTAATTATTCTACTTAATGCTGAATTGCCCGCGTTACAATAATTTAATGTGAAAGATAATACGGTTGCCCGTTATAAATAGATACTGACGTTTCAATATTTAATTTTTTGGCTAGACGTGTAGCGCTTTACGTCGTTAAAAAACTAAAATTTATCGCTTCTTAGGATTATGCCGCAAGTGAACCTGATAAGGTAAACGCCCGAGAGCTCGACGCGCTAATGCCCAATAAACGACACCTTGCTAACATAAGATGACATAAGACATAAGATTATAGATGCCACTCGTACGTTTACCTTAGTTATGGTGTGATAACGCTAAAATGTCGTACTTCATTTTTAAAAATACAGACACATTTCTTTCGCTTTACTTTTATTCAGATGGCATCTAGCGCAACGTAAATATGGGAATTTCAGTTGAACTCAATCAAGTCAATGTAAATATTTAGATAATTGAGTCGGTCGCGACTTAATTCAGATTCACAGGCAAATTAAATTGCATCTGTCACGGCTGAGTGCGAGATCGCTAATAAAATTATGTGCATTTCGTAAAAACGAGCGCTCAACCGTAAAACTGGACATTGTGTTGCAACAACGGTCGCAGAACTTTGAATAGACTCAAATTTACAAGGCCTACAGAATTAGGTTACAGGTAGGTACTCTGAATAATGTACAGACCTAATCAACTAGTGTCTGCTCACTGAATTTCGACACTTAATACGTGTAATATGGAGCTAGGGAAATGCTTTAATGGAGCATTACAGTTTCAGCGTGCATTACGCTCGCTGGGCCGGTATCACGTGCTAAGAGACCGTTGCCGGCAATTTTTTTCATTGGAGCAATAACTGTCGCATATGCTGGGCTTCAATTGGAAGATTGCCGAGCCCGTCGTGTGGGAAGACGACAATTCTTGCCCTCAGGCCCGCCGAGGATATCCTTCCAGAATAATAAACGATCGCATAAATCAGCCGCGTTGCGGATGGGACAGCTTGTTTATAAATAAACAACTTTACTTGATCGCGTGTACGATAGTTAGTATAGGTAATAAGATGGATTTTGTAATAAGAGAGGGGTCGAGCGGGTGAGCAGGAGGCAACGGCCGTGCTAGCATCGGCTCAGCCCGGAACCAGTTTCGCAAACTTGATAGCCACTCGTTCCTTTTTTACCCCGGTGTCGGTATACTTTCAGTCTCAGCAGGGCTGTCCTAATTTTGGAACGTCGTTAAAATTTTATGGGTTCTCGCCTTTAAATTCATAAGTCCCACTGTTGGGCCAGACCTCCTCCAGAATGAGCTTGAGCTGTAGTTCCAACGCGCACTATTATTTTGCAGATTTGTGCAGGATTTCTCACGATTTTTCCTTCACCGTAATTCTCGTGGTTTTCAGTGTAATTTTGCCCTGAAATTTCGTAAAACCAGGGTGCGGTTCCGGATTTGAGCCCACGAATTTCTACTTGAGAGGTCATTTAAACCACTAGGCCATCACGACTGGATAAAAATACATAAGTAAATTTAGTAACTCCGATAATTAGGTATTTTTTTTTTACAAAAACGTCGATGTTATCTTTGTAAACAATGGTCAATGGTGGTGGTTCTAATGGAGTCTTTGTTAGCAATTTCTAGCACTTTACTTACCTATGATGTACCAATTTTTATCCAACGCCCTGTAATAATTACAAATTTTTTTCACTCATAGTCAAAATATAATACTCGTAAATATAAAATATATTAAATTATTATTATATTATTACTCGTGTGTGTTAGCGTGATAAGTCCCGTTGGTGGTATTTTGACTAAGTTTGATGTTTGCTAATAAATATCTATGTATATAATCACAAGTGCAAGGTCCGCCCGGATTGCTACCACCATCTTGCTCGCTAATCCTGCCGTCAAGCAACAGTGCAGCACTGTTGTGTTTCGGCGTGGAGAGTAAGACAGCCGGTGAAATTACTGGCACTTAAGGTATCCCATCATAGGCCTCTAGGTTGGCAACGCATCTGCAATACCCCTGGTGTTGCAGATGTTTATGGGCGGTGGTGATCTCTTACCATCAGGAGAACCACTTGCTCGTTTGCCAAGTGTTTTTCCAAAAAGTTTGTGCGCAACCCTATCATTCCAAAAAAACAAAGTGCAAGTGCATCATTTATGTGAAGTAAGACCGGGCCGGGCGTAATACGAGGTAACCGGCTAGCCGGGTTACGAAACTTGTGCCATTACGTATTGAACTTGAATCTTCCAATGAAGATGCTTGCCAAGAAAAACGCAAAAAGCCAAGTTTATTTTATAATAAAACCGTCTAACTACGAAGGGATTATTATTACCGAGGGCAAGAATGATACGAAAAAAAGTAATTGTACAGTCGCCATCAGATATTTCGGACCTTAATAATAGAGGGGGACATATCTGAATATCGAAAATGAATATATCTAATGCTAAAAATTCGACGGTCAAAATATCGAAAGTAGGTTAGGTTCGATATTTTAACTATCGATATTTCAATTTTCGATATTCAGATAGTTACGTGCCCTATTATAGTGCATGTGCCGATATTTTTGCCCACCTTGGCCGCTCCGAAATATCTGCTGGCGACTTTACGTACGGGGTGGACAAAATTGATGAATCTTGAACGAAAACTGCTTTAAATCCTTTAGTTAACTCATTTTACTTAAAAGAAATATTATTTTATTTTGAATAAGAAACAAAGGTTTTCTAAAATTCGCTTGTCCCACCTGGGAATCCAACCAGCTAACGATTCAAAAAATAAACTCTCGCCATTTTATATTATATCATACCAATCGATAAGATTTTTGGTCAGTGTTAAATTGCAAGTATTAAAATCTGGTATTTGAAGTAAAACAATACGTGAATTCTATCATTTGATTAATTTTATTTTTTCATCAATTCTAATTCGACGAACTAGTAAATTCAAAAGTTTTTTTTTTTATATAATCTTTGAATGGAGTTTTGTTTATTTTTAAAAATAAATAATGTTTCCTTTAAGTAAAATGAGCTAACTAAAGGATTTAAGGTAGTTCTCTCCAGGAGCCATATTTTTTCCACCAAGTATACGTATGTAGGTATATTCGTAAATAAAACCATTACCCTGCACATAAAAGACACATTCATCACAATGAGTCATACAACACCATCTATTGCATTCTAGTCGCTCATTCAATTGAATAAGACAATTAAAATTCAACCTATGCAGTGTCTGGTCGAATCATCCATATTGCTGACGCGCGTTCGCATCCTGCCTTTACGCACACGCGTAAGCAAGAGAACAAAGATACACACTATCATTACACCGTCACGAGTATCGTAGACAGAGTTGGGAGTAATTTTGCAAATATATGGAGCCTAGTGCCATAATTTGAAGCCATACTATTTACTTCAAAGCACACAATTAAGTGCAATTCACTCATGGAGAATACTGTCGTAATTATGCTGGAACCCGACGGCAATCTATTTCCAACCCGGCGCCAGACGGCATTCCAGGACTAGGGATATCGCCTTAATGCCCTACCTGGAGCTAACTACGCTAAAAATAGCACCGCTTAGGTGCTTGACCTTCTCGGCTAATGGGATATAGATGACTGTTCACGAAGCAATAGGCAAAAAAATAAAAAATAATTATCAGTTCACTTGGCAACCTTTCTGCAACTTTATACGAGCATACTCGTTGTAATGTGACATGAGAAATTACTTTCGAAGCCAATTACGTAGCCCAGATTCACAATAGAGTACATCCTCCCGTCGCATATCGACTTTAATTTGATGTGACTAGAAAATAGGTAGTCTGATACCGCTCGCCTGATTATCGGGCCCTTACGCCAGTCTTAATAGGAAAATTGGTGCGGACCGGCGAAGCAGCCCGACGCGTAACATTGGCCTTACCACACGCACGACTTGCAGGCGTGCATTGCAATTTACAATAATTTTGCGATTATAATTTCGATAAACCACTAATTGTGCCTTTTCTGTCTTTACAGAATGAAGGTCTTACTATTATGTATGGCCTTTGCGGCCGTTGCTCTGGCCATGCCTGTGGCCGAAGAGAAGTCTGAAGTACCTGCTGTGCCTGAACTTAAGGCTGAGGCGGTTGAAACTAAGGCCGATGCACCACCTGCCACCGCGGAAGACAAAAAGCCCGAAGAATCTGCTGAGCCCAAAAAATCCGAAGAGCCTGAACTCAAAAAGGATGAAGCAGCAGAACCTAAAAAGGATGAAACTCCTGAACCCAATAAAGAAGAAGCTAAAAAGGTCGGTGAGGTACCTGAAGGCAAGAGCGCACCCGTAGAAGAGAAGTCTGAGCCGAAGGAAGAGTCAAAGCCTGACGTTCAGGCCGAAGAAAAGAAAGATGACATCATTCCTGAAGCAAAGTCCGCTGTTCTTGAAGAAGTTAAACCTGAGGAGAAGAAAGAAGAAAAGACTGAAGAAAAAGTTGAGGAGCCTAAAGCTGAAGAGAAACGTGCTGAGCCTGAATCCAAATCTGAGGCCAAACCTGAAGCCAAGCCCGCAGAGCCTGAACCAAAATCAGCACTTTCTCAGGCTACCGTAAGAGAAATTATCAACGAAGAACCGGTAGCAAAACCTGTTGAACCTGAAATCATTATCGATGTCGTAAGCGCCGTTAAGACCCCAGCTGCAGTAGCTGATGACGTAGTAGATCCCGCTGCTATCATCCCTACACCTGAGAAGAAGGTTGACTTGCCTGTAGCTGAAGGCAAGAGCGCGGCCCCAGAAACCGAAGACAAGAAAGATGAGCTTGAAGCCCCTAAACCCGCAGAAGCACCAGCTGCTGAGCCCAAATCAGAAGACAAACCAGCTGAAAGTGCTGCTCCTGCTGCCGTTGAAGCGAAATCGGCTCCTTTAGACGAAGATAGCCTGCGCGTAGTACGTGATACCGTTGATGATAAACTTAAGGCAGCCGCTGAAGAACCGAAGACTGCTGAATCTAAGGCTGAAAATCCTAAGGCAGAAGAAGCTAAACCTGAGGAAGCTAAACCTGAAGAACCTAAGGCCGAGGGCAAGTCGGCTGAGGCCGCAAAAGAGGAAGCTCCCAAAGAAAGTGAAGTGAACATAGAAAAGAAAGAAGAGCCTGCAGAGAAATCAGCTAATGTAGATGAGGCCAGTAAGGTAAAGGAGGAAGCCAAGCCTGTCGAAGTTAAGGCCGCTGAACCAGAGAAACCAGAAGAATCAAAGCCTACCGAACCTGAGCTCAAAGCTGCTAAAGAAGAAAAATCGGTTAAGGAGGAGAAGCCAGCGGGTGACGCTGCAGTTAAGGACGAGAAGCCCTCAGGAGACGCTCCCGCGAACAGTTCCGAAGAGAGCGGTGAGAGCAGTGAAAAGAAAGATGAGAGCAAAGAAACTTCTTCCGAAGAGAGCGGAGAGAAGTCCGACAAGGGCCCTCAGTCTTAGATAAGTGTTGAGTATTAGGGGCAAGCAGTGGCGGCAGACGTGTGTCGACGACCGCCCTCGACACGCGCCTGCCGCGGCCCGAGCGGGCAGCCCAGTGAGAGTGCAAGATAGCCAACTGTGGCCATCACGACTATTCATAGTTCTAGAGACTTATTTAAATAGCTGACCGAAATTACCTAAGTTGTAATTATCTCACAAAGTAAATTATCGAATTTCCGGTACTATAAGTAATAAAATAATGTTTTTTTAAATATGTTTGTTTTTATATTACTTCCCGAAGCTGTTTATTCATGCCAGCAGGTTTTTTAGATACCTGAGACTGCGTTGTATTGATTTGTTAGATTATTTTCCCATAATCATTTTTTCTTTGCAGCAAAATTTACTTTCGCGTTTTTACACGATTTTTATTTTTACAAGCTTGTTTTTTTCATGAAGCTTATTTTCACATTCGCGTTCTTTTTGTGTCGCATTTTTCCCCAGTCGCGTTTTTCCCCAATCCCAATCGGTACAGAAACAGTCTCGTCGTCTGAGTGGTTTTGGCCCTTCGGGCCGATGCAAAACTAACATAACCTAAACCTACCTATGAACCGTTAAGCCTGGTTGTGTGGTTTAGTAGTGGGGTACATAAAGACTCGGTGCGAAACAGGAGCTCTGTGATACCAGGGCTCCATCGACACTGTTTCCGTGTCGATTGGGATTGGGGAAAAATGCGACTGGAAAAAAATGCGACACAGAAAAAACGCGAATGTGAAAATAAGCTTCATTAAAAAAGCAGACTTGGAAATATTGCCTTCGTGTAAAAACGCGAAAATAAATTTTGCTGCAAAGAAAAGATGATTATGGGAAAATAATCTAACAAGTCGTTGTATTTATAGTAAGTATAGCATAGTAAAGGAGGCATCATTGGATGGACCGCAATAATGGATCTACTTCAGACAAATTCATCCTAAAGAAATGTTCCATTTAAATTCTAAATAGGCAAAAATAAGAAGAGGAAACGTATTTTTAGTTTCATGATCAGACAATTACTAGGCACTTTGGCACATTAAGCCCTAGCCGCTAGAGAAGTTCATCAAAATAACCCTGTGATCATTTAAATCTGAAGTCTGGTCTGCTGCCATTTATCACAGTTTTACATTCCACACTATGAAACGAGTGTACTTGCGTACAGCATTGGCGGAGATCACAGCCCCCGATTGCACTTAGTTTGCGCATTCAAATGGTGAGGGCAGTTACGACCGTGAAATTCACGAGCTAGTTTTATGAATATCGTTGATTAAAATAAATATAATGGCGCAAAATTGTTCTGTGTACCGTGGTGCACGGTTGTCTTATGTATCGGTGTGTATGCGTGTGAATATGGATACATAACAATTAGTTTTAATAATAGAAAACAAACATCTAAAAATAGAAAGGTTTCTGTGAGAGCTAGTTAGCAAATAAGACAAACGTCAAACGGAACTCTATACTAACGCCATCTAGCGATATTTCACCAGGTCCTGACAAACCTTCATTAAGTTTTAGTTCAAGTTAAGCAACGCTTGTAGGTACTAAAGGCACTAGACGACGGATATTATTTATATATCATATTACGGATAGGATAGATATGAAACACTCAAGACATATATCTGCCTTAAGCGGGAATCGAACCCGGCCCCGCAATGAGGGTTTATGACTGGCGAAGTATCGCTAGATGGCTTTAGTATCGACCCGTTTGACGTTACAATCTTGTTTGCGATTGACCCATTATAGTTATTTAACCAATCTCAATTTTGTCCAACGGACCGTACGATACTAGCGCCATCTGGCCTGTCACCGAAACCCTTATTCTATGAGGTCTAAAAGTCAGGCGAAATATCGCTAGATGGCCTAACGCCAGTATTGTGAGGTTTTTTTGACGTTACGTGCTTGCAATGAGGGCTATCGTTTTTTGTCTCACTAGATGGCGCACTGTTGCGTGAGGTTTTTAAGTATGGCTTTCAAAGTCTGTTATTACGGGCGTGAAAACAAAGTTTAGATTAAAATCATATTTAATACACCTTAAAACCGTACCATAAAAATATCGAGCATGCCACAGTGTTGCATAGTCCCCGTTTTGTTCGGAAAAAAGGGAGGACAAAGGTTTCCGAAAGACAAAACTGTCTCAAAACAGACATTCATTGCCCCGGAACGCATATTTGCCAAATTAATTTCAGATATTTCAAAATATTCACAAAATTATTCCAATTATAAATAAACCCGCGTAGCTCATCCAAAAACTATGAGATTTGACATTTCGGAGACCTCACGCTACACTAGCGCCTCTAGTGGCGAATTCATACGCGATAGCCCTCATTGGCTCATTTAGTTAATAGCCAATTGCACGCAAGACCGTAACGTCAAAAATACCTCATCACCATACTAACGCCATTAGCGATATTTCGCCTGTCTTTTAGCCCTCATTGGGTAGTTTCCTAAGTAAAAAATATTATTCTATTTAGGTAGTGGAGGACAATTTTGCCAGTGTCTAGTAGGTTTTGCCGTTGTACGGTAAATAAAAATCTAGAAAACGAAATATGAGAGGTAATGATGGATGATAGTTGTTGTTGTTCCTTTAAAAAAATATGGCTCTGCCCATCTGGAGGACAATTTTGCCAGTGTCTAGTAGTTTTTGCCGTTGTACGGTAAAAAAAAATCTAGAAAACGAAATATGAGAGGTAATGGTGGATGAACGATGACAGCGCGACCTAGAATAATTATCAGAAAATATTATTTTGACAATCAAATAATGACAAAGATGAACGCGTCAAAGTCCGAAAGTGGGGGGCTGTCACTTCACGCCATAGTAAAAAGTCTCGCGCGGCGCGGCGTGACGTTATGCGGAACTCTTTAGGTACCTGGCTGGCTGTATATTTATAATTTTTACAAGCTTTTATTTAACTTTCAATGTATTTAAATGTGTATGTATGTATGTGCGGGTCGTTGATTTTGACCCACTTCCAGTGGTCGGATTGACTAGAAATTTATGTAAATCGCGTGACAATACAATAATCTGGTGGTAACATCCTAGTAGTGCGGGTAGGGTCGTCTCCGCAGGACGGACTTCTCAATTGTTAATGGCATCGACTTGAAATTTGGTAGGGAAATGTAGTTTAGATGGCAATGCAAGTACAGTCAGCAAGAAAAAGCTTTTATGTATTAAAAAATATTTTTTAACAGAAACTTCTTTGTTTGACTGACAAAAGAAAAAACACGTATCCAATATTTTCTGATAATCTAAATGACGGAATAATATTTTTTTTTAAGATATATGGAAAACAACTTACCTCATCAGTAAACATTCGACATGCGATTACGCCCAGCGACCACCAGTCCACTGAGTGCCCGTAGGGCTCCCGACTCAGCACTTCGGGAGCTGCAGACAATGCAAAATAATTATAAACAATTAGCCTCTACCTACAGCTTAATACGTATTTATAAACGTGTGTGCGTGCATCCGCACCAACTTTGTGAAATATTAGTAAGTATTCTTTATTGAAAATTACAACCACACAACTAGCTGAAGCCATTCGTACTTGGTCACCATTGTCACTGATATCACCCGTTTCAAACTGATTGTTTATGTGACAAAATACTAAGAAACTCAAAAACTAACTCACTTTTGAGCGTCAAAGTATAAGTAAATAATTTTAATGTATTCATATTTCACTCTGCTGTTTTATAATAAGTATGCAAGGATACAGTACGATTTTTCTTAGTGTCAAAAGACAGAAGGAATGAAGACCCTAGATTTACGTGGAAATAATTAGAACAGTTTGCGAAATCATCGTGGCTGATAGTTGAATATTTATTACTTCAATCATTCTTAAGATTTTTTAAAAAAAAAAAAAAGATTTTTCGTTCTGTTTCATTTTCAAAAAATCTTAGATTTTGTTTATCAAACGTACTGATAAAAACAATATTTCAATCACGCTTCTTGTGCTCTACGCAGCTAGCATTCCTCCATTCACACAAATAAAATTAATTAAATATTTACTCAGGATATTTTAAATAAATCAAAATTACTTATCAATGGAAGGAACCTCTTGATGTCGTGTAGCACACGAAGTCTTCTTGTTTGAGCTTCCATACTGGCACAAGTGGCACTACACACGAGGGAAAGAGAGCCAAGAGCAATACTAATAAAGAAAAATGATATTGCCAATTATTCGACTCTACAATTAAAGCGCACCCTTTTTTTGTTCTTTCATTGATTTTACTAAATTATAGTACCTAGCCATAATAAAGTGTTTTACTTAAGTTACGGATCGAGCTGGGAAAATAAAAATATATTGGCTTTTCAGCCATAGAGCATTTATATTCGTCTTCGTGGGGGAAGCTCTAGGGTGGAATCACATCTATCAGCATCGAATCAACTTATTGATGCTGATATTCGATGCCGATATATGTGATTCTACCCTAAAGAAGTCATTCCGTTTAAGGAGACCCTAAAGGCTTCACTAAATAAAACTACTTACATTAATTTATCTGTGTGTATTTCAAAAAGCAGATATACTTGATAGATACTAATTGACACCTATGAGAGTGGCACGGGTTGACGTTTAAGACATGCAAAGTCGATCAAACACATTATTTTCGTAAAACTTTCTTATGTCACCAACCAAAATTATGACAGCTATTGCTTTGGTAGCGGCGATTTTTTCGGTCGGAGTCATAATTCTAAATATTCGGTAGGTATGTACAGTCACCAGCACCAATATCTGACACAACAAGCGTGCATAAATATCTGATACGACTCTATTTCTAGGGCCGGAAGGACGTTTCAGATATTTTTGCACGCTCCGCTGTGGCAGATATTAATGCTGGTGACTGTACTTGTAGTAGTCACACCGTGCCTTCTGTACCGTTTCTTGAATTTGATTTTCGAAACTTGTCGCTAAAGGTGACAACAAGAATGAAAAGAAAGAAATAGAAAAAATGTTTCTGCAGTTTTTACACTAAGTGCCATTTCTTTTGAGTATTCCTCGAATCATTGACATGAACTCGATACCTAATTTACTTGTTTTAATAACCGTTTATTTTAAAGTTATTTTTACTTTATTAAAATAAGTCGCTTACTCATCATCATCAGCTATCAGTAAAATGCTTTTTAGTGTCCAAAGTGATGACAATTACCAATTTTAGATAGAGAGGCGAATATTGTTTAAGAAACATCTCGTTGATTGGATCAAAATTAACGTAAATTAGCGCTAGTTAAACTAACCTCCTTAAAAATAGGAGGAATTACCAATCACCATAATATAGGTATATGAAATATGAACATAACAGAACATAACGTCTTATTGTATAAGCAGTTGTTGCTTCGCCCACAACTATTACTTAGAGTTTGAAACTCAATTATGCCGACAATTTTGTGTAGGTAAATAACGGCAAATAAAAGAAGAATCAGAGGGTAGTTGAATTACTTGAGTTAAAATAACACTAAAGAGTAATACTTCATTGTTTATTCATTTATTTATATATATAAATTATCACAAGACTAAGGTTTTAGCTTATTTTTGAACTTACACATCACAACATATACTTCCCGTGTCGATCATCTCATAAAATCTAATATGTAACAGCCGTCATGTACAAGCTTTAATACTTCAAGACATATATAATCTTTCAAATAAGGCCATAGCGAGTTACATATGTGCAGAAATTGATATTTACAATGTGTTGCACACACCACACTTCCAGTTTTTGAATGAGGCACACAATCCAATAAAATATATTGTCTTATCACCAATGTTGTAAATAATATGTTACAAGGTACTCACTGATATGAAACATACGAAGGGCTGCAGGTAAATTGTCAATTATGTAAAAATAAAATAGTCGCCCGACCTTCACACCAGTTTTCAATTGTAAGATTCGAAAGTATGTACAGCCTCGTCTTTGGTGACAAAGTATTTATTATAGTGATAAATAGGTAAATAGATAATATTCCAATCGAGATGCTAATACGCCTAAGCTAGAGTCACAAAATGAGGTAGGAGAGTAAAAAAATCTGAAGTTCGAATGGATGGACTTGTCGGCGTGTCAGGCCGAGACAGGTGGGTGACTCCACGACGTCCCTCATTCTCAACAAACCCGCTGTTTGAGAGCCAACAAGTGTACTAACACGTTCAATTCAAACTATACGATGCGCGTATTATTTAGATTACAGACAACAAATATTAATTTTAGACAGTCAAAACCAAAAAGTAACGCAATAGGATCTTAATAATACGCGTCGCGCACAAAACAATGTCTTTCATTTAATTCAAAAGCGAAATTAAATGTAAACAAACATATCGACAGGAAATAAAGAACTTAAGATGTTCCTAAAATTACTCTAGGGACCACAACACACAAAATTAAATTGCAAACTAATACAATTACATTTAATATTACCTTAACCCTATGAGAAGTTTCATGCACCTTTTTCTACTCTAAGTAATAAAAGTACTACACCCAGTAAGACGATCGCTGCGATTAAATGTAGACACTACGGTATTTTAATATACCTGGCAAATCAAATGACAAAATCTAAGATAAATTGATCTGTACATCACCTTACATACAGTAAATATTTACAGTGCACATTGACAGTGAATGTCTAAGTTAAATACATACATTTAAAGTTCTCAAGAATGGCTCAATAAGTATAAATCTAAATTACTTTTCACATAAAATAAACCCCAAATGTTTTTTTTTATTATAAAATTTATTTTTCATAAGCTATATCACAAAGCTTCTATTTTAATATAAAAATACACACGAAATAGTCAATTGACTATACTAATATTCACTGAGTGCATCTATCACCCAATCAGCTAATTACGACACCATTTCACAAACCGCCACAATACAAATGTGGGGTACATCAATAATTTACCACAAATATACACTGGTGTCTATGATCATTAAATATACCTACCCGCTTGACTATAATATTAATATTTTCAACGCCAAACTTCTGAATATAAATTTATGAGACTTGTAAGACCGCGTTCAACTTGGTATCTTTGGCGTTGAAAAAAGTTAATAGCAACATTAAGATAACTACAAGTTTTATAACTTCTACAGAGTGCGTTATTAGTCAAATATGTTTCATCTATCACTAAATCAAAATAGAAGAGACATGTAAATAATAGGCAAAGACAAACCCTAAATAAATCATATAAATGAGTGGACACATCAACCAGCCTTCCTAGAGTCATAGCTCTGAAAATATTACAACTAAATGTACTTCGTAAACGTCATTTAACACTAAGATTTTAAAGACAAATTTTTCATTAGCGTAAGATCAACAACTCTTTTGCATTAATCCACGATTTTTACGCTTCTCCCATTCGGCGAGTCGAGGAAGCGTACGTTCGAAAAACGCAAAATATGGTTGTCTATTACAACATACTTCCAAGAAGAACTATGTACAAAGTTACAGACGCATCGTGCTTAAATAAAAATAGTAGGACGAGAACAGACTGCGTGCCACTGCAACAAACTACTTACAACAAATAATAACTGTGCGCAAAATAAAACATTTACATAAGTACACTCTATAATCTGTTAATATTGCTGTTAACCATTAAGCATAACATGTCACAATTTTAAAAACACATAATTACACATTGATTACGTTCAATATAATAAAACACAATACTTCACTTTTTTATAACTGTCCAGCATTATTTACAACTCTCATTATTATAGTTTCATTACATTACCAATGGGTACAATATATGTATCTACCTAGTACAATTACTAAAAATAAGTATAACTCTAATGCTAGCACTTCACTTGGCGCATTCGACGAAATATATATGTGAGCGGCGAAGATACTAATAACACAAACCGAACACGCAACACCTAGTGAAGTGCAGGCTTAAGGCGATAAGAAAATTATGTATATCATACGTTAATTTAGACATAGCCGAAAAACAAATGAATGCGAGCGAGGTTCAAAAGTAGAACAGGGACATGCATCACAAAGAAAGGGTGTCGCGTATAAGTTTACGAACGGTGTTGCCGACAGTGAGCGGGGGCGCTCCCGACAAGTTGTAGTGGATTTTGAACAGGTACGGTTGTATGTCACTGAAGGATGTGTCAAAGATGAGATCTGCGTCGGAGCGACTCGGCATTTTGGGGACGTATTCGTGCCGGTTTATGATTTCCGTGATGAAGACTATTTTGTCTTGTAGCATTTCGACCACGCCCTCGTGTTTGCTGTGCATGTCGTGTTCATTACGCGCCTCAGTCAGTTCGCAGTACACCGTCCAGACCTCCCAGGGCACGCATTCCGGTTGGAAGGGCCATCGCGCGCGGCGTTTCTGGAAGAACTCGAGGCTGATGGAGCCGCGCGGTGTAGAAGTGCCGTCAGCGCCGCGGAGCAGGTCGGAGAAGTCTGAGATCTCGCGCTTAACGGTCCGGCCGAGCGCCTCCGACTCGCAACACACGTAGGTAAAGTCAATGAAGTCGCAATCTACGTCGAGATAACTAACGGTGCGTATGGAGTAGCTCTCTTCGTTATTGTAGGTGAACTTCCCACTGGAGCGATGGAAGAGTACTGTGTGGAAGATACTGGCCACTACTTCATCCACCTGCCGGCCCTCCATGGAGAGCTCGAACGCGATGCTCCGGGCGTTCATCTTGCCGGGGTCACTGGCCCGCCGCGACGCCGCCCGCGCTCACTACTGACATAATCACTCGAACTGTATCTGGCTACTGGCGACCCGCGATTCCGAACGGCGTGAAACTAAGGACGCGAACGAAGTACTGATCCATTTCACTTTTAAAATAGGTAGTGTGTCAAGTCCCACACTGAAATTGAAAATGACTGTTTTAGTCACTGTGTCCGTTTTAACCTAAGCTTGATAAAATGACCCTTAGGATTGTAAATTTTGTTTACAACTTACCCATATACTGAAGGGTACCACAGAGGGTTGTGGTCCGCGATCCTATCGACAACCACTTTGAGAGTCCAAAGTCAATCAACTTTATATGGTAGTTTTGGTCGAGTAAAATGTTTTCTGGTTTCAGATCGCGATAAATTACTCCGGCGTTGTGGAGAAAGTCTGAAAATTAAGGAAAAATACAAACTATGAAAATGTTACCAGTACATCTAAATACCTAATCTGTGTTGCTAACTACGAACAAATAATAAGTCAGGAATTGTAACTGCGCTATAAGTACGCATACCGTGTCCTAAGCGTGTCCTGCGCTAAGCTGCGCATGCGCGACATTTAATTTTGACTGACATTTATTTTGCAAGTTTAGTGAGCTCACGTCAAATTTTCGCATTTTTGATTGTGAACAGCTCTAAATTATCATGCCAACGTGTGTTATGAAGTGGTGCAGGAACAATGCGAAATTAAAATGTCCAGGGATCACTTTCCAAAAGTAAATAGTCGTAAAATAAGATTTATATTCAAAAATGTTCAAATACATTATCAGTTGGAGATGGTCAGTATTATGCAAAATCAAGTCTGTGGTCTATGGCTCACATATGTAAATGACAGTTTCCTCACCCCTCTTCATACTTTCCTCTTTCCTGTATCGCCCAAACAATAGGTACAAACAGTCTTTATATTTTTTACGATTTTTAGTGTGAATAATATAAGATACAATAGTTTAATGCCAACTGCTCATCACGTTTCCGAAAGATTGCTTTTTCCGATGCAGAGACGTTCATTATTCAAGTCCTGGTGCTCCACCACCCGTTTCATTTCACCATATGCATTACGAGGAGCATAAATTGCTGAGCAACTGTGTTAAAGAATTTAATTGAAACCCGTGAAATACTTGTTATTGAGTAGTACCTAACTCTGGTGGTCAACTGTGGTCTTCACTTGTCTTTATCATTAGTTCCCCATCATCAAATGATGATGTTCAAGAGCAAATGCACTAGTCACTACTAAATATATCCAAATTACCATAGGTGTCTCTACAATATTTGAAGAGTTCCCTCGATTTCCTTAGGATCCAATCATCAGATTCTGATTTTGTGCCTATGGGACTTAATTAGAGGTATTTTCCTATACAATTCCTAGCCCTCTTGTTCTGAGAGGAGGCCTCTGCCCAGCAGTGGGACGTATATAGGCTGGGATGGATGGATGGATTCCTATACAAACGAAAAAAATATTTTTCTCAAATCGGTTCATAAATGACGGAGTTCTGAGGTAACAGCCAAAAAAATACAACCGAATTGATAACCTCCTCCTTTTCCTTTAGGAGCGTTTATACCTGCTGAGCTGGCAACGTTTCATTTTTGTTAGTTTTTCTCGATTATTCCATAAAAATTCAATGAAAATTAAAAATGTTCAAAATCAGTGCGTCCTACCTGTCATGACATATGGTGCCGAGACGTGGACACTCACGGTTGGGCTGGTCCACAAATTTGAAGTCGCTCAGCGAGCTATGGAAAGGGCTATGCTCGGAGTTTCTCTGAAGGATCGAATTCGAAACGAGGAGATCCGACACAGAACTAAATTCATACCATCAATTCATTCATATCATCATACCATCGGCCATATCAGCCGAAGAACCGATAACCACTGGGGCAAACGAGTTCTTGAGTGGAGACAAAGAATCGGCAAGCGTGGCGTAGGACGCCCTCAGACTAGGTGGAGCGATGATCTTCGCAGGTTAGCTGGCAAGAACTGGATGAGACTGGCCGAGGATCGTGCTCAGTGGCGTGCAACTGGAGAGGCCTATGTCCAGCAGTGGACTAAGATAGGCCGATGATGATGATGATGATGATGATGATAGAACACTTCTTAATATATAAGTTAATGTGTCTACTCCAATAATTATTCGTGATAGACTTTTATATTCCTTAAAAACGAATTAATCTTTATGACCGATTTTTAAAGAAAATAAAAGTCTATAACGAATAATTATTGGAAGAGACACATTAACTTATATATTAAGAAATGTTCTATCTGACAACATTATTAATTTTCATTCAATTGTTATGGAATAATCTAGAAAAACTAACAAAAACGCAACGTTGCCAGCTCAGCAGGTATAAACGCTCTTAAGTTGCTTAAAAAAACAAGCTGTCATTATCAATATATGACACGTCATTGAAACGTTAGATATAAGTGATCCGTCTGAACGCCATCTCACGTTGCATCACGCGAGTCAACCAATCCCTGCTTTGTTTCTGAATTTTAACCAATCAACAAGAACGTCTATTTGCAACCTTGAAATTGATTCGTATTTGATTCATAAGTAGTTTCGGTTTTAGGAAATGGAATTTGTTCTGAGTTACGCTTCTTGACTTATTAATTATTCGTAGGTTGCTAATGATAATTAATAATGATATTTTCTCGTTAATACGAGAAATCATTGACCCTAGCAATGTGCATTTACACAAGCTCAAAATAAATTAACATGTTATAGGAAGAACTATGCTCGGAAATTTATTACAGGACAAAATTATTAATTGCTGGGCACAAAGACCAAAAAACGTGTTGGTCATGACTGTGCATATTCTTGAGTGGAGTTCGCAAATCATTAAGCACAGCGTGAGGCCCGAGCAGTGGCGTACGTAGCGTAGTTGGGACGGGGGAGGGGGCGGTGCGCCCCGGGCGGCACATTTAGGGGGCGGCAAAATACCATAAAAAATTAATGGTATGTGAAGTTCCCAATTCATATTGAGCCAGTGTGGGAACTACGGCCTAAGTGTTCTCATTCTGAGATGACTGTGCCCAGCAGTGAGACGTGTATAGGCTGGGATGATGATAATTCCATAACAAAAAAAATTCACACCTACGATTCGGACCGATTAGAATAGCTAATACCCACGCTACGCCACTGGGCCCGAGATGAGACTTGGTCAAGATCTCAAAATCCCGGTAGATAGATACTAAAGATGAAGGACGGTTGGTACCTACTACGTCATGACATCGTTTGCGAAAGACCAATTATCAACAATGAGCAAAACAAAACAAAGAGATGGGTTTTTGGAGTCCTTTTGTATTTTTTATTTCAACTCCAAATTTTGTTACTTTTACGGTCATCCCGTAAAATCCATATCGAAAATACAAACTGAAACATAGATGCACAGAAAAATCAGAAAAGAGATAGTAGTATCTAGGTGGCCGAATTTCGCTCGATTGTTCGCCCGCGGAACCCCCACATAGTAAAATCGTTAGAGCCGTTTCCGAAATCCCCGAAATAAATAAATATACAAGAATTGCTCATTTAAAGATAAATCGTCGATCAAGTGCTTTACCATTTCTGTACCTGCATTAAAATATAAACAACTAGCGTTTACCCGCGGCTTCGCACGGTAAATCATTAGATACAACAGTTGCATTGAAATTCCGGGATTTTATTAAATTCTCGTGGGAATTCCCTAAAATTACATCGTGGTTTTCATTGATGTTAAATTAAAACAACCATGCCAACTTTCATGACTCTAAATCCAACGGTTGTTATTTCGGGATTTTACCCCTATTCCGTGGGAATATCGGGATAAAAAGTAGCCTATGTGTTATTCCAGATGTCCAGCTATCTACATACCAAATTCCATGACTCTAAGCCCAGCGGCTATTAGTTCGAGATTTTATCCCTATCCCGTGGGAACATCGGGATAAAAAGTAGCCTATGTGTTATTCCAGACTTCCAGATACCTACATACCAAATTTAATGACTCTAAGCCCAGCGGTTGTTATTTAGAGATTTTATCCCTATCCCGTGTAAATATCGGGATAAAAAGTATCCTATGTTTTAGTGCAGGTTATAAACTAACTTTTTGCCAAATTTCATCTAAATCGTTTTGTGAAGAAGTAACAAACATCTCACTCACAAACTTTCACATTTATAATATTAGTAGGATAGTAGGAAGTAGGATTAGTAGTATATGTATCAAGTAGGATAAGACTGGATTTCACATTAATCCAAACAATTTTACTTTGATACATCTGTTTCCAATTGTACATACCTAATCTGTTTTTGTCATGTTATATATACAATAAAGAGTTATACATACATATATACAACTGATAATGAACCTTAGCAGTGGCGTAGCTAGGCGTGGGCGGAGTGGACCCTCGCCCACGGCCTCGCACTTAAAAGGGCCTCACGAGGCCTCTTTAAATGCGATGCGACCACAGAAAAGGGGCCTCGCTGATACGACTTGGCTCACGTCTACATTAGTCCACGCTACGCCACTGAACCTTAGGATGGGGATGTCTTAGTATAGACTACAGTCGAATTTGTATTCAAAGAGAATAAACTTACCAATAGCACTAGCAATCTCAGCAATGAGAATCTTGACGAGTTCCTCAGGAATAATGTGGTATCTCTCCAGCAAAGCTAACAGCTCTCCACAGGGAATGTATTCTGAAACTGTAAAAGAATTACTTAGAAATAATATAAAATTAAAAATCACTGGCCATGTTCTAAATTATGTGGTGATGACCTTTGAAAAATACGATTTACATAAACAATCTCACCACTCAAAGGTTGACTGGCAGAGATCCCTGCAGGGATAAGTCCGCCTTTGTACTTAACACAACTTTTATTTATGTAACCTTTTTGTTTTTCCTTTTTGTACAATAAAGAGTATAAACAAACAAACAAACAAACAATGCGAGTAAAATAAGAATTTGCATCCATTGAGGATAACAGCACTGAATTAACCTGCTCTGACCTACATTTATAATCAAATAAACAGTGAGTAACGTCTAGCGACATAATGTGAACGATAAGAATGGCTGATAAGGTACCTACCGACACATTAAAATAAAATATCCCGAGCGATCATACACATGCGAAATTGATCACCACTTACGAAAGCAGCAGTTAATTAGAACCTATAGTATAAAAACTACGAGAAAAAACATAATTTAATGTTAGCTACCTAAGCGCTCCATCATCAGACCATGGAAGCCGCCTTGATCAAAATACACATTAAGAGAAAAAGGAAGAAAGAGAGAGTGAGAGACCATTCTAACAAGCCTAAACACAGTTCAGTTGCGTCGTTCTGTCTTGGAGTTTCAGTGCCTGCCTGTCTGATCCGTCACCAGACACTGGACACCATTCAAAAAGTTGACTCCATCATCAGATCAGCTCGATCGTTTCCAATTTTCGAGTCGAAACGACAATAAAAAGTGTATGAAAATCAAGTGCAAAGATTCCGTTGCATACATAGACACCAGTATAAGTGAAGCTAATATCAGCTTGTTATAAAGTAAAGTGGGTGATAGACGTACGAACTTAAAGTACGCGGTTTTAAAGTTTGCGAGCCACGAGCAAGATTTCAAACCGGTTGGATCGCCGACGGTTTTAAAGTACGCGTACTTATGGTGACACACAGGCGAAAAAGGTCGTCCAGCCATAAGTACGCGTACTTGCTCGTACGTCTGTCACCCACTTAACCCCTTAGAGCCCGTTGCGGCCTACTTACAGAGAAAAAAACGTTTTTCTAATACAAAAGTAACAAAACCATCAACCACCTAACCAAATATAACGGTAACAATACTGCATTCTGAAAATAATCAAATTGAGTGCATGTCAACAGATCTTTGATACGAGTCATGTTCCTAGCGTATCCCGCGCCCCTTAAATATAATTAGACTGAGATAACCAATCAGCCGCGAGACGGATGACGATCACGGTTACCACTGATGCTATGCCCACCACGTGCTGGGTTTTTGCGCATCGCACGACGTTTAGCAACAAAACCAGATATCGACCTGAATAAAGCCCGGTGCAAGGTCAATTAATATTTCATCGTAAGCTAAGTGAATCGATCGTCAACTGCACCAAGTAGGTGTTGACTCTCCAGAACCTCTTATTCTCTATTTTGTGCTTTACCAGTTTTGGGAACAAATTGTAGTCACGTAAAATAATTAATTAACAATTAGAAAAGTCATCGCAACTGTATAGATACTTATAAATTATAAAGCAAACAAATGAATATTTGTTAGTTTTATTCTTTCTAATTACTATGAATATCTTAATTACTTTGTCCGTGAGTGACAAATTGCGAGATCCTAAAACCACTACCCCATTTCCCCCATGTTTGTTGCAATTTGTGGATGGTCCGTTTTGCGTCAAATTAAATTTGTCATTTCGGACAATTTAATGTCCTATAATATTGATTAGTTGTGGTTTTACTTAATAATATACAGCGGTTTGTGCAATTAACACTCGATTATAAACAGGTAGTATTAAACAGGTTATTCTTTTCCTAGTCACACACTGAAATAAGATGACTGATAAAAAACTGTTAAAAGTAGATAAGTAAGTAGTATTTCATAGGTGAAAGAAATATATCATAAGTCGGAACATTATTTGTCTCTGATGCAATGAATAAGCTAACATGATAATACATTTTCCAAGATAAGATAATTGATCAATCAACGTCATGCATTGTGAAGACTAAAGGTGACACACATTTAATTAAGTAAACAAAGTTTAAAAACAACGACATTATGTTTTTAAATAAGTAAACAAATTATCTTTATGTTAGGTCTGAACAGGGTGCGTCCCACGAGATATAACTACAAAATATCTAATTCCATATTAATAAGGTTCAGAAGATATAATGAACTCTAGCTATAACAACAAAAAGTATAATTATTTAACGTATAACGCTTAAATTATATAACGTTATTTTTATATAACCTCAATTTATATAAGGTTTATATGGACTAATTTCTTTTAACATAAGTAACAAACATTAGGTTATATTACCCATGATTATACAATAATATGTGTAAATGTAAAATTATGTGGTGGCGAGCGAGCGAAGCGAGCGAGCAAGACGAAACTGGGCAGAAGCGACTGGGATAGGTTAGGTTCATGAATTTCATGAAATTGTTAAAATTTCAAAGTTAAAAAAAAAATGTTTTTTCCTGGTTGACCTTTTGGTGACGGGTTTTTTTTTTATTTGACTAAATGGCAAACGAGCACGTGGGTCTCCTGATGGTAAGAAATCACCACCGCCCATAAACATCTGCAACACCAAAGGTATTGCAGATGCGTTGCCAACCTAGAGGCCTAAGATGGGATACCTCAAGTGCCAGTAATTTCACCAGCTGTCTTACTCTCCACGCTGAAACACAACAGTGCAAGCGCTGCTGCTGCTTTACGGCTGCTTCGTCGTATAAATGCAAAATATTAAACATTTTTCCTCGATTAGGCCTTAACCAAATCACTTGTAATTCAAAACTACCGTGGTCCTTGGGTATGTAGTAATAAATACAAGTTACAACTAATAATTTGAATTTTTAGACTCGTATTGCAACAAAAACTAATAAAATGCACTAATAATATTAGTTATTAGGACTCATATTTTTTCACTTGTATATCTCGAATTTTTTTATGCAACAGTAATTTACAAGTTACAACCAAAATCATTAATAGTATTAGCTTGTACTTTATTATGCTGTAGGCCCCAGATCGAATAGCTGGGGGTAAACTCTAGTGAAGTAATAATCGTTTGAAACAACTGATGGTTAATCCAAGATATAGAAGGTGTCTATTAATTAATTCTAACTCTCTTTATGGACTGTGTGTGTTCACTGTGTGTCCTGTATAATATTAGTAATTAAACAACATTCCCCTATTTGATAATAGTTACAAGAGTGCTACAACTCTATATAATTGTCACTTTTTTGTCTCAGAAACTTAACAATTATGTAGAATTGCACAAATGTGCAATCCTACTAATAATATTATAAATTGGAAATGTCTATTTTTGTCCAATCCCTTATGCTAAATGCCTGGACGGATCTGAATGAAATTTGGTCTCTCTTAAAGGTTCTAATGATATTTTCCCAAAAAACTAATTTGCTACTCCAACTGGCCTTTTAGTTTGGACAAAGACATTAGATTTGTCCACATTTATTGACTTCTTTGCATTGCATTTATAAGCAGTGAGGACTTTGAATTTTCTATTTATATTATGCTTACCAATATAAAGCCTTTTCTTTGTCTGCCAGCGGGATACCGACCCAGCAATGAAGGAATGGTGACCGCAGGCCTCTTGTATTCGAGCTTCCTCCTTCACCTGCCTAACAGCATTCTCGCTGACCACCTGTAGTAAAACAATTTTAATATAAGTAAAAAACATTCAAAACATGTTTAATTGTACACACTCTCAAGAGTTCGTTTGGTACGAGTCATGTACAGTGCAAAAGATAAATAAATGTACACAACTTTGTAAGAGTTGGAAGCAACATCTATATCTAACCAATTGAGATAAACAGCTAAAAAATATGTTAAAACTGTAGAAACATACAGAATCAACTTATTTAATGTTGCAGAATGACTTAAGTATGATAATATATCCTGATATTAAAATTACTTTTAGAAACAAAGAAATTAATTATTACATTCATAAAACTGAGGTACTGATTGACTTCGAACCTTCAGACATAAATTAACAACTGATTGGACAAGTCCTCCTTATCAATGCATATAAAACACATTAAGCATTTATAATATATATGGGTCAGAGATAGGATTACATTAATTTGTGTGCACTTTAGCTTCAAAATAATCTCAAGCATTTAACAGTATACATTGCCACTTTACAGGTAACTGCCTACCTATAGAATGAGCTTTATGGTGTCATCGATTTCATCATCCTTAACATGATGGTCATGGTCTACAATGTCTAGTTTCTGCACCTAGCTCAAGCTTCCTTTCCTCACTGATATAACAGGTAAATTTAATTGAAGAATTTAATTAATGATTGGTTGTATCTTAAAAGAAAAAAGCTTCCTATTAATTTATTATCAATCACCTCTGCACAAAAAGAAGACAAATGGTAATAATGTTGTATAAATAAATGATCACCAACACACACACACACATTACACTAGTTTTTTGGGTGTCACGTAACAAGATAAGAGGCACAGTAAAGTGTTGAAACTCATACCTGCCCTTTATTCAGTACTTTCAAAGCGTAATCTCTGTTCTCTGTTACTTTGTTCACTTTATACACTTGTCCGAAAGCACCCTTGGCTATTGTCTGCGTGATTTCAAAATTTTTTTGAAGTAAATCCGTAGTGATAGGAAACTCCGGGAGAAATATTGATTCTTTATGGGCAACAGGCCAGGCAGTTTTGCTTGCTTCTAGAGGATTTTGAAGTGTAGAGTCATTCCATCTGTAAGAAACATGTTCTATTAGGAGGTATTCTTAAGACAAACAACATGACATAACCTCTAATTACATGATAACTACAATCTCTTGTAGTTAAATGTTTTGTCCAGCTGTTTAAAATGCACAAAATCAAAATGACAAAAAATAATGGCTGTTGGCTCGCATTAATGATTAAGGGGAATGTTTAATTTTATTTAGGTCACATCATTGTGATGGGTTGTATCTTATCTTTTGCTAATAGTATACAAATCCAATTTTTTTTAATAAAAAAAAATTGTGTGATGTCTTTAAAAATATGTTATTTTTTTCACCAAACTAACAAAGCTACATATTTTACTTCCTGTTGTGTGATAAATAAAGTGCAAACTGTGTAATAATGCAATGATTTTATAATAAGAAAATGACATTAAGGAAGAGGCCAAACAAACAATTTTTTGAATTGTGAGATGCATATTTTCATTTGCGTAATTTTTGCTGCATTCGGTTTTTGCAGAAGTCCAGTTTGTGCCACACTATGATGCAAAATGAGTTTTACACAAATATGATTCTTGTATGGAACCAAAATTACGAGACCAAAAATATATGACTCACAACTCTTAAGTTTATGTACTTACACATGGTCTCAGAACAAGAGAGATATGGGATAGGAAATTTTGTTTGCAGCTGCTGAGTTCACCACAGCATAAAAAGTTGTATGTCATCACAAATCCTTTGATTCATTGGATTGAGCTACCAAATTAAATGCAGTTATGTATCCAAACTAAAGAAATGCTACTAAGCAAACTACTGCCAGAACTAAGGCGATTATTTACGAGTTTGGGCATGGAAAGAGAAATCGCCCCATATTGTTTCCTAGAAGTTATGGCAAACCTAACTATGTGGTATTAATACCTACCTATATTACCAGAATAGTTAAACAAATTACCTCACTTAAGTCATTACTATTCAATTTATTATTTATTTAACAGATCATCCATTTTAGTAAACAATGAATAGAGTAAAAAAAGCCCACATGAAGCTGTTGAAGAAGCATGACATTGCAAATCTTTTTTTTATACTTCCCTTGCAAACAAGTGTATCGCATGGTGTTTTCTGCTGTTCCTCTGGTGTTTGATTCTCAAATAAATAAAGTACCCCTTACAACAATTTATTTTGTAACACAAATATGATACTTAATAAACTAAATGTACCACAGGGTGACAATTATCACAGTGGCGAATGTTTTTAAACACTTGTTATACAGACAGACACAGACATGAAATACACATCAATAAACAATTCAACCATCACATTTTACCCCAGTTTATCACCAGAGAATCTTAGGAAGTTAAATGTATAAAAAGTTTTCATTCTAGAAATTTGTCAGTTCAGTAAAGTTCAGCGAACAATAGTAAAAGCAATGAATTTCGTCTGTATCATGATTTATTTATTAGATGCATGGTTTGTTTTGATGTGTTACATTATGTATACCACTAACCTTCGTCGTGAAACCCGAGACCAAGGCCGCGATGCGCTGTATACAGACTGGCTGCTCGTAACACTGACGAAAGAGCGCCCGCTGAGGTTACCAACGAAATGGGACAGGCTGAACTACACACGAAAATAAATTACATTAGCTTTCAACGCTAACAAAGAACTGTCAACTGCAGGAACTTCGTATTACACCAGTCATCTCAGTGGTATAGACACTAATAGCGAATACTAGTCAACAAAAGCAGATGAACAAAAGATAAAAACAATTTTTTTTATTGCGTTACGTATATTCAATTCAGCTGTGAATGACATTAGCAAGTTTTTACCTGACTTGAAAATGCTTGTCCGTCACGGTTTGTGTGTGTAGATTTGTTGTTCCGTTGTTCAGTAGTCTTGTTTTGCGAATTGCCCATTAATTAAAGTAATTAAAAATTCCTTCTCAATAACGTTAGCAAATTTGTTCCACCTGTATTATAATTTTATTTGGAAATGTTTGTGTGACCTAATTCTAACCATAAACATGGTGTTTTTTTCTGGGCATAATTTATTATTGTATTGTGTTTTCCAGGCAAAGACAACTTTCAATGTCTCAATTTCTGTGTCAAACAGAAGGCATAGGCCAAAGAGGAAGGAGAGACAATAATATCTTTGTCATAGGCACATAGAAATGATTAATAATCAGCCAAGCAAATTTAAGTCGGTTTTGCATTCCCCAATTAATTACTAACGTAACGCCCCAACACGAGCCCTATCGGTCATCGGTCTGCAGGGCAACTACGAAACTCGAAGTTCGTATCGTACCGTCCCTCTCGCTCTCGTATTAAATAGTGTAAGTGTCAGAGTGACCGCACGACACGAACTTCGAGTTTCGAGACTCGTGGTAGCCCTGCAGATGGGCTACTATGTAACTCGAAAATCGAAGTTTGTATCTTACCATCCCGCTGACGCTTATATTATTTAATACGAGAGTGAGAGGGACGGTACGATACGAACTTCGAGTTTCAAGTTTCGTAGTAGTCCTGCTGCAGTCAACACCATAGAGTAATTTTTAGTATCTACCAACATTATTAAGTTTTAGTTCTCTAAAAAAAGAGGCGGTAATTTTAACATGACTTTGTAGTACACTTACCTATCTCGTGTTTTGAGAATGTATCAGTTGAATTTTAAAGTATTTTTATTGGATTTTCATTAAATATTTCGCGGAAGTCGTCATTTTAAGCACATTTCATAGTTTAAAACAATAAACGTAAATTAGGCATGGCGATTCTTTCCAGAAAAGATCGATTCTCAAAAAATCTATCTTCTTGTTTTGCTTTTCTAGCTCGCATTTTCAATTGTAAATCCAATTACCTATGGAAGAAATTACCTTAGTAATCGAAATCCGCAGTTTGTAACCTACCTCTTACTTTCCTATCAAAATATCAAATACTATTAGCGTGAGCGGGGCGGCACGATAAAAAGTTCTAGTTACAAATTTCGACAAAAAATACTTAAAACCGAACCTTGATTCGGGATTCTCGATCTAAAATCTCGAAATATCGATTCACTAGATCTATTTCTGTATTCTGAATCGATGTTAAAGAAACGATTTTTTCCGTGAAAAAAAATCGATTCTTCGATTAATCGATCTCATATCGGCATCCCTAACGTAAATATTCATATTTCTTAGAAAGAAAAGTACCTATTGGTTAACTGCTTAGTAAAATAATCAGTTTACAGACTGGTTGACCTATGTTGGGAAATTTCTACGGGATATTTCGCATCGCGACTAGTTAAAGCCGCGGGCGCAGCCAGTTTTGTTAAAGTTCTGTCATTTTTTTAATATAACTTACAAGCAACTCTAAACTAAACGTCATGAAACTTAAAGCAATCAACATAAAATAGCAATCGAATACACTCATAAGATCCTCCATTTGTAGTGGTTTTATTGGAGCTTCTTCTTTTATATCACTAAATCGAAACTCCTCCCATTTTTTGATAATACCCGCTTCAACTAATGCTATCATGTATTTATTAAAGTGCTCGGTCATTGGAGAGTGTTTAGGAAATATCATATTTAAATAATGACTATGTATTCTATCTTTTGCTATATGTAAGAACTGTTGTCCTTTAAAATCCAAAGCATTTCTTTCTAAGTAACGACCTACAGCACAATCTATGAGGCAAAATCTCTTACTATCGTTTTTCATACGATCAATGCATGCGAACAAATTCGGAACTGGAACTAGTTTAGAGTTTATCTTTTGAAATCTTTCTTCTGTCTCTGGGAGAACAACATCTGGTGATGCCATACCCTCAATATTGTATCCCTTTTCAATGATGTCTTCGAACGTTTCCATTTCTTTCCCCTTTTTCTTAGCACTAAAAAAAGAAGTTATAGCTGCCTGGGAGGCAAAATTTAAAACAAAGTAGCTCCATAAAGTTAAAACTAAAAATATTCTAAACGATCCCTTCTTTGGTGGTCTATATAAGCTGATTGTTAAAGTATTTCTTACCGTATTTAATAAGTCTTTTCCTACTTGATCTACATCAATTTTACCTTTTTCTACATAATTAAATACTGAAAAAGCCATCCAAGAACCTATAAAAGTAAATACGAATTTTATTAGTAAGTCATAATTAGTCTGTAGTAATTTTATATCAAAAAGTTCTGTTTCAAAGTCGGCTCGATGCGCAGCTAAACAAACTCCACTATCTTTAAAAGCAAATGTCTGATCTAATTGTACAATTATTAAATCTATTTGGTATATCGGAATGAGGAATAGATCTGCTTTCCTGTGACTAAATGAGAAAATTTGCTGGATGTTCACTTCGAAATTAAATGGTAGCATCATGACTTTTTTGCTTGGTGTTACATCAATTGTAAAATTCATTAGCTTTGCCATTGTATTCCAAATATTGCCATCTCTTGCACCAATCGTGTAAGTGTCATCACCGTTGTCTTTTATGGTCAAAAAAGGTTTTACTTCAGTTGTATATGCTCTAAGCGTGTACCCGTGCAAATGTTTTCCCTTGGGCTTAAACATATTAAGGTGTCGTTTTGACTTTTTGTAGTAGTCATCATATGATACGGATTTAGTATCAAAACCAATGCAAGTGCCTAAATTATTCCCTCGCAGCTTTGAATGTAATGAAACATTATAACAACTATCTTCACACATGAATCCATTTGCAAAATTTTCAATTGCAATTCCAATTTTCTTAGCAGTCCAACACCCAAATTCAAATGGGAGAGTATAATTTTCGTACACGTAAGGATCGTAATCAGTCACAAACAGGAGCTCTTTGTCATCATCGTAATATATTATTACAGCATTCGCAGCTTTGTAATACCACATAATGAAAAAAATCTTAGCTTTCGTTTCATCATCTAGAATGGAGTGAAAATGGAGGATTATATTTCCATGAGGATGCCAATATGGAAAGCCTAGTATTTTCATAAAAGATTCTTCAAACTCTTCAAAATTTAAACAGTTTATAACAATAACATTAGAATAATACGGAATTACATCCTGCACTTCATTGTCTTCGTGATCAATGTTTGATATCGTGTACGTGAACTGTAAAAGCTGAGTTAGCTGATAAAATCGGTCTGGCCAATAACCCATACAAAGCATATTATTCCATCCATTGGTTTTTAAATTAGAGCTTATTAAATCGACCTGAAAACATGAACCACTTCGATAATACATAATATTAATTTACTAAAAATACCTACATAATCTCGAAACAATACATAGTTGAATGAATGATTGGTCGCGAGACGAATCATTCATCTAAGAATACATTCTTTCATACAATACAATAATTCTTTGGCAGTCAAGCATTATAAATAATCAGAGAAAAAAAAACATACTAAATGACGTACTTGATACCTTTTTGCTTGTAGAACACGTCGAGTCGTGTATATTAGGCTATACAGAAAATATTGGCACTACTTTGTTTTTCTAAGTTGGAAAGCTTGATTGTTAGCTAGAGTCTGGCTATATACGTAACGTAATAAATTAATAAATATACAACTTACGATAAGTTTAATCCTTTTCTCTTCGCTTGGGAGCTCAAAAATAGCATTCATATTTCCCAAAGTAGGATGAACCAATAAAGAAATAAATATAAGATATAATATCTGCATTATTTTATTTGCGACTCCTGCGACTTCTCTATGATTTTCGAGCATCAGGAGACGACTGACCATAGTCTATATAACGAAATAGAAATCCTTTCCAATCATTCTTATTTAACGACATAATAATTTTGTCAGCACTGTGCGATGATGCGTCGTTTATGGGTTATTAAGTTATTATGTTAATGACACAATATCATAGAAACATAATTTATTCAATTTTCATATCGTAATTGATTACAAATTACATCACATAGGTACATAATCTTATTGTAATGTAGTGGCTACCTACACTAAATATGCTTACCTAATTTATTTGTTTACATTGAAGCAATAATAAAATTCAAACAAAATAAATAATTTCGTATTTTACGGTATAGATAGAACCACTGTATAACATTTTAACATGTGTGTAGTGAGTGATTTGCAAACAGTTCGAGGTTTTTTCCGTTTGCATTTAACGAAATTCATAATTTCAATCTACATAGGTACATTAGTACGTATTCAACCAGTTTATAAATAAATACATTATAACAAACTGCATAATTTTCTCGAAACATAATGATCAGTTGACATGATAAGCAAATAGTAGATATAATAGTTACATGGAATAATATTTAAAACTTATAAGTAATATACATTTAGATAACTATCAAAAGCATAAAATTTAATAAATATAAAGTAAGAAATAGGTAACCATTTACTTTGTAATAAGGGGACTTGGGTGTTTTTGCGGGTATGAGTGAAATTAAAAAGATGAGAACATTATCATTTAAAGTAGGTAAACGACTGTGAGATCAAGTCGACGGAGCTCCTACTTAGCGTCACCAAGTACTTCGCACTTTAACACAATATTAATTCTAATTATTATGTAAAACTAGCGTTTACCCGCGGCTTCGCACGCGTAAATCATTACATACAGCAGTTGAATTGAAATTCCGGGATTTTATTAAATTCTCATGTGAATTCCCTAAAATTACATGGTGATTTTCATTGACGTTAAATTAAAACACCCATGCCAAATTTCATGACTCTAAGCCCAGCGGTTGTTATTTACAGATTTTATCCCTATCCCGTGGGAAAATCGGGATAAAAAGTATCCTATGTTTTAATCCAGGTTATAAACTAACTTTTTGCCAAATTTCATCTAAATCCATCCAGCCGTTTCAGCGTGAAGAAGTAACAAACATACTCACTCATTATGAAAAAAAATATTGCTTCAAGTTGCGATTTTGTAATGTGATAAAACATTTCCAATATTTGCAAAATTTAAATCACTCTAAAACAAAAGGAGAACGGTCAGGGTCTAGTTTAGATATGAAAAACTATTGTATTGTATACCCTACCAGGGTATTATGACAAGATTCTTAGCTTATGTTATTTTTTTTTCATATTATGCCAAATACATAAACATATCTGCACCACGCATTGCATTGCTTCAAATTTTAATAAAGATGCTATAACAAGTACACCGTTAAATACTCAACCACTAAAATTTTATAATAAAAACTAGTCCTATTTTGTTTACTTACAGGTACCTCCACCACGCATGATGTTGATAAAATGATTAAAAGCCTGTATATGTCGTTGAACTCTAAAGCAACTTTGGCAAGAGAGCTGAAAGCAGTCTGACAATAAAAAGAGAATGCTGGTAACACAGTAACTGTCAAATTATTGACGAAAATAGCTTAATGGGCTATGTGGACATGGGGGAGGGGGGTGAAGGAGGATGGAGGCTCAAGATAGATTCATCAGAACGCGCGCGTTTTTACGTATTTTCTTCATATTACTTAATCAAATACATATTTTAAAAAATTAACGTGTATGCGCGATAGAAAACATGTAATTTATTGAATCAGGCGTAACTTTGCGGTGGTCCATATCAATGAACTAAAAGATATTTTTCATCACACTTGCTCGTAAACAGGGTCGTAACATGCAGGCTACCTTGCTTGCAACTCCCCAAATAAAACCCTCGACCTTAATGTGCTTGTCATGAAGCCCGTGGTCGGTAAACGAGTTATTGCGCGTACTATTTTTCTTGTTATGAAGCCCGTGGTCGGTAAATGAGTCCGTGCCCGTACTGATGGTGCTGCGTCTTGCGCGCTGCTGCAGGACCACATGCACACGCACGTTGCGGCGCATGCTGCGGGAGGGGGAGGGCAGCGCTGCCAAGAGCGCAGCCCAAGGCATCGCCAATATTTGGAACAATTATATTTTTTCTTTTAGAAATAAAAAAAATACTCGCAAATGTGATAAAAAACATTGTATGTCGCACGGGCGGTACTAGAATTACGAATATCGACTCATTAAAGCCCTCAGTCTTCGACTTCGGGCTTCTAATAGACTCTCGTTCGTAATTCCTTATTTACCGCCCCTAAGACACAATGTACTATTAAAAACTCATGACCTGCCGTGCAATATTTACGCTGCACTAATGTTTATTTAGTTTTTTAGAGAAGACTTTGTTTTTTTTTCTATCGAACAAACTATAAGTAATTGTGTTTCTACAGTGTACGATTCATAGAGTGAATCCTCAATCAAATATCTTACAATATGAGTTTCAAAACTAACAGCCTTATTCATAAAAAGTTAGAGCCTCCTTGAAGGCTCTTTGAAGGCCCGATGCTAAAAAACATGATTCATAAACGTCTGTTAGCGCTAATCAGTCGATCAAGGCTCTGCTAAAGTTAGAGGACCGTAGACCCTCCTTTATCTCTCTGCTAAGTCACAAAATGGCCGCCACAAGTTTGAACAGCTGACTTTGATTAGAGCAAAAAACCATAGGTACCGAAGATATTTATAGTGAAGGCAGGGCTACGCAGATTAAAAAAAAAACAGGAAAAGTTATTTTCAGGAATTTGTATTTAAAAATCCTCTAAATTAGCAACAATAACTTAACAATTAATATGAAAAAAAAAATAAGGATGATTAACATAATTATGGCTTTTTCCACAACATAAACATGCGGATCGCAAATGGCGGGAAAACAAACATCTCGCTTTTTATTTATTTTTTTCTGGTAATTTGCTGTCACTGCTGTCAATTTTTTTTTTAATTATCGATTAGGCCATTTTTTTGTCTTTGATTTGTCAAGGTGGCCTACATAACGCGTCTAATCCGTCTATCAGCAGCTCAACAACTAGCAGACTGCTAGCAAGCGTTTATGAATCATACTTCTTGACAACCGTCTAACAAGCTTAATCAGTCTGCTAAGTAACAGACCGATCAAACCTCAATTAAGGATTTTTTATGAATAAGGCTGTAAAGCTTTACCCTTCCTGTATAATTACTTCCCTTACTGTATAATTACTAGTTATACGGTAAGGGATTAAATGAATGCATTAAATGCGTAAAAGCTCGCAGCGCGCCCTTAAATACCTATACCTTAAATACCAACAGTTTTGTATAGTTTGACTTTCTATTTCGTTCGCTTTTTCTCTTGTATTACCAGACTGTGCCACTGTGGCAATAGTCAACTACTTTCTTCTATCAAGGAGCTCTTCCAGGTGTTGCCAAGCGCGGTCAATTTGAATTTGCGTAAATTCGTAGCTCCAATACGGACTGAAAACAATGTTGGCTAGTTCGATTTGTTCCAAATTTGACGGTTGGGATTCTATGCGTTGTCTCGCTTCTTCTTCGGTGAGCCCGTTGCGCTGTTGCAATCTTTTGATGGCCTGTAATGAATATATTTTGCACGTTTAGGCCTAGTGACAGAAATATCAAGATCTGTTAATCTCTTTCCTATGGATGGACCTCTTTGTCCAGTTTTACATCCAGAATGTCCCATATTGTTGAGGATTGGTATCAGGTGGGGCTAGTGTGCGGCTCTATAGCCTCGTAAGTCCTGACTTTTTTAACATGCATAGTTCTACAAGACCGAGCCGAGAATTCTAAGTTTTGTGACTTTGGAAATTACTCACATAAATTTAAAGTTCATATTTCATTTAATTTTACTAAGTACATCCAACATTCGGCAGTTATTCTTACAATTGATTTGTACTTTGTGAAGTACTCGAGAACTTACGAGGATAGATACATATAACATTATTTTTAACTGTACATTCACTAATTTTTTGAGCAATTAAATCAAGGCCCTTTGGTAATTGTAAATTTTTTAAGGTTGGAAATTCGTCAAATACGCGGAATTATGCAATGCGTGGCCATAAAGCGTTCTTTGATCGGCTAAAACCGATTCCGCGTCTATAGATTCAGGGAGACCCGCTTAGAGAAAATAAAGGTATATAGGTCTATGGAGACTTGCACTATCATTTATGACAAATCGTCGATGATACTGCAATGCCGCGTAACTATAATCCTTTACAAATAACTTGGGTACGGTGACACATGTCATTAAGCAATGAAAGGGTTGTGACAAAGTAAATAAGAATCGATTTTTTACGATTTTCGATTAAAAATGCTAAGGGTGTGTACCTAATCGATTTTATTAGTGATAGTTTACATTTTAACTAGTTTGCGTAGCAAGTGTTTTTGCTTGTCTATCGGGATCTTACAAACCATTTGGTCTTTTTTTGCACTATATCAAAAATAATAACGGTAAGAAAAATAACAAAACAGTTCAAAACATCAAGCAATACGAAACAAAGACGCATTCAAGGCTCTTCGCTTCGCTCTCGTACTAATTAACAGACGATTTGACAAGATTGTGGAATCGGTTCGGTCGATAAGCAAAGTCAAGTTCTATTGTAATTGAGTTCCGTTTTACGCGATGAAAGTTGACGAGATTAAAATTTATTTTATTAGTTTTATAACAAAATAATATATTTTTAAGTGATTTGTGTTTATTATTGGAGATATTGTTATTTTTTGAACTTTCGAGATTCAAGTAAGTATAATTTTTATAAAATATTGGCCTGAAACATTCATGGCGTGGAATGGAAAAAACCAAATGTCTCCTTACCCAAGCTATCCGAAAACAACAATGACTAATGCCGCGAAACCTATAAAAACAGCAAATTTGACATTTCGCGGCTGGCTACAAGCTGAATACAAGGACAACAGTTATATAATTATGATAAGACCAATGTATTTTTTACTGTATTCTGACAAATAAAGTTAATTTGAATTTTGAATTTTTGAATTTGGTATAAAAATTTAGATATTTTAATTTTAACGCACTCCTGAAAAACATGCCATTGTTGGTTACGCAGCGTTGCAGTATCGTCGACGAAATGACTTTTCAGACACTTTATAGTTAACTTTTTTAACCGGGGAAATATACATAGTTGCCTCGTACTCATTCTGTCAGGTATACTACTTTATATCCTGCCCCTGAGATGGACTGTCATCTTACCTCTTCCGGCGGTATGATGACTGACCACAGCTGGTGACACTGGGTGTACCACTTGGCTCGTACCATCACCGCGGCCTCCATTACGACCACCCTGTATCCCTCTCGACCAAGAGCCTGAGCCCGCCTCTGGGCCTCTTCTATCACTGCTGGCCATAGGAGATCGTTGAGTTGTTGTAATTTATTCTGTAATAAAATAAGGTCTTTGCTAAAGAATTATAACTCGAGTTTTTTTTGCTTACTTGATAAGTCAATCCGACAACTATACATAATCAAAATTCCATTAGCAAGATTGGAAACTGCTAACTTTTTTTATATGAGTAGTTAGATACGAATAGGTATCTATTGCAGGTTAAAAATCTTTAAAAATTGCGTTACTATTACTTGAACGCCCCCTAATATTATAAATCGTCATTAGGTACTTTGAAAAAATCTCGTATCTCAAATTAATACGTGAACAAAATTGATCCTTTAAATAATGTTCGCCAACCGATAGGGTCTTTTTCAACCTCGACATTAGCGGAATCATCGATAGTATCGATGGAGCTACAGTGGTGGCCACGTAATTAAGAACGATTTGAAGTTCCAGATTATTTTTAACTAAATAATGTCATGTGTAGTCGTGGGTCCTTCTTAGAAGTAACTAGTTACGTTATGAAATAGCCACATGAATAGAGCAAACGGGATTTAGAATAAAGAATAAAATTACTGTCATTTTTTTTTCAAATTTTGTTTTTATTCTCTTTAGTAACAAATTCAAATAGTAATGAAGCTGGACAAATAATTAAGAACGATTTATTGAACGGTTCGAAAGTTTTTTTATTTGAAACTTAGATTAACTAAATCACACTAACGTGAAGTTTGTACAGAAAAAAAAAAGCAATGTAATACATTTTAACTAAAATTAATAGTTAGTAGCATGTCCACGGCTTTTTATTACTGCCTTACACCGGCCAGGCATTGAATCTTATCAATTTTTGACATTTCGCAAGAGAGATAGAGTTCCATTCTTCTAAGAACACGTCATACAGTTCTCTTAAATTGCCACACTGTCGATTTGAAACTTTTTTCTTGACTTCGCACCAAAGATGCTCTATTGCTCTAAGATCGGGGCTGTTGGCTGGCCAATCTAAGACAGAAACTGATTGCGATGTGAGGAATTCCTTAACGGTAAGTATGCTTGGGATCATTGTCGTGCTGGAATGTCCAAATAACCGGAAGCACGCCTTCAGCATATGGTAACATTGTTTCTTCCAGTATGTTTTTGTATTGAAATTGATCCATGTTTCCTTCTATCAGCCTAACAGGTCCAACACCATGTCCAGAAAAACATCCCCAAATTTTTACATTTCCCCGCCATGCTTTAAAGTTACTTTTGTGTACTTTGGGTCGGATGCTTTATTTGGAGGCCGTTTTACATATCGTTTGCCATCAGAACATACCCTATTTATTTTTGTCTCGTCAGAAAAAAGAACGTTTTTCCACTGTCTGACTGTCCAGTTTTCATATCTTCTTGCAAATGCAATCCGGGCTTGCCTATGACACCGTTTCAACATAGGCACCTTCCTTGCTATCCTTCCGTGCAACTTTTCTTCCACCATACGCATTCGAATACTGCGTGCCGAGATTTCTGAAGGGTTGTTTTCGCCAAAATATTCTTTTCTCAACTCATTAGACCCTTTAAAAGAATTTTGTTTTGCCAAACGAACGATATTTCGATCATCTCGACGAGATGACTTTCTTTGTCTAGGTACACGCGGAACATTTGAAGTAGTTTGATACGTAGCAAAATGCTTTATGGCGTGGAAAACCATAGTTTTTGAACATTGCAGATGATCGGCTATGTGTTTATACGACCAATTCTTGTCGCGAAGTTTTAGTATTACTTTTCTTGTAGATTTATCACAACTTTTATTTTCCCCCGTTGTTTTTATATGAAGCAATCGCCTTTAAGACTTTTACGGCACTAAATGGCGCCAAAATTATTCAAATAATTACTTAAAACCACAAAGCGGCGGTCCGTTCTCTATTTAAATTTGAATAAAAAATAAACTATTCAGCGTTCTTAATTATATGACCAGCCAGTAAGTAGTAATACTAGGTTTAGATGTAATATATAAAGTTTATCTATTTATTTTTTAGCCAATTATATGTATAAATGAATTTACCGCTAGTAAGGAAAAGTTTTACGATACCGAGAGAAGTACAAAAATATACATACAGTTAGTAACACTTGTCAGTTTGAAAAAATCTTCTCTATAAAAAGTCGTTCTTAATTATATGACCACAACTGTACATATATTTTTTATAAATTTAATTGAAAAAATGTTCATAAAATTCAATTCAATTAAGTAGTAAAGAAATGCGAAAGTAACTATGTCTATCTGTAACCTCTTCACGCTCAAACTGCTGACCTAATTTAGATGAAATTTGGTATGGAAATAGTTTGAGTCTGATCACCAGAACTTTACTGCCAGATTATTGTACTGTTGCCGGATTTACACAAGTATACTTACTTAACAATATTCAGCTCAATCAGAATACCAGGAAGGGGTCGAAAAATTATTTGCAAATTTCCAGGATATAATTACATAAAATACGTAGACACACACATGAAATTAAATAAAAGCTTGTAAAACGCCATGGGGCCGACCCAAGGGTACTCTACCCTAATGGTAATATGGATGGGGCGGCAAGTCATTGCACTATTTTATTACGTAATTTAACCCTTTTCCAGGCCCCGCGAATTTAGATACCTTTACTTTATTTATTTACCTTTGAGGGATTAATTTAAAAACGCATAATTTTTTTAACAACTTCAAGTGATTTGTATCATATTGTGAATTTAGTAAGGTCGAATATTTGTACACATTTATGTAGTCGCTATATGCACTATGCCTGGAAAAGGGTTAATAGATCAAGTTAAACAAGCAAAAAACATTCTCACCTTGTCACTAAAGACTATTTGCCCCAGTGTTTTCCGGTCGACCTCGCCATTTTCCTGGATGATGTTCTTTCCAAAGGTTTCAGCCAACGTGTGGTTGAGCGGCAGCCCTGGCTTGTACAAGTCATGAGCTATGAAGTCACAGTTCACTATTGCTGCGCCTTTTGCTCTGGAACAATAGCTTGATATGTAGTGTTTGACGTGCAAAGTACAAGCTGCGAACACAGTTACTGATGAAATGATGCTTTAAGTGGCGAGGCGAAACGTTTAGAATTAGTAAAAAAATATCACGGGACAAAGTTAGCAAAGCTATAGGTGGTGCTAGGCAACGGATAAACATACTTAAATAGATAAGTATGTACATACTTAAATACATATTAAACATCAAATACTCGAAAACAAACATTTGTATTTTTGAGGACCAGGGATCGAAGGGACCTCAAGCTTTGTAGTCAGATTCTCTAACCACTGGACTATACGGTCGTCTATAGCATGGCGAGTAGTGGATATTCTCGATTGACATATGAGTCGCCCGACTCGTATCTTTACAAGCCTCGTGATGCCCAACTTGGAAACTACCTCCAGCAATTTCCAACTTTCCAGGTCTCGGCAGTAATGTACTATTATCATATGTACCATCGTTCATAGGATTATGTTATACTATCAGTAACAACGAGAGTTTTCACAGAGGCGAAATATCGCTAGATGGCGTTAGTATCGTGAGGTCCGTTTGACGTTTGCTGGTGATTGGTTAAATAACTAAATGCCGAGCCAATCGCAAGCAAACGACAAACGGACCTCACGATTCTTACGCCATCTAGCGATATTTCGCCTCTGTGAAAGCCTTCATTCAGAAACTTGTGACACTAAACGTGTTCTGTGTGCTACTATCCGGCCAACTAATTAAACTCCATGTCTCCATCGTTAAATAGTAGAAAAGGAAGAAAATGTGATAAGTACCTCAGTTTCTCTGCAATATTGCTTTTACCACTGGCAATGCCACCAGCTAATCCGATTATGTACGGCCAAGCAGGAATATTGGGATTTTCCTGTAAATAAAAAAAACTGTGATTGATAAACCTAATATCGTGGCTGCTTTGAAAAAAATCACGTATCTGAAATCAATAAGTCATCAAAATTGAACCTTAAAATAATGTACATTAAGTTCACTCAAACAATCATCGATTTTGCGGTACGAGTTTTTTCAAAGTAGCGACGATATCTAATATATACCTAGGTAATCTAGATTTTTTTTACCTAACAACGGCACCATATATTTTTTCAAATAACTAATTGAGCCAATCGCAAGCAAGATTGTAACAAAACAGACCTCAAGATACTAACGCCATCTAGTATTTCGTCTGACCAGACACCCTCCGTGGGTAGGTACCTTATTATCTTATTTATCTTTAGAACGCGCGGAATTAAAAAAAAAACCTGCATACCAGCCATTTTGATTCAAATAAATTTTCTCTCTACACACCTGTTTTGAACATAAAACTACCATGAGACTCACTTATATTAAATTATAAACTCGAAACTCGATTAAAGCTAAACTTAAGCGAGCTAAACTCGATTTAAGACGTGAGTTATCCGGGTCAACATAATTTAATACACACCTGTTCTCTGTATTACTTACTGTTTGTGGTGTATAGTACAATAAAGACTCATTGTACTGTATTGATCTGGGCCGAAGCATATGAAAGGTTAACTTACCACAGGTGGCCTAAGCACAGTGCCCAACAGCCGCATCCTGTGGTTACTGGAGCTGACTTTCTCCTCTTCCTCATTTGTCTGCCTGTTGTCCGCAGCCAAGCCGATAACATAAGTGTCCAGGAGTGGCAGACCAGATTGCTGCCGCTTCTCGTTAATCTTATCCGCGCCGCGGCGAGTCTCTTCGCTGACTACTATCATCTGGGTAAGAAGAGAAATACATTTTAAGTAGTGCTTAAGTTATGGATGTAATTCAATATAGATAAAAGCGTATGTTTTAGTTTTCTCCAAGTGTGCCAAACAAAAAGAAACAAAATCAAATCTTTTATTTTTATAATATTACTTTACATTTAGATGTCGAAGGGAAGGGAATCGTCGGCCTAAATCGCAAACCTCGTAACTCAATCTGACCAAATTTTACAGGAGACACAAAAAACTTCACTACCAAAAATTTTGCATGAAGACTTGCTAAGTTTTTTTTTACATAATGTTAAGTTAAATTTAGCCGTCAGATTGTTAAGACCTATTTTTTTTTAAATCACCTGAACCTGGAAATTTTGGAGTTAAGAGTTTTTCTTGAAAATTTTATAAAGCAAATCGGGAGTTAAGAGTTTTGCTATAAAAAATAGAGGTAATCTTTTGATCTGAACAAGGTAATAATTTACATGATTAAGTACATAGGTTTGGCCCAGGTGAAGATAATGAAGCATGATTATTTTTGGCTGAATTAATTTGATGCAAACTAGCGGGCGACACAATGTTCATGCTGTAAGGCTGTTGACATTTTTCTTGTTCAGGAAAGCTCTGAGAACTGCTGGTTTATGACGTGATAAGTGGATTTCGTGACACACAAATTTCATGTTGCACAGTTGGTGAGGTAATAGGGGATTTGAGGACCTGGTCAGATCAAGGCGTCCCGACTCCGGTGGCTCGAGCACGTAGAAAGGTTGGGAGAGGGTCGAGCCGTGAAGAGAGCGCACTTGGGATGACCGAGAGGCCGGTTGGTCGTCTCAGGTACCGCTGGAGGGACGAGGTCCTGAAAGACCTTTTGGACCTCAGGGTCGAATACTTGCAAGAGCTGACTCAATACCGCAAACCGTGGCGTAATCTGGTGTTGGAGGCCAAGACTCACTTTGGGTCACAGCGCCCTGGTAGTAGTAGTAGTAATAGTAGTTAGTGAGATACAAGGTGGTGTAGGGTTCTGCGCTCTAAAACAAATCTCTCGTTGAGATCAATTAAATAGTGCTCTTCCTGAACTAAAATTAAAGATCCATCGTATTGATTTACATCTAAATTGTAACATGCATACGTTTTTTCCTATTTTTGAAAAAATATTTTCTGCAGTCTTACTTCCCTTTGTTGATTCATTTTAGTATCCGCCTACAGAACAAAACAATGTGATAAGTAAAAAACCTTAAGTAAAGCAGCTGGGACGAGTTCGATTACATCCCACTATAATAATTTAAATGCGAAAGTTTGTAAGTCTGTTTGTTTGTTACTTCGCTTCATGACGTCTAAACCGCTGAACCGATTTAGATGAAATTCGGTATACAGATAGTTTGAGTCTCGGGGAAGGACATAGGATAGTTTTTATCCCGGAACATTTCATAGTTCCAGCGGATAGTGAAAACTAAATGCTACGTGGACGGAGTCGGGGGTAACAGGCTAGTAGGTAGGTACATAAATTAAAATACATAAATTATAATAACAAACAAAACAAATGCCTATTCGAACAATCACAACTACGTACTAGATTAAATAATTTGCGTAGAAAACCACGTAACTTATCTTCACGCGTAAAGATACACGCGAAGCAAACCTCGTATGTCCACGGCACGCAAACAAACTACATTTTCAATAGTCTAATGTGTTTATATATGATAAATATCTATCAAGAATACACAATCAGTTTATATTGCAGAACCTTATTACACACCTGTTAGTCTGCACCCGTTTTCTTCTTAAATCTTTACGCAAAACTGACGTGCAGTCACACCGCCATCGCAAACTGTAGGTACTGAAGGGAGTGGCGGGGGGAGATACGTGGTATATCTTTTACAAAAATGGCGGTCGGGAGTTGCGAGGTTTTCTATTTTGCTTTTTAAACTTAAACGGTTTACTCTTGGTATTTAAGAGTTTTGCCGTTAGATGCGTTCAGAATAGTACTATCTAAAAGTGTCAAAACATAATTTTCAAAAAAAATGGAGTTACGAGGTATGCGATTTAGGCCGACGGAATGTGTTTTTAACAATCCATGTACGCATTTATCCCAGAAAAGTATAAAAGTTTCGCATTTGAAGCAAAACTTCAGGTCAACAAATTATTAATTACCTCAAACCTAGGATCATCTTTGGTTGGCCCATATAAGTCTTGAATAGGTAGAACAATGTATTCAAGGTCTGGATTGATATCCGTAAGAAAGTCTTTAACTGCTTTTATTCTCTTTTCAACAGGCTCTATTAGTTCCCACAACTTCTTGGCTGTAAAAAAAAAAAGGTTAAAAAACAATTTCTCTGCTTGAAGTCGGGTAAAAAATAGAATGTGTGAAGAAAAACGAATCACGTAGAGGTTGACAGTAAAAAAGTTGAAAATGCATGAAAAAGTGACTAGTCTAGAGATTTTGATGAAAAAAATTATATTCAAGCCTTTTACGTCATTTCTTTGCCGCCAAATTACGACAGTCCTGTCGGTTACTGGTTGTTCCACAATCCAGCAGGGCTACTACGAAACTCGAAACTCGAAGTTCGTGTCGTGCGGCCCCTCTCGCTCTCGTATTAAATAGTATAAGTGTCAGAGGGACCGGACGACACTAATTTCGAGTTTCGTAGTACTCTGAACCCTTTATTCTGCCCTGCAGAATAAAAAACATAAAAAAAAAGAATTTGATTTGTGTCTTTGACTCGATCGTTTTGACAGGTGACACTCTTTCTTTACCGGCTCGGATAATACCGACCCTGTTTTTCATCTACACACCCATAGAAGCTCATGTCAGTTTTCTATGGGCGTGTACATGAAAAACAGGGTCGGTATTTCCATGTCAGTATTATTCGGCCCGGTAAAGAGTGTCACCTGTCAAAACGATCGAGTCAAAGACACATAAATTATTTTTTGATGTTTTTGATTCTGGACTATGGAACAACCCATACGTAACTGACCGGACTGTCGTATAATTTGGCGATAAAATAAACTCTTTCATTATTTTAAATTAAAGGATGCTACTTCAAAATCTGATATTTTTTTCTGTTAATTAGAAAGGTTATTCCTATCGATAACAAAAGTTTCAAGCGTTTCTAAAATTTTCATCCATTCCCCATTGGCAAATGAAACATTTGGCAAACAATAATTGTGTGAAAAGGCAGTACCTGTCAAGCCTATATGAAATTAATTTCTTAAGGTTGCAAGAACACACAATTCTTACACTTAATCATATTGACATCCGTGACTCCCACCGTGACATGCTTGGAAGAGCGCAGAGCTGCCTGCGTCAGTAGTATTTTGTGGCCGTTGTGGAGGCGGTCGAAAGTACCTCCGAGAGCCACATAACCGTATTTCTTTACAGGTTCTTGTGGTATATTTTCTAAGGAAATATCTTGTTCTGAAAAAAAAAAATCTTTTATTTGCTATTTGCATTGTTTTACAACATGACATGAATAATGTCAAATCAAACTAACTGACACAACCAAGTCCTTAGACACTTTATAAAGTATAAATCAACTGTAAAAATGACTGTCAAACGTACTATACAAGGTGTTAATTAAATAACCGAAAACCTCAGACACCCCAAAATATTTTTTTCATTTTTAGTTTGTTGAATTCATTTATTTTTGAATATCTTCATTATTTTAAAAGATACTCGTGTATTTTGCTAAGTCAGTAATTCTACTTCATTTCTAACTCTATACTCATAATATGTATTTGTCAGTTGCGCTTTGATGTTTTTAGAAGAAAATCATACATTGCCAGCAAAACGGTCAGTATTAAATTATCGAAAAAGTGTGCAACCTCGCTAAAATATTTAATTGGTACCTGTTGCAGTTGTAACTTTTAGACTGGGCACAATAAAAAAGGGGTTTAAAACACAAACACAACCTGATTTAAAACATAGTGTAATCGATTCAACTCTTGATTCTGAGCAAACTACTTTCTGGTTTTCAGTTATTTAATAAACACCTTGTATATGTGGTTCAAATGCAAACTTGTAACTTATTGAGATACAAAATCACAATACTGGGAAATTACAACTCGGTCTGAAGATATTTGTATGTTATTGTACCTCTCTGTCTCTCTATTACAAAAATAATGACTGCTGCTTACTTACCAATACTTTGTAACTGGTAGCCACTTTTAACAGACTCCACAGATTGCTTCAGCCTGTCTATGTCTGATGCTAGCTCATTGTCATAAAGCACAAGGTCTATAGGGTGATTCGTTTTAATTTTTTTTACTGGTTCATCGGGCCTGATTATCAATCTTACATCAAGATTTGATGTCTGTCAACAAAACAAATAAATGTCATCAGCATCAGGTAGCAAACAAACAATAATAGCATTTAACTCTGCCATAAGGAATATCAGAATGAACAGTTTCTTGTTTTCTTGTTTACATAGATTTAATATCTTACCAATCTACGGCAATGCAAGAGAATTGCAATTAATCAGTATTAAGAGAATTGCCACCAGATACAAGACATAATTGTGTATGTAATATAATATCTTACATATTGTGGACCTATATAAATAGTTACACCCTTAAATGAAAAGATTAAAGCTTATATTTCTTAAGCTTTAGGGGCTGTTTCACCATCCATTGATTAGTGTTAACTGATGGTTAAATGTGATGCCGTCTCCGTCTATTTGAACAGAACAAATAGAGATGGCATCACATTTAACCGTCAGTTAACACTAATCAAAGGGGGGGGGGGTTGGTCAACAAAAACTAGCTAACTTTACAGACTTTAAAACTTTTATCATAATCTCTATTAAATGGATGTTCAATGTTTGTCTTGTTTTTTGCAGTAGCATGATTCTTTAGTTATGGTTTTCAAGTCAGATCTATGAACAAATGTTTTAAAATTATTCTTTGTAAAGCAACATTTGAATCAATAAATGAATGTTTCACTATAGCATTTAGTTTCATAAGATAACTTTTTAATGTAGTAGGTACTTAAAGTTTCAAAGGTGTATGGATACACTGACAAGTACAAGTACAAGCTAAAGTGTGGGACTAACTTGATAACTTTTTTTTTTTTTTTTGTTCTACTGGATGGCAAGCGAGCAAGTGGGTCTCCTGATGGTAAGAGATCACCACCGCCCATAAACATCTGCAACACCAGGGGTATTGAACTGTAAATTATCCCATGATATTTATAATTTTGCTATTTTTTATTCAGTAAATTATTCCAAGGTTAATTATACTGTCATCTGGAAGAACAACTCTGGATGCATATCAAATATAGTGGCAGGAGCATGCTATTGACAGAGCAGAGTAGCAAAAAAAAAAGGGGAGGCCACTGTCCAAATTTTAAAAGTATAATAAATAGTACTCACCCTGGAATAAATATTTGATATCTGGCTACTAATAATAGGAAATGTGTTAGGTGAATTCTCATTAATTTTAATGTACAACACCTTCTGAACGAACTTTGACGCCTTTAAACAATAATTGTGAGCCTTTGCTGCGTTCGAAACAAACAGCAGACCATTATTCGCCATTTTAACATCTGTAAAAATAAACATATTTTACACATACATTTTATTTAAAGATAAATAGTTCTAGTAATTACACCTACCTGATTTTTATCAACCATCACTATGATAAAGGAAACAAGTAATGAAACCAACAGCGCCCCAATAGATAGACCGAAAGGTCTACAGTACATATTCTAATGTTGGTACAGTTAAAGTCCAAAGGTTATTTTATTCAAAGAGATGTTCCTACGCCACCGAAAGCACAACTAACATAAATTACTGATACATTTTATGGTGCTGTTTATCACTATACTCTTATAATTGCGGCGAATGTAAATTATTAATTGTTCTAAGATACATAACTTTGTAATGAACTAACCACATAATCAATAGGCTGAGATAAAGGGGATTCATATGAACAGGAGTAATGTACCGCAAAAACATTTTGTACGTACATAATTATGTTTGTTAGTTCTTTTATTTCAATTTTAGCTCCTTATTTTATATTTGTAAGGTTATGTTAAGACAATTCGTTTCAGTTTACTGTCAAGTGTCATTGTGACAGACAGCTGACACTGACACCTCTAGAAACGGCAAAGAAATTGGTGTCAATGCCATAACATCCATTTTCATAAATGGCGTTAAAAACAGGTGATAGACAGACATCTGCAAAATCATTGGACTGATTTTTAGGGTTATCAAGGGCTTAGAAGTACTTATGCTTTGTTGGACTCTACTCATTATAGAGCGTGTTCAGATTATCCGATCCGATACTGGTATCGGACGCCGAAACGATATCGGGGCAAGTAAAATATATGAAATATGATCCGAAATCGAATCGGATAAGTAATCTGAAAGACAGGCACATATTTCATACATACCAATATCGGATCGGATCACGGTCGGATAATCTTAAAACGCTCTTACGATGCCTTTGAAAATGCAATACACAAAGATCGTTTTCACATTATCCGATCCGATATCGGTATCGGACGACGATGGACGACAACCAATAGCCGACACCATGTGCTGTTTTCACATATTTCCATCATATTTCCGTCAAAATCTTTCCGATACGGCCGGCTCAAAATGACTGCCACCGTTAGTACTTACTATTATATATTCTGTGCTGCCACGAAGCGTGACGAAGCCATAGTATAAGAAAATGTAGTGTAGTGTAGTGTAGTTCTTAGACTTTGACGAAGCTCTGCGCACACAGAGACAATATATAGATACACGCATAGCACACATACAAACATTATCGTCCGACAGCCCACGAGCCTCCGATGGTGCCACCAACATATCAGCTAAAAGGAAAGACAGATACATACAGTGGTGGCCACGTAATTAAGAACGATTTGAAGTTCCAGATTATTTTTAACTAAATCATGTCATGTGTAGTCGTGGGTCCTTCTTAGAAGTAACTAGTTACGTTATGAAATAGCCACATGAATAGAGCAAACGGGATTTAGAATAAAGAATAAAATTACTGTCATTTTACTCAAATTTTGTTTTTATTCTCTTTAGTAACAAATTCAAATAGTAATGAAGCTGGACAAATAATTAAGAACGATTTATTGAACGGTTCGAAAGTTTTTTTATTTGAAACTTAGATTAACTAAATCACACTAACGTGAAGTTTGTACAGAAAAAAAAAGCAATGTTATACATTTTAACTAAAATTAATAGTTAGTAGCATGTCCACGGCTTTTTATTACTGCCTTACACCGGCGAGGCATTGAATCTATCAATTTTTGACATTTCGCAAGAGAGATAGAGTTCCATTCTTCTAAGAATACGTCATACAGTTCTCTTAAATTGCCACACTGTCGATTTGAAACTTTTTTCTTGACTTCGCACCAAAGATGCTCTATTGCTCTAAGATCGGGGCTGTTGGCTGGCCAATCTAAGACAGAAACTGATTGCGATGTGAGGGATTCCTTAACTGTACGTGCAGTATGCTTGGGACCATTGTCGTGCTGGAATGTCCAAATAACCGTAAGCACGCCTTCAGCATATGGTAACATTGTTTCTTCCAGTATGTTTTTGTATTGAAATTGATCCATGTTTCCTTCTATCAGCCTAACAGGTCCAACACCATGTCCAGAAAAACATCCCCAAATTTTTACATTTCCCCCGCCATGCTTTAAAGTTACTTTTGTGTACTTTGGGTCGGATGCTTTATTTGGAGGCCGTTTTACATATCGTTTGCCATCAGAACATACCCTATTTATTTTTGTCTCGTCAGAAAAAAGAACGTTTTTCCACTGTCTGACTGTCCAGTTTTCATATCTTCTTGCAAATGCAATCCGGGCTTGCCTATGACACCGTTTCAACATAGGCACCTTCCTTGCTATCCTTCCGTGCAACTTTTCTTCCACCATACGCATTCGAATACTGCGTGCCGAGATTGCTGAAGGGTTGTTTTCGCCAAAATATTCTTTTCTCAACTCATTAGACCCTTTAAAAGAATTTTGTTTTGCCAAACGAACGATATTTCGATCATCTCGACGAGATGACTTTCTTTGTCTAGGTACACACGGAACATTTAATTTTGAAGTAGTTTGATACGTAGCAAAATGCTTTATGGCGTGGAAAACCATAGTTCTTGAACATTGCAGATGATCGGCTATGTGTTTATACGACCAATTCTTGTCGCGAAGTTTTAGTATTACTTTTCTTGTAGATTTATCACAACTTTTATTTTTCCTCGTTGTTTTTATATGAAGCAATCGCCTTTAAGACTTTTACGGCACTAAATGGCGCCAAAATTATTCAAATAATAACCTAAAACCACAAAGCGGCGGTCCGTTCTCTATTTAAATTTGAATAAAAAATAAACTATTCAGCGTTCTTAATTATATGACCAGCCAGTAAGTAGTAATACTAGGTTTAGATGTAATATATAAAGTTTATCTATTTATTTTTTAGCCAATTATATGTATAAATGAATTTACCGCTAGTAAGGAAAAGTTTTACGATACCGAGAGAAGTACAAAAATATACATACAGTTAGTAACACTTGTCAGTTTGAAAAAATCTTCTCTATAAAAAATCGTTCTTAATTATATGACCACAACTGTATTTCATACAATTTATTGCCCAGATTTCGTATCGTCGTCCGATACCGATATCGGATCGGATAATGTGAAAACGCTCAAAGGGTATGAAAAGTATGTAAAATTTTATAAGTAGCATTCAGTTCAGTCGTTGAGGAGTGAAAGAGGAACAAACAAAACTGACTTATAATCGTGAAGTGAACCGTTTAATTCTAAAGTTTTATAAACAAACAAACTCGTTGCGTTCTGACGGCAAAACATTGCAGTAATATTCCCTACCTATTATAATTTATAATAATAGCATCTAAGTAATATTAGTAAGGACATGAAACTTTGTAGGACTATAGACCAAAAAGTTTGAATTAAGTAGGGACATAAATAGTGTAGAATTAAAACTACTTACCAGAAACAAATTGTGAAGTTTCTTTTAAACTTTCTAAACTTCATATTTAAATTTAGAACAAACATTTCACAATTTAATGAGAAGTTTACTAAGTTATATTTTCAACTATAATATTATTAGTTATAGAATAACTCATAAGTAGATACTTTAGTTTCACAATGGCAACTGAATATGTGTACAACAAGCGACGTTGCGACTTCGGCCGACAGCCTATGTTTTGCGAGCACGGTCCTGAGATGTGCGATTCTATCGCGCCAAATCCCTTGGAATACAAGAGTTATATACTGCGGAACCCGGTGCATCAGCTTACTCAGCACACGCCAACCTTCTTTCACAATACCATCAACACCATACGGTTATTACCTACCTACCTGTTATTTATTATCCACTGTAATTTGTCGACATTATGCACTTTACACATCTACCGAGACCAAGAAATGATTTTTATTTTTTGGTAAGCTAAAAATTCGTCATCATCCCAGCCAATATACGCCCCACTTCTAGGCACAGGCCTCCTCTTAGAATGAGAGGGCTTAGGCCGTAATTCCAACGCGAGGTCAGTGCGATTTGAGCACACACAAAGTCCTCACGATATTTTCCTTCACCGTAAAGCTCGTGGTAAATTTTGAATGTAATTTCGCAAATGGATTTCTAAAGCTCAGAGATACGAGCCCGGGTTTGAAACCACGATACCCTGCTTCAGAGACCGTAGGTCAAAACTACTAGGCCACCAGTGGTGTTTGACGTCTCCTCTGTGTACCTAAATCCAGCCTTAACACAATCACTGCCACCGACGCATATATGCGTTTTCGGAACTTCACCCTGTGCCGCTGTCATAATCCATACTAATATTATAAATGCGAAAGTGTGTGTGTGTGTGTGTGTGTGTGTGTGTGTGTGTGTGTGTGTGTGTGCGTGTGTGTGTGTGTGTGTGTGTTTGTATGTATGTTTGTCCTTCTTTCGCGTCGAAACGGAGCTACGGATTGACGTGATTTTTGGACATCGAGAGAGTTTATCGGCCAGAGAGTGACATAGGCTACTTTTTATCCCAGAAAAATGCACAGTTCCCGAGGGAACAGTGCGCGATAACATAACCGAATTTCACGCGGGCAAAGCCGCGGGCAAAAGCTAGTTATTCATACATCTGGAACGCACATGTGCGTCGGTAGCACCTGTGGAAGTCAGGTGGCAGTGAATGCGTTAACAGGGATTGGGAATTAAGTAAAATAATAAATTTAACAAACACAGAGCTTTCGTTACACTTATTAAATACCTCTACCTACAGTGCTGAATACACGACAACGGGAGCTAACCACGCTGAGGGTGGTTGGCCTAAGGATGTCAACGTCGTAGACCCTGAAGCTACGCAGCGTTACCGCCGCAAAATCGAAAAGGATGACCCTTATGTCCACTGCGTTTTTGCTACAGCTTCAGTGAGTTTTGTTACCACACTATTTGCCTATCTAAGTATTTTGTATCTTATCCTTCAGTGGGAATCTTTAAATAACTCTGTACGCAGGAAATGGAACACTACGTGTTTCAGAATAATGCCATTGACATGTACCAAATATACTATTCAGAACTAAGCTCCATGCCTCCGTTGGAGCGAAACAGCATGCGTACCGTCAACGTCTATCGAGACCCGAAGGAAGGTCGACCCATTTCTTCTATATGCTGGGAGCCTGACGGGGGCCATCGATTCGCCGTGACCTACGTGAACGTAGATTATAACCGTATTCCACGCGCTTCCATCTTAGCCTACGTATGGGATGTTGAAAACTCGAATGAACCAGAGATTACAATAGATCCACCATGCCCAGTGCTAGACCTACAGTATAACCCACGGGACCATACTATGCTGACTGGCGGCTTGATGAATGGTCAAGTAGCAATATGGGACTTACGCCATGGCTCAACTCCAGTCCAGGTGTGTCCGCCGCACATCGCACACCGCGATCTTGTGCGTAGTGTACTCTTCATTGCTTCCAAATCAGGAATGGAGTTCTTCTCTGGCGGACCAGATGGCGTCTGCAAATGGTGGGATATCCGTAATATGTCTGAAACGACCGAGGAAATGATTATAGATGTGGTCAAATATTCATTCGATGTGCCGAGTATGCCAAAATCTTTTGGTATTACCGCGATGGAGTACGAAAGTACCATCCCGACACGCTATATGGTCGGAACTGAGAATGGAAAAATCTGCAGTGGTAACCGAAAAGGAAAAACTGCTCTAGAAAGGTTACCCGCTTCTGTAAGTACTTATAACTACATTGAACTACAGGTTTGCTTAATGAGTCTCGAGAAAGCAAGTTCTTAGTTAGGCCTGTGTATTTGCAGTACGACACGGTGCAACTTGGCCCAGTGTGGAGAGTGGAGCGCAATCCATACTTCTTGAAGAACTTCTTGTCAGTAGGCGATTGGAGGCTGCAGGTATGGAGTGAAGACTGTCGCGACTCTCCCATCTTGTGGTCGCCATGGCAACGGCATAAAGTCACTGACGCTAACTGGAGCCCCACAAGGTAGCTTGATTCTATTTTATGGGTTTCGGAGATGATCAAGTCAAGAGTATAGATTTTGCTGTTTACAACAAACATTGCGAATGATCAAATTGCTGACTCAACTAATTACCTACAATACAACAATCCAAATCACTCGTTCGATCGATCGTCTCCGAATAACTTTAAGCTTTTAAATCTGAGGTCACCATACCTATGAAGTGCAAGTGGCAAGATTGTTTTAATGTCGGACAGTTGCTATTTTAAATTGCATAAGTAACTGAGCTAGTGTATGGTAGTAAGTAAATTGTTGCTATTATCAGATGTTCTCTCCTGTTATCGACTTCCTGGAATGGCGTAGTCTCAGCGTGGGACTTACTACGGCGTCAGCACGTTCCCGTACTGACGATGCAAGTGTGCTACGATCCGCTGCTGAAACTTAAGTATCATGAACAGGTGAAAAAGTAGCAATAAGTATACCTTTATTAGTTTTTATAGAGCCGGTAACATTTCCAGAGTCCAAATAATCTTTCTTTTTGAATTAAGTTAACTTAACATTTGCCTTAGCACTTGCCAGAACTTTTAAACTGATTATTCTTGGGTTTTTGCAATGTTATTAATTATTACCTATGACACGATGCCGGCCGTTACCTACCTTGAGGTCGCCGCTAAAAGATTTTTTAATTCAAGTTATACTCGTAAGTACCTATAGGAAGGCATCAGATCAGAATACGATTGTCACTTATGCATAGGTTCTAGACGCCTTTGTAAAAAATGTGTAAGTATAATAAAACTTATTCTAAAATTCAACGTGCATGTGAAAACGCGTCACACAGAAACCTACCTAACCTACATCTTATGGAGGGGCTTTATTAAAACATTCACTGCCACCTGACTTCCACAGGTGCCACCGACGCACATACGCGTTCAAAATTTATGAATAATTATGACAGCGGCACTGGGCGAAGTTCCGGAAACGCATATATGCGTCGGTGGCAGTGAATGCCTTTAGTAGATTGATAACCAAGGGTGGAAAGTGACCCATTTCACCCGAGATATTTCTGGCGCTCGGACGAAGTGAGGGCGCCAATAGTTCGAGGGGAAATGGATAAATTTCACCCGAGTTAGACACTCTACTTTTCATTTCGACTGTGAGGAAAGTAAAATAGATACTACAAAAAAAATAGAATTATAATAAATTGAATTTACTTATATCCAACCTCCAACGGTACCTTTTCGACTGGCCACTTGCCGCGGCCGGCTATAAAAAAAATCGATTTGGTCACGACCAATGAGCTTATATACAAAACTTGAGGTTGATCGCCGAACGAAGAAGTTTGACCTTTATTACTTATTTATATATTGCATCTCTTTCTTTCACACTTTACGAATGACTTCCATCTCTTTCTTAACCTAACTAAAGAAAGAGATGGAATATGTTCGTGACGTAATAAAGATCAAATTTCTTATTTCAAACGGATGTTTGGCGTTACCTCCTTGGTTACGACGTGCATCTAGATGGCCATGCCGTAACGTGAAAAAAAAGTGTCATTGACGTAACTCAATATAACCTGTCCTCTCCCAGAGGCACAAACTTGTGCCCAAATTCCTTTGATAATACATCATTAAATGTCATCCTGGGAGATGACAGATTAATCTCCGACTCCGTGGCTAATTGAAAAATTAAAAAAAAAGGTTACTTTCCACCCTAGAGATGAAAACTCAATTTTCCACCCGGCTATATACCCATGAGAATTAAACTTTCCGAACAGGAGAGATGAAAAAGTATTTTGCTTATCTTTTCCAATGATAGCTGCTTTAGAAATAAGGATGTCTAAACTCTAGTTTGTTTATAGGGCTCCTTAGTTGCTCTTGGAAGCAGCAAGGGAAATATTTATATGGCGGAGGTGTCTCAATCTATGTCCCAGTCTGGAGAAAAAGACAAGGGGCTCATGCTAGCGGTCAGTTATTTTATCTTGCAGAAGATAATAATAGTTTTTGTCCCGGAGAATTGCATAGTTCCCACGGGATAGCGATAAACGCGGGTCGAGGTCGCGAGTAATCGTCACAACTTAAAAAAAATCTCGTGTTTAATCAATATGTCAACAAAATTGAACCTTGATATAATGACCATAAAGTTCACTCAGAAAATTATCTATTTTGAGGTACGAGTTTTTTTTTAAGTAGTGACGTTATAGTTTTTTAATTAGTTGTAGACAGCTATGAAGACATTTGCAACAAAGCTCCGTAAGGAGTAGTCAACTATTGGGTAAATGAACTAAAACAATTACTTTGCTCACCCGCGACTTTATGACAGCTACGTTTATGCAAGAAATGTGTGTTAATGACTGCATTACCTAATACACAATTCTTACAATGTGGAGGTGTAGGAACTGTCCTACACCTCCACATTGTAAGAATACACACAAAATCATCTATCACCTCACTACACTGACGCGTTTCGAACTTAACCAAAGCTCATCTGCAGAGCAACACAACCGTTAACAATGCTACCAGATATTAGACTAACCACTCTCATCTATGCGACTAACAAACCAAAACAAACGTTTTAATTTGTCTCTTTAACTCCCCAAGCACCCACTTTATTTTTCTCAAACAAACTACCCGCAAAAAATATTATTATTATTATTAACCTTAATTTCTTGCATAAACGTAGCTATCATAAGGTCGCGAGTGAGCAAAGTAATTGTTTCAGTTCATTAATATGGACCTCCGCAAAGTAACGCCTGATTCAGTCAATCAATTAACTATTGGGTACTTTCTTCGATCATGTTAATGAGTCACAAAAATGTCTGTCATTTCGGACAACGACATGACGGGCATTTTACGGTCTATTTATATGTCCAAAAAGTTCGTTCACAGTTCACAGTATAGGCTTTTGAAATGGTAGATGCAGTGCAGTAGCACTTGTTCGTCGTATTTCACTCAAAAAGTCTGTTGACCGTTAGGTATACATATATAATATTTAATTAAGTACATCACATAAAGCTCCCTTTAGTCTTAAGCAGTCGCTCATAGGTATGGGATGCTTATGAGTGTGACCATCTTCACCATAACTGATTAGATCACTGACTTAATCTCAGTGGTTTGGATGATCTACAATCAAGTGACTTTATCGTTATTGTGCAATAAGTTAAACTCTTATGCTTAAAACGGTGACGGTACGGAATCGCAGTGACGTGCCGTAAACGTCTCGACTTTTGGTGGAGAGCATGCGGTAAAGTCCTGACGTTTACGGCACGTCACTGCGATTTCGCAACGTTTGCGTATTTTAAGCAGCGGTGTGGAGTGCATGCAATAAAAACGGTGCGCATAGGTACGATGCGTCACTGCGATTCCGTACCGTCACCGTTTTTTAAGCACCGCTCCTTAACTTGGTGGTCCTTTCTGTAGTCTTATTTTTATGTATAGATCTTGGAGAGGGAAGGAAAACGAGAGAAGATTCTCGAGGCTCGTATGCGTGAGATCCGTCTGAAGATGCGGCAGGCGGAAGAGGGAAGTCCTCGTCACAGCATAGGAGAACCAGACCCGTCCTTGGGTGACCGCGACTTGATTGAAGCCACCCAAGAGTACAATCAAATAGTGAAGAAGGAGCTCGCAGCCATGTAGACCATGATTTAGACCTCCTTGATGTTGTATAGCCGAGAATTAGTTGTGCATATTTTTCAAAAGATTGAGTTGACCATATATGCTAGGAACGTTAGTAAGTTAAATGCTCACCCTCAAGTAGCATTTATTATCGCCTTCTCATTCTCAGCTGACATCATAACAAGCTGCAACAGAATTATACTGATAGCACAGAATAAGAACGTGCTGATAAGTAGGTTAATTGGAGTTGTAGAAACTTCCTATTTTAAAACTACTCCTAGTTTGTAAACAATTTTAATTTTTAAGATAGATATTTTAATATATTTAGATTTAACTATTTTAGCTTTATTGTAACCATTACTAAATTATGCTCGAATTATACTTGCCCTATTTCGATTTATAACAACTATGTCCTTAATTTACGGTCAATGTACGGCCAAACACTTTCAGTACAATTTCGGCATTTGTATAATACGGTATTTGACTATTTTGTATATAAATGAACTAAAAGAATTTCCTTGCTCACCCGCGACCTTACGATAGCTAAGCTTATGCAAAATATGCGTGTTCATGCAGTTCCTCCACCTCCACACTGTAAGAACACACACAAATCACATAAACCCATCTATCACCACCACCACACTACACTGACGCGTTTCGAACTCAACCAGAGCTCATCTTCAGCGCTCAGCAGCAGAGCTCAGCTTGAGTGAGGAAATTCTTTTAGTTCATTGATATGGACCTCCGCAAAGTAACGCCTGATTCAATAAATTATTTTGTATATGTTTTATAAATTAAAACTACACAATGCCTGTTATCGAATAGAAAAACAATTTTTAAGCTTCCTTTACAAATAACAAAGTTATAAAGACTTGAAATTCGGTATTTGACAACTCCTGATTTTGCCATGTCTTAATATTATTATGAAAATATAGATATACATATACCCCCTTATTCATAAACGACAATCAAACCTATTTTAGTTAAAATGCCGCTAAAATTCGTTTGTCCTTATCTGTCACTTCGACATTTGTATTTGTTAGAAAGGGACAAAGCATTTGTTAGTTAACATAGGCTTGTTAAGTTTTATGAATAAGGGGTTAGTGTTTAGCGAAGAGAAAATTTAAATCGGTTGAAAATTGGATTTATAGTGATTTTTTGAAAAATCTATATACCTGTCTCTTTCTCAAACGCTTTTCTCTATGCAGCAAGTATGGCGGTACTGGCGTGTGACGTCACATGCCAGTATGTCTTTCTCTGTCTAATCTAGAATTTCAAAACTTTATAAGTTTGTTATTTGTAAAGGTAGCTTAAAAATTGTTTTTCTATTCGATAACAGGCATTGTGTAGTTTTAATTTATAAAACATATACAAAATACTCAAATACCGTATTCAAGATTAGACAGAGAAAGACATCACACGCCAGTACCGCAGATACTTGCTGCATAGAGAACAGCGTTTGAGAAAGACACAGGTATATAGATTTTTCAAAAAATCACTATAAATCCAATTTTCAACCGATTTAAACATTCTCTTCGCTAAACACTATCTGTTTATCTATATTTTTATAATAATATTAAGATATGGCAAAATCAGGAGTTGTTAAATACCGTATTCCATATTCTTTAAAATACGTAGGCACTGGTACTAAATCATAAACTGTTTTTCGCGTTCGTAGACAGAGGCAGGTACGTTACCTTTCTTCCTTGTCCGCCATGGCGACGAAGCTCCGAAGAAAGGTGCCAACCGAGCATAATTGATAGCCAACTGGGTGTCTTGAATGTCCACTTTTTAGAAGACAGATTCAGTGACCATCAGAATGCCACAATGAACGACAGCTCGCCACTTGTGGGTACTTATCCACCGGTTGCCCGCAAATCTCACGATGTCGTTGGTCCATCTAGTCGGAAGCTTTCCAACGCTTCTTCTTCCGGTTCGCGGTCGCCCCTGGAGGACTTTTCTACCCCAACAACGTAGAAGAAGTACAGTCAGCCGCAGAAGTAGATAAGCAGTTGTGATGCTTAAATGATCTACACTAGACTCTCTACTCTAGCAGTAGAGTCGTGTGTAGATAATTTTGAGCACCGTAATCGCTCATCCACTTCTGCTGCTGCCTGTACAAGGTTGTTTTTATCCTACTGGATGGCAAACGAGCAAGTGGGTCTCCTGATGGTAAGGGATCACCACCGCCCATAGACACCCGCAACACCAGGGGGATTGCAGATGCGTTGCCAACCTAGAGGCCCAAGATGGGATACCTCAAGTGCCAGTAATTTCACCGGCTGTTTCACTGGTACTCTCCACGAGGAAACAATAGTGCAAGCACTGCTGCTTCACGGCAGGATTAGCGAGCAAGATGGTGGTAGCAATCCGGGCGGGCCTTGCGCAAGGTCCTACCACCTGCAAAAGACAAGTAGAGTCATTTACTTAGACATGCCCTTTATACTACGAAGTCCAGAACTTGGTATCTGTGCCGTCCCGCTAACGAGATAAGATTTAATACGAGATTGAGAGAGACGGTACGATATGAACTTCAATTTTCGAATTTCGTAGTAGCCCCGTAGATTGGAGTGTACCTATAACAGTATAAAACAGTCATGCATAAGATTTTTTTTATTTTTATGTTGTTATGGTACCTACACCTAATTATTATTAAACGTAATAAAGATTTAAATATGATCAAAGTATTATTATTTCACGTTGTTAAAATAAGCGGGAAATAACCAAAGCCTAAAATTTGACAAGAAAAGTGTTTTATGATTTAAATTAGGGCTTTGTTCTTACTCGATAATTTCGGCACAGTTGCATGCGCCGTGATTACGAGACGACTCGACTGGAGAATTGCGGGTATAGGTACAAGTATAACTAAAAAATAAAAAGAAGTAAAAAAAATAAGAAGAAAAAGTAAAGTAAGAAAAGAGTTTTTCTTCCAACTATGCTTTTAGTTTCATTTCATCATAACCGCACTAAATACCCAGCACAAAGCGGGACTTTTCTACTCTAGAGCAGAAAAAATGTATGAAAATCCTTTATTGCATTGTTTTAGATTTTTTTTTACCTTTTCGAAGCCATCGACTTGATATGAAGTCAGATCATTTCGTGTCTCCCTATATATACTGTAGTCTTAATCTCTAGGGACTAAAGTACTCACTTTACTCCCGCCTCGTAAGGCTATATTGACCTACTTTTAGAGCATGAGAAGTGAAAAAGAGTTAATCACTATTTAAACGACTTTTTATGTGAGAATGTGTGACTTTGGTGAATTAAATGATGCAGTAATGTTGACGCCGCCAGAAATAAAACACGCGGCAATGGAAGTGAGCCTTTGAGTATTTATTCTAGATAAATACTCAAAGAAGTGAGCAGTTGCTACCTTTAAAATCGAAAAATTCATTTATTGTCCGTTATGTAAGTATTTATTAATTGTTTATGTTTGAGCTCGTAGAAAAAGTAATGTACCTATGCAACTATTCATGATCAGCCATTGAGACACTCATGCGTATCTATAATAATAAGAATTAATAACTTTATTTCAGACCAAGGATCCATATTATTGTTAGTATAGTTTGTGCAAACTTCAAACTAGTGTTAGTGGTAATTATGGTGACATTCGGCTTCGCCTCATGTCATAAACTCGCACTCGTGTCTCAATGGCCTTTATTATGATACAGTTGCATAAAATACTATTGTGTACGGTACCTACCTGCTGATTTGTTTGAAGACGGTGTCTTTAGCATAGCACAAGCTAACAGGAGTTTCTGAGTTTGAGGTTTGTTTGTATTATATTGTATAACTCTTTCTTACTCAACAGTTTAGTAGGTTTAAACGTTAAAGATAAAATTAAAACAAAAATAATACGTATCTTGTTTGTATAGCAAGTAGCAACCTTAGATGTAGCAACCCGCCTTAATTTATAATTTAATTTGATTTTTATTCATAGTCAAAATACTACAAACAGGCTTTATCACGCTAAACACGCGAGTAATATATATCTCGACGTTTCGACCACATTACAGAGGCCGTATGGTCACGAGTAGAATCTTAATTTTTAGGGTTCCGTAGTCAACTAGGAGCCCTTATAGTTTCGTTATGTCTGTCCGTCTGTGTGTCTGTCTGTCTACGGCTAAGCTCATAGACCGTTAGTACTAGAGAGCTGTAATTTGACATGAATATATACATATATATCAGTCACGAATGTCACGATAAAGTGATAGAACAAAGAAAAGTAAAAAAATTTTTTTTGGGGTACCTCCCATAGACGTAAAGTGGGGTGATTTTTTTTCTCGACTAACTCTGTAAAAGCCCTGTAGGTGGGGTATCGTTGGATAGGTAGATCTTTTAAAACCATTGGGGGTTATTAATTTTTCGATTCAGTGATCTGTTTGCGAAATATTCAACTTTATGAAATTCTAGCGTCCTTTGAAAAAATTCAGGATGGTAGTAAATAGCTATATCAAATTTTCAAGATTGCTTGAGAATTATTAGTAGTTTAAGAGTGAATGAGTGCCTAAGGTATAAAATATGCCTAAACTTGGAAAATTCCGTCCAGCATACGAAATCCTTAGAAAAATATTACTTGATTTTTTCGTAATGGCTACGGAACCCTATCTTGGGCGTGTCTGACACGCTCTTGGCCGGTTTTATTATTTGTTGTTGTTGTAGCGACTAGCGACAACACAAATACACATTATGTAACACTCAAATCTCTTGAGATACGACGGAACAGTCTTGTGGTATGGAACCCTAAAAGTAATGATCACTCCATCCTCTTTACTTCGTAGTCTTTACTACACCAGCGTTGAAGTTTGCATTCAGAATAGAACAATTATGCAATAGGCATCTCATTTTATTTGTTCGTGATTTACCTATTCCTTGTTGGGCGTGGGATATAAATATATCATTTGCAATACAATGCCTTTTATTTAAAACATAACATAAATTGTAATAACGTATTTCCTTTTATGTAAATTCGTGACAAGACAAGCTTGACAGAAGAACGTCATAGAGCTGTTACAACCATAGAGGTTGCGCCGTACCAACACTCCTCCTCGCGACTCTATGCCAGCCCGAAGTGGATCATCAGCTCCTTGAGCCGTGGCCCTGATAGCCCCTTCGTCAGTAAATCAGCCGCCATCTTCTTTGTCTCCAAATAATCCAAACGTATTTGTTTATTCTGAATGCAGTTCCTTATATAGTGCATCTTCAAATCGATGTGCTTGGATTTTGATGAAACTATAGGGTTTTGACTGAGCTTCAATGCGGCTTGATTGTCATTTGAAATCTTGACGCAATCTATGTGAATCCCCAGGTCATTAAATAGCAACTTCAGGTGTATGGCTTCTTTTGCTGCCTCAGTACACGCACAATACTCCGCCTCTGCTGTAGAAAGCGCTACGCTCTTTTGTTTCCTCGACGACCAACTGATACAGCCTCCTGCGTATATGAAGCAGTACCCGGAGAAAGACTTGCGGTCTAATTTGCAGGCGCCCCAGTCTGCGTCTGCCATGCCATACAATTCTTGTTCGGTTCTCTTAAAATTTAGACCGATACTAGATGTGCCCTTGAGGTATCTTAACACACGTTTGGCACTCTTGAAGTGTTCGGCACTGTAGCTATCGTTGAATTGCGAGAGGTAACTGACTGCGAACATAATATCAGGTCTCGTAGCTACTGCTAGATACATAAGTGTTCCAATCAAGTTTTTATATGGCAATTCTTTATCTTTTGTACTTTTGTCCGCTTCAAGCGTTAGCCCTGGTTCTATAGGGGTACTCGTTGCTTTGCATTCGTCCATTTTAAATTTAGTTAATGTGTCCTTGATATATTTTTCTTGGCAAAGTTTCACTGTATCTTTAGTGTATTTAAAATCAATTCCGAGCATTCTCTGTGGTATTCCCAGATCTTTTATTTCAAATTTGTGTGCAAGCATTGTTTGGATTTCTTGCATCGTCTTAGGACAGTTGTAAGCTATTAGTAAATCGTCTACCCATATGGCTGTGATTACTTTAGCTCCTCCTTTCTGTAGTATGTATACACACGGATCTGCTTGTGATGGAACAAAACCAATATTACGTAATTCCGTGTCTAATCGGATGTACCACTGCCTCCCGGATTGTTTTAGACCATACAAGGATCGTTGTAATTTGCAGACTTTTTCTCCCTTAATGTCTCTAATACATTTTAACATGTCTTTAGCTTTGTTGTATATAGTCAGCTCATTATTTCCGCTCTCATCGATAATTATTTCTGTCACATACTTTTCCAGGTTTTCAGGTACCTTCATAGTGATGTCTTCCTCTATGTCGCCGTTCAGATACGCTGTCGTGACATCCATCTGCTTTAATTTCATGCCTTCTTCGACAGACATTCCAACGACGGTTCTGATGGAGCTTAACTTGGCCACAGGTGCGAAAGTCTCATTAAAGTCTATTCCAGGTCTTTGGGTGAATCCCCGAGCAACAAGTCTTGCCTTCTTTGTTTCCGTATTATCCGGTCCAGTTTTTGTTTTAAGAACAAGCTTGTAGTCGATGAGTTTCATGCCACTGGTTTTCTTCGTGATTTTCCACGTCTCATTCTTAATATGTGCTTTTATTTCAGCTTTGATTGCGTCGTGCCAGTCGTCTTCAGTTTCATTTTGTTCAGACAAGTATGTCATATCTGACACGAGCAAGCTTTCTTCTTCCATATTGTCTTGTAGGTAGTAGTCTGTTGTCCATGTAGGCTTCTTTTTATTTCTTGTGGGTCTTTGCGATGTTCTCTCATTTGTTTCATGTGGAGTTTGGTATCCATCACTTTCAGCCCCTTCTTCCTCTTCAATTGAAGTTTGGTCTTGGTCAGCAGTTTCGGCCCCCTCATCCTCAGATGGCAACAGATTTTCATTTATACTTGTTTCAGAGTTGGTGGCATCTGAGGAGGACATGTCTGTCAAGGGAAGAGGATCCTGAATCGGTAAGTTAGAATTTTGATGATTTTTCTTATTGTTAAGTGATATCACCATTTCTTTTTCAGGTTCCCGTTTGCTGTTGCCAAGGACTGCTTCTGTACGAGTGTCATCATAGTACATCTTCTCGACGAATTTGACATCTCGACTGATTACAACATCGTTTTGGTCAGGTAAATAGACTCTGAATCCTTTGGCATTTTTGGCGTATCCCATAAAGACGCCTTCTACGGCTTTAGGGGAGAATTTGCCTCTTCGTCTTTTGTTCAAGATGAATGCTTTGCTGCCGAAAATGTGTAAATGGTTTCCGGCTGGATTTCGGCCAACCCATTTTTCGTATGGACTACTTCCATTTAAGGCTTTTGCTGGACTTCGGTTTATTAGATAATTGGCTGTGTTTATTGCTTCTGCCCATAAGCATGAGGGTACATTTGCTTCCATCATTAAACATCTAGCCTTGTCTAGCAGTGATCGGTTTTTTCGTTCACTTACGCCGTTTTGCTGTGGAGTGTATGGTGCTGTCAGTCTCCTTTTGATGCCGCATTTTGCCAGCAGGTCATCAAATTCTTTGCTTCTGTACTCGCCACCATTATCCGATTGCAAGTGCTTAATTTTCTTCTTTGTGAACAGCTCCACTCCATTTTTGTATTCTTTAAACTTTTCGATTACTTCACTTTTGTTTTTGATGAAATAGATACAGCAGTACCTGGTGAAGTCATCGATGAAGGATACGTAGTATCTGGATCCAGCAATCGATTCCGTTTCAAACGGTCCACAGACGTCACTGTGTATAATTTCTAAAATTTCAGATGACAGTTGATCATGGCTAGCAAATGGTAGGGATGAAAGTTTACCTTTTATACAAGTTTCGCAGGTATCTAGCTTTACTTCATTTAAATCTAGTCCTCTCATCATCTGCTTCGAAACCATCATTTTGAGATCTTTTTCGTTGATGTGACCCAATTTTCGGTGCCATAACATCGATTCATCTTGTGACTTCGTTGTGAAATTTGCTGATTCTTCCGGTTTGAAATCCAGATAATAAAGCCCGTTTTTATTTCTTGAAGCTTGTAGTACGACGGTGTCTTCTTGTATAACCGATGCTTTTTCTTTTTCGAATAATACCTTGTAACCGTTATCAGTTATTTTCCCAACTGATATGAGGTTCGTCGTTATTTCCGGTACGTACAATGCATCGTTCAAGTTGTATTTTTCGTCGTTGGTAGAGATACTAATTTTTCCTCGCCCTTTAATTTGTGTGGTGTGCTTCTTCGACGCGAGACTTAAAGTGTTAACTTCAGGTGTTAATTCTTCGAATTTTTCTTCCTCGCCAGTCATGTGAGAACTGCAGCCACTGTCAAGGCACCACAGGTTGTCATCAATGCTGCCTGCAGATGAGTAACAGACATTGAAATTTTTTTCGTGACTTTTATTTTTCTGTGAGCTAGTGGCTTCTTTCTTTGACCAACATGCCTCTGTAGTGTGGCCCTTTTTATGGCAGTGTTTACAGACGACGACCTTCCTCTTCTGTTTAGCATAAAGTGCTTCGGACCTTGATGAGGTGTCATTCGGTTCTGTTTGCTTTCTGGCTTCGTTTTCTTCAACAATTTTTATTTGTAATTCTTCTGGACCAGGCAGCACGTCTCGTGACTCAATGGCGATGCGGAAGTTTTCATAGTTTGCTGGTAGGCTGTAGAGCATCATGATACTCAATAGTTCCGGGTGGATTTTAACGTCCATGTCCTCCAGCTTTCCGACGACATCCATAAAATTATTTAAATGGTCGCGGATATCCTCTTCAGAATTCATTTTCTTCAGCACGAGTTGTTTCAACAGTGTAGCTTTTCTCGCCGGACCAGTGCTTTGATGTATGGATTTGAGTTTTTCCCATATCTCTTTTGATGTTTTACATCCTTTTATTTGTTTTAGTTCCGTCGGCGAGATGAGCAGAATAAGTTCCGATCTGGCTTGTATGTCCATTTTTTCGAACTTACATTTTTCTTCGGCGTTCGGTGTTGGCGATAATTTCTTTTCGCCGCTAACGTAATCCCATAGTTCGGTTTTAATTAGTACGGCCTGGGCTTGTAAACACCAGGTGTCGTAATTATTTCTATTTAACGTTTCTATAGAGCGGTATGTCGAAGACGCCATTTTTACGTTATTTTATTTCTTTTTGCATTTATGCAGGCAACCACGCTCTGCTACCAATTGTTGGGCGTGGGATATAAATATATCATTTGCAATACAATGCCTTTTATTTAAAACATAACATAAATTGTAATAACGTATTTCCTTTTATGTAAATTCGTGACAAGACAAGCTTGACAGAAGAACGTCATAGAGCTGTTACAACCATAGAGGTTGCGCCGTACCAACATTCCTTCTTGTCACAGTGACATCTTTCACTTTAGTCTCATTTCGAATTTAGAAGGTTTTCATAACAGCTTACAGCAGCTTACTTTATATTACTTATTTATAAACGTTTTTAAGATAATTTACAGGATTTTGATAAAATGGAGTATATGAAACGGCGATGCGATTTCGGGCGGCAGCCTATGTTTTGCGAACTCGGTCCCGAAATGTGTGACTCTATTATGCCCAATCCCGCGGAATACAAGAATTATATTCTCCGTAATCCAGTCCACCAGCTCACGCAGAACACACCTAACTTCTCACAACATGAGTGTAATACTGAACGGTTAGTACCTACCTAAATCATTGCATTAATAAGTAGGTACTTTAAAATTCTGCTGTTCGTATCGTGTGTGGCCGAAAACTGACTTAGGTAGGTACATTTTTAGTACGATTTTTCTTTAAACTGTACCGTCGAACGGAACAGTATTAAAATTGGAATACATGAAATCGGAACGGATGAATTAGCTCTATACGTATATAATTAAACCCACAACCGTTGAAATGTATCAAGATCGCTACGAAAAGCTGTAACGTGTGCATAAGGATTTACGAAAATCCTTCGAAAATCGAACCGATCGACCGGTGCAGTTTGATCGTAGGACTTTTCGTAGCGCCTGTGGGCCCTACAACAGGCAAGTTGCAAAGTTAGCTTGCTGGACAATCTTGTTGCTAAGTATAGTGATTTACTTTAGCAGTTACTATTGTTTCCGCAGAGCCGAGTATGCATCGTCAGGAGCTAACCACGGCGAAGGCGGCTGGCCAAAAGATGTGAACGTAGCTGACCCCGAAGCCACACAACGATACCGACGCAAAATCGAAAAGGAAGATAATTACCTCCATTGCGTTTTTAGTAGCGCACCTGTAAGTTCCCGATTTCTTCTTTTCTTTAAAACAGATTTTTTTATTTCTTACGACTATAACTAAAATCATAATTCGTAGCATATGGAACACTATGTGCTGCAAAACAACGCTATCGACATTTACCAAACGTATTATGCGGAATTGGAATCCATGCCGCCTTTGGAAAGGATCAGCATGCGCACGATTAATACCTACCGCGATACGGCGCACGGCCGCCCCATCACTTCTCTCTGCTGGGAACCGGACGGTGGGCGTCACTTCGCTGTCACTTACGTGGATATTGATTTTAATCGTATTCCTAATGGTCCCATTGAAGCTTATATATGGGATGTGGAAAATGCTAACGAGCCAGAGACATCTTTGCTGCCACCTTGCCCCTTATTCGATTTACAATACAACCCAAAAGATCCTACGATAATGGCTGGTGGCCTTCTTAGTGGCCAAGTGGCGACGTGGGACCGACGGCACGGCCGCGAGCCCGTCCTCATATGCCCGCCACACGTCGCACATCGGGATCTCGTGCGTAATGTACTCTTTATCGCCTCTAAATCGGGAATGGAATTCTTTTCTGGTGGACCTGATGGTAACTGCAAATGGTGGGACATACGTAATATGTCTGATACAATCGAGGAAATGATTATCGATGTCGTCAAATATTCATTCGACGTGCCTAGCATGGCGAAATCAAATGGTATCAGTATAATGGAGTATGAGTACACCATGCCCACGCGCTTCATGGTCGGAACAGAAAATGGAAAGATTATATGTGGTAACCGAAAAGGGAAGACTGCGCTAGAGAGGATACCAGCTGTAGTAAGTAAAGAAAGGCACTATCTAATATAGAAATAACATAAATTTCGAAGTTTTTAGCAAATTAGCCGTTCTCGTCACCTTTTTTTATAGTATGGGGAGAAAATGAGCAAACGGATCACCTGATGATAATAAGCGATTAACGTCGCCCATGAACACCTGCAATACCAGAAGAGTCACAAGTACGTTGCCGGCCTTTTAGGTAGGAATACGCTCTTTTCTTGAAAGCTTGAAGGTCATATCGGTCCGGGAATACCGCAAGCGATAGTTAATTTCAGATTTTTGCTGTGCGAAGCAGGAAATTTCTGGAAAAACGCACAGTAGAGAACTGCCAACCATCTAAAGGGAGAAGCTGGTATTGGGGAGCCCCTGCCCACAGATGAGAGCAGTATTCCATATGTGGGCGAACCTGCGCCTTATAAAGCTGGAGGCGGTGGGCCGGAGTGAAATACTGTCTCAATCTGTTGAGCACCCCGAGCTTCGTCGAGGCTAATTTAGCCTTACCCTCTAAATGGCCGCGGAACTGGACTTTTTTGGATTCCGATATTGGCTGTGGTAGCTAGGGGACTGCTCTCGAAAAGAGGTGATGCGACAAACACAGTCATTTTTGCAGTAAACGCGCAATCCTGTGTCTTTGTGGGGTTAAAACGGACTAAATTAAGTGTATCTTACTATAATATTGAGTTATGTGTACATACATAATTGAATGTTCTCCGGTTTTGTAGCGTATTTTCAGCTGTGGCTGGAATTATTTTTTCCTTGAGCTCGTATCATATTCAACTCGTGTGCTTGTAATTGCAGTTCGACCCTGCTCACCTTGGTCCAGTGTGGGCATTGGAACGCAATCCTTATTTCCTGAAAAATTTCGTGACTGTTGGAGACTGGAGGATGCAAATTTGGAGTGAGGACTGTCGGGAATCGCCTGTAGTGTGGGCTCCTCAACAACAGCATAAGGTTACGTGTGCGACGTGGAGCCCTACAAGGTTCGTAATTTTGAAAATAATTTTATTATACCGTTCCACTTGGTTAACTTTAGGTGTATTTTTGAGATACATTTTTTATGCGACGTCTTTACGTTACTCCCGGACTCCCGGATTGTGTTCGAATCCCTTAACGGTATAGTGCCTATTCAATTATTGGAATTATACCTTTATAGTTTTTGTGGTACTAGTCGTGGCAATGAACTTTTAGGCAAAGTTAGGCGGCGGAAGGTATACCATTGGTTATATTTATTTCTATTTAGCGACGCGCCCCGCCTTCGCGCGGGTATAGTTTATGGGAAATGGAGATGAAAATTGTGCCCGTGCGAAACCGGGGCGGTTCGCTAGTGTATTCATATAATCCATTGTCTTTTGTTCTCAAGGTGTTCTGTGCTACTGACGACGGGGTGGGACGGTGTGGTATCAGTGTGGGATCTGCTTCGACGGCAGCAGGTGCCAGTGCTGAAGCTGCATTTGTGCGACGAACCTCTGCTACGGATAAAGGCGCAGGAGCAGGTACTTAAGGCCGTGACGCGCGGTTTACGCGGCACGAGTGACGGCTAGACTCGTAACCCGCGACTTCGTTTACGTTAACCTTTAGATCTGGCGGTTGAATTGAAATTCCGTAAATTACCATGGGAATTCCCGAAAATTACATACTTAGTGGATTTTGTTAATATTACACAAAACAACTGTGCCAAATTTTATGAATCTAAACCATTTGGTTGAAATTTTACGAGTTTATCCCCTTGCCGTGGGAAAATCTAGAAAAGCTATCTAGTATTAAATTTTCATCCAAATCTGCTCAGACGATATAGGACGCACGCACGCACGCACAGTCGCACACGACAGACAATCGTGTCGTATGTGTGTGTCGTGTGTGTGCATGTGTGTTACTCGATCCTTCATGCCCCCGCTAATTGTCCACAGGGTTCCCTGGTAGCGATCGGCGGTCGCAACGGCAGCATTTACTTAACGGAGCTGTCGCCCTCTTTGACGCAGTCGGATAAAAATGACAAGAGCCTTATGAATGTGGTACATATCTATCTTTGGTTTTTAAGTGACTTCGCATCGCATGTAAATGTATTTAGTGAACTACACTTATTTATACATTGCTTTTTTGCTAAACCGTGCGCCACAGCTATGTCTGTACGATATGCATTGGGTCTCACTAGAAACCGGCGCTGCGGCTGGCCGCAACACTAGATGCTGAGTGTTATTTCAAAATGTTGCCCTTCTCCATGTAAATAAGTGTCCCTTTCTTTCTCTTTCTCACACGCACGCACACCACACACACACACACACACACACACACACACACACACACACACACACACACACACACGCACACGCACACGCACACACACACACACACAATATATAATATTATATGAAATGCAGCACCGGACCGGCCCTCCTCCTCCTCCATTTGCTTGATTTCAGCAGCAAAAAAAGATTGACGCCTGAATCAGTCAATTGATAATGATAAATCAAGTTAAATATGTGTGCTTTCAACTTTACATACCTACCTGTTTAGGTTGTTTACTAGTGTATTTTTTTTACTTTATCTGAAACTTTTTTGCCTAAGGTTAAGGTACCAATACCATACACACACACCACACTTGAACACTTCGTAGATATGCCTCAGTCATTATTAAATTATTGCCAAGTAAAGGAGCGGCCACACCGCTGCTTAAAAAACGGTGACGGTACGGAATCGCAGTGACGCATCGTATGCGCACCGTTTTTGTCGCATGCTCTCCACACCGCTGCTTAAAATACGGTATCGCAGTGACGTGCCGTAAACTTCAGGACTTTACCGAACAAAACTCATGACGTTTAATTACTGCACGTCACTGCGATTCCACCGTTTTTTAAGTAGCGATATGGCCGCTCCTTCAGTTCTTGTAATTTTTCTAGATGTTGGAGCGTGAAGCGAAACGAGAGAAAATACTTGAGGCTCGGCTCCGTGAGATTCGTCTAAAGATGCGGCAAGCGGAGGAAGGCGGAGGGAGTCCTCGACATAGTTTGGGAGAACCAGACCCCACCATAGGTGACCGGGATCTCGTTGAAGCTACTGCGGAGTATTATAATGTCGTCAAGAAAGAACTCACCAATATGGTATAGCTTCTTGGATCGGCATAGCCTAAAAACTTGAGGAAAATGGTTAAATCTTGTCAGGGCTTCTGTTCAACACCTTTAAGCTTATATCGAATCAGGGTGTCGTGTATCTGACGTTAGATAATTTTGATAAGCTTGGAAGATGTCGAATTGACGCTGGAAGATCCTACCTCTAGTCGCATGGAAGCGAAACCTAGCTAAAATTTTTGTTTAAGATGTGTAAGTACAGACAAAAGATTTAGCCATTTATAGATAGACTAGGCACTCAAGTTAATTTTGAGGTTAATATTATTTTATAGTTTTTACTTGTTATGGGAATTTATCTTGTAGAATTTATTTTTTAAATACTTAGATTTAGAAGTAATTTTATTGTTTATTTACTTTTAGAAGTATACCTACTTTTAGATCTGTTACTTATGTTTTAATTTATACGAGAATAAAGTTTTAAAATAAATCAATCACGTATTTCATTTAATCTGTTTATTAAGAAGATTGTTGAATCCTCTACAAAAATATATGAAAAATCTAAAATAACATTAAAGACTCTCGAGGCTTAACCCTACCTAGGTACTTATACTCTTTGGGCTTAACGACTCAAAGGCCGCAAAGACGGTATCTCGCATCCATACGCATAAAATAAGCCAATTTAATTGTCAAATATAGTCGAGTCTTTAAGACTCTGGAGTCTTAAGGGATCGAGTCTCTAAGCCTCGAAAATGAGCGTTATCCACAACTCTACTGGCAATATCGATTGTGGAAGGGAATACTCACGGTAACTGGAACAAAAAGTGTCTGCCTATTGTATTTTAGGGATGTTTATTTTTTGGTACTTGATGCGCAAATTTAATGCATCACTTCCTAGAAACACATATCTACAGTTATTTAATAAATTCAGTTTCAAAAGGGATGAAAACCGACTAACACAGCATCGTAGTTCGAACCTAGCATCTCCAGCTTGAAGGCAGGTTTCACGGTCAACTAGGCACCTTACCTACTTACTAAACTATCCGGTTGTTTAAACCTTACATCTGAGTATTTGCTTGCAAGTTTAGGTAAACTTTGTATGACAGTCACCAGCATTAATATCTGCCACAGCGGAGCGTGCAAAAATATCTGACACGCCTTCCAGCTCTAGAAATAGAGTCGTATCAGATATTTATGCACGCTTGTTGTGTCAGATATATGGGTGCTGGTGACTGTACCTACCCATGTAGTAACTAAGTAATTTAACCCTTAGGCCCACTTGCAGTAAACACATAAATCTCGAGTTAGCGTTAAGCTCAGTTTGTAGTGTCAAATTGTACCTATTGGAACTGATAAGCTTAAACCTGGATTAACTACTAAATCTAGATTTATTTTTTCCTGCAAGACGGCCTTAATAAGGTAGAGGCGATTTCCCGCGACCACTTGCATTGAGTTGGAAACTAAACCATATATTAATTTCATCATACGTCACAATTTCCATTGTAATTATTGAAAATACAACTAGCTTTAAAAATATTCTTTGTCAGGTAGATATGTATTTGATAGCTGCTTTTGATTCTGTGGTAGTATGCTCCAGTAAATGGGGTCTTATTAAGAGTTAATTATGTAATTAAATTACTTAGTTACTGCATGGGGGAGACCAAAGTGAGTTATGACAGAGGAGAAATCTGACCTCGTCGATTTTTTGGAACCTATTAACTGATAGCGAGCTCGCAATAGCGCGTGTTTGTTAGTTCAAGTCTCGAGCTACCAAACGAGTAAGTACCTACTGTTGCGAGTTCCCTTCAACCGACCGAAGTGAGTTTCAACTCACTTCGGTCTCCCCTACTACAAATTTTGTCTGTAAACTGTTTGACTGTAGATACGTATCAGGCATTCCTAATAGAATGCGAATGCGTGATCATCGCGCGAGTAAGCGATGCGACCATCGCGTGTGCGCGCGATCAAACATAATTGAACTCGAATAGGTGTCCTAACTGACAATCGCGCTTAGGACACCTATTCGAGTTCAATATGTTTGATCGGGCATCGCGTTCTATTAGGACGATGCCCCAGGAAACTACCTACTTACGTTCATCACATCACGTGAGACTCAAGAATGTAGGTAAGTAGGTAGTTCCCTGATACAGTCAAACAATTTGATTCACAACATTGTCATCGTGAAATGTTACCTAATTGAATAAGCTATGTCATAGTTTTACAGGCCTAGCGTATATCTACTAAATTTAGGACATACAATACTCCGTGTTTCTAAGTAGGTAAATATCGAGTTTTCGTAATTGACGCTGATACGTTTTACGCTGGCCCAGGAATCAAATCGGTTATCTACGGGACCGCCAAAGTTCGCATACTCTTCGCAAGTCATACCGTAATTTTTGTCCGAATCATCGTTTGTCATAATTTGTTTCCTATCGAAACCTTAAAATTTTCTCAATTTTTTAAATGGTCACCTATAGGATGCTATAGGTCAGGTTAGGATTGTTTTATAACAATTCTGAACAATTATTGGATTCAGAGAAAAAAGAGTTATGACAAACGATAATTCTGACAAACATTACATTCGGACTTTCGATAAGTATATGCGAACCGATATGGACCCGTTATCTACACATGAATCAAATAATGTAACCAAAATTCAGAAATAACTCTCTACTTCAGAGGAAATATCGGACGTACAGCCAAGTGCAAAAATGTATAACGTTGACCTTTTAAAATAAAAACAAATATTCCTTTTTTTCCAAAAACTATTTATTAGAATACTGAACAATGCCAAAAAAATAAAATTAAGCTACCTACACTTAAAATACATCAAAAAGCAGTGCGATCGTATCAGTACCTATGTGTAGGTACAAAATTAATTGACCACTAAAGAGGGCCAGCAAAAAGAAAAATCTAAAAATCTGTTGCAACTTTCGTGTCAAGCAAAACGATTATCAAGAAATGCCATGAATAGGCACTTGAAATCTTCCTCGGAAAGATAACTTAACATTGTATTTAAGATGTTCGAAATCGGAGAAATCATTTGCCCCTAAGATTTTATACCTAGTTTAGGGGACAGAATTTCTGAATACTCTATAATGACTCTCATGTACAAACCTAATTATTGTATAGTGAACTGTAACATGCTTATGTACAAATTAAAAAAAAAAACTAATATAAAATATCTTATTTTTATCCTTTCCATAAGTGCTTATTTCCAATTCCAATGTTTACATTCAATTCATACTGTACCTTCAGAAATTCAGATGTAATGTATTATGATGGAAAATGCTACGCTTTTCAGAAATAAAATAAGGTCTTTTGAAGCTCGTTTTCCACAATTAGTATGTACTTAAATGTTAATGTAACCACCACATAACAACATTACCACTTATAATATTTGTACTTTAAAACTCGTCGTTAAAGCAGAGTATCCTATGCTATACCTAAAGATGCAATACGTAAACTTAAAAATACAAAAAAGTTAATTTAAACGACATTCATTACATTAGATGCCTGTCCCTTAAGCACGCTAGCCCCGGAAGTCCTAGCGTGATTTCTAAAGAACAAATCAATAGTAAAGTATTAACGGTCAAATGTACTATCTATTTGAAGTCCAATGGATGAACAACTTAACATGCGTTGAAATAATTTCCAAAAATACAAAACAAATCTGATGACAAAGTACCACAGAAGAACTTATCACACTAAAACACACGAGTTACCTCGACGTTTCGACCATATTATACCCCAGTCACCTAACACCTTCGCTCTAAGTAAAATCAACATTAATTCAAATAAGAATTTTTTGTTGTACTAACAATTTGGTCAGGTAATTTGCAAATACTCGTATATTCTTCAATAATCCACCAAAATTTATCACCGGGACAGTAAAATTTTATAAAAAATATCTTTAATAATTCTGTAAAATTGCTATAAGCCTATTTAAATACTTTATAATTTACTATTTTTATTTATGTTCTTTGTAACACATGTAAAATCCATTTTTTAAAGGAACTTAAAAAAAGGCTTCATATTTTCAAAAGTAAAAATTAAAAATTAATTACGATAGTGGCATAAAAAGTAAGTATAGTTTAGGTACCTACATGTCTTTTTAACGAGCCTTGAGACTTTTTGTATTTATTTTTCATATCTATAGTTGGATTTTATATGATAGTTATTTAAAAGCCAATTCAATACAATTTTTAGAAAGAATAAGACATCAACATCGAAAATTTAAAAGCCAATTTCTTGATAATATTATGTGGCTTAAAAATCTTATTATATTTTTTCCTAATATAAATTAGGCGTATTACGAAATAATCACTTAAGTGTTTTTTTTAAATTTCCTGTTAGATATATTGGTGGATCTCATACTTGCGGGTCTAAAAACTGTAAAATATATTTTCACAGTAAATTTACAGATAATATTTTTGCTAAAAAAAACACTTTTTTTAGGGTACAATTTCTTTTTCCATCTTCCGGAACCAAATTTTGATGGATTCGAAAATGTAGGTTCTTAAAATTACACGTTAAAGCCGTATACAAAAAATTAGCCTTATATCGAATTATTTCCAAAAAAAAATGTAGAATGACCAGGCTATATTATACGTACCTACAGTGGCCGTGGTCACGAGTAGTTTTGACTATGAGTGAAAATTACGAAAGTTAAAAACGTCATATAAATCTGACGACTCTCGTTTTGGTTTTAAAGCTCTTTAAGTTATCTTTTACAAAAAGTCGGCTCTCCGATAGCCCGGGACAAGAAAGTGGGCGAAATAAAAAAAATTGTATACCCCTGGTGTTGCTTTTATGGACGGTGGTGATCTCTTACCATCAGGAGACCCACTTGCTCGTTTTCCATCCATTTGAATACATTTCACAGATAAAAAATATCTGTCACAGGACAAATACTATGCGTGACAAGAATTACTCGTACCGAGGGTCCTGCACTAGCTTTCGCCTGTAACGCGCAAACATTCGTATATAATAAATGCGTACATACAAACAAACATGGGCGATTGAACTTAAAAGCTAGTGCACAGCCTACAAAGTTAACCACTGTACCAACTGGTAGAGATTAAAGTTGAATTAGATAACTGTACTTTGAGATAAATAAATAGGTATTACTTAATTCGCCTAACAAGTGAAATCAAAGTATGTGAATTGATTGGTCGGTGTCCAATAGCCAATTAACCGTGTTGTTTTTTAGGGTTCCGGAGCCAAAATGGCAAAAACGGAACCCTTATAGTTTCGCCATGTCTGTCTGTCCGTCCGCGGCTTTGCTCAGAGACTATCAATGCTAGAAAGCTGTAATTTTGCACGGATATATATGTAAACTATGCCGACAAAATGGTACAGTTAAAAATTCAAAAAAAATTTTTTTAGTGTACCTCCCATAGACGTAAAGTGGGGTGATTTTTTTTCTCCTCCAACCCTAGTGTGAGGTATCGTTGGATAGGTTTTTTAAAACCATTAGGGGTTTGCTAAGACGATTTTTCCATTCAGTGTTTTTTTTGCGAAATATTCAACTTTAAAGTGCAAATTTTCATTAAAATCAGGCGTCCCCCCCCTATAAAATCTAAACCGGTGGGTAGAAAAATTTGAAAAAATTCAGAATGGTAGTAAATATATCAATCTTTCAAGGAAAACTATAACGGCTAAGTTTGCTTGAGAATTATTAGTAGTTTATAAGTAAATAGCAGCCTAAGGTATAAAATATACCTAAACTTGGAAGATTCCGTATAAAATACGTAATCCTTAGAAAAATATTACTTAATTTTTTCGTGATGGCTACGGAACCCTATTTTTGGCGTGTCCGACACGCTCTTGGCCGGCTTTTAATTTTATCCGTGCGTAAACTAATCAATCAGAATGTTTACCTGGGTAGGTATTAGGGCGGGTGCCCTAATCCCCAGAATCAGCAGTGTCGCACGTAATTTAGGCTTGTTCCGCTCGGTCTTTAATCGTAACTAGTTTAGTCTTTTAGTTTTTTTAGTTCAGTGATCACTCATGAGTTTTGAGACTACGAGATATGAGGTCTAGAAATGATTAGGAATCGTTTTGGTATACCAACACAAGAAAAGGAACGAAATAAACTGTAGTAGAGGTAGCAAGTTGTTTTGTTGCGATTACGTTCGCAAAAAAATGTTATCTTCATGTGCTACAGATAGCTTCGCTGTTGTCCCGTGCGCTCGTACGAACAGTTTGCAGACCTTAGTGAACAAAAAGAACGATAAAATATGGGATCGCACAAAGTGGAACTAGGTACTTCCTTTCGATCAGTATTGGGGACTCAATCATAACAATTCAGTTCCGAAGTTCAGGAACCTTAAGCCGAAAGGAAACCGAAGCAGAAAGCCTAACGTAATTGTTTTTGTGTACTTATTAATAGACCTCGAGGACGTCTTGATTAGCTGACAGCATTTTAAATGATCGTATAGTAGCTTGGAGTTGGAGCCCATGATTCGGATTGATTTAGATAAATAAATTTTTCGTGTACTTTTTAACCCGTATACTTTTTTTACAAAAGAAATAAAAAGGTGGCTGTTTAAAAATTTGGAAACCATTTTTTGACAGGAAGTGATATTCGATTGAGTTGTTAGCATAGGTACCTATACTTGTACGTTTTAGTGACAATCTGTGCCTCCAGTGTGGCGTTTTCACAAAACATTCGTTTACTTACTATTCGAAGACGTAAGTAGTTTACGTAGCAAACCTACACTCACAAAAGTTGTTGCGCAAACTTATGAACGGGAAAATACACTAAGCATACTGGTAGTGAAATTTTGTTAGTCCAGCCAGAGGCTTAACGTTTTTGACGCTCGCGATCGCATTGAAATTACAGTTTTTGTATGCGAAAACTACTTAAGTATAACGATCGTACTTTTGTATGAAATACTATTGCATAAGACGTTTACATGTTCGGAGCGTAATGTACAAAACTTTATCACATAAATAACTTCTGTATGTCTGTAGGTACAGTCACGTGCAAAAATAAGTATCTATTCGAACCACTCAAAAATATGTTACTACGGCCTTATTGCGTCGGAATAAGAGTCTGTGGTACTTATTTTTGATACTGAATAAGTTCAGATTTGTACATTTGACTGTACCTATACCGACGCAAGTTCAATAACTTACATATTAAGGACACACATCTCCCAATATGACAGAAAAGCAGAAAAATAGAGGCGTTTTCTTAAATTGACTAGCATTAACAACTATATACTTAGAAGAATAAGTTGAATGTGAATTTAGTTACAGTATAAGGTCTCTAAGAAATATGTCTGAGAATTCTTTGGCTTAGATATGGCATTACGTTTGAATCTGAAACAAAACAAAAAAAATGAAAACTTGAATATGTTTTAAAGTATACACTACATTAAGAGAGGTAAATATGAATACAAAAATTTAAATGACATACTCGCACGGGCCCATAACCAATTGCAGGTCGTAGTTGCAGTTACGGAAAGTACCTAGTTAAATGAGCTTTTAAGCCAAATTACACAATCATACAATGTACAAACAAACATATGAGACAAGATACGTGTTTTAATATTTTTACTTTTGACAGAATCAACAAAATCTTAGAGGTCTATTGTTGCTAAGAAACAACAAACTTCAATATCTCCTTAACCTTCAAGGTACTTGTATAAGCTGGCGAGGTATTAATTAATTAAGATTTAAAGGACTGATTATGCCAATAATAAGACTGTCTGCAGTTCCTATTAAAGTAAAAGATAATACGACTCAGATATGATAGTTAATAAACAGAGGTACCAATTTTATAAACGTCAAATGTTCGAACTTTTAACTCCTTACAATTGAACAAAAATTAGATTTATCCGATAGACAATTCTCTACCCTTGGCGACTGTTAGGGTATAACTATCCGTTAAGACTACAATTGCAAACCCTGACTATAAGCATATATGCTCTTGCCCCAGTTTTAAGTTAAATAAAGGTTTTAATTATTTCTTATCATCTATTGAATTTATTTATTTTAGATAAAGAAACTGACATGACGATAATGCCCTTGGCTGATTTTCCGTCTCATCAATGCAATGGTCTAAAAGTATTCATGAGAAACATTGATTGATAATAACATGTATTCAGATTTATCACCAAATTAGATGAGATCACCCTACACAAGCAAATAAGTAGACCGTAGTCTTTTTCATCAATTGGTTCAAAATACATGAGAAACATGTAAGTAAGAAACCTGAGTAAACTTGACGTCACTAAAATAATCAAAATGTCAAGTCAAAGCGAAACTCCCGTAAAAGCGAAGTGTAGGGAACAAACGCAATCCTACCAATTTTACGTTCATGGACACTTCATGGTTATAGCGTGGCCGTAAGAACAAAGAGCTCATTTAGGTCTGGCTTTGTGCCAACTTTTAGGTGTTTAGTAGGCAATCATTACATTAAGGTATAAATTGAAATAGTAAATAATGCTTAATACCCTTGTTATTAGTGGACTTCCTTCATCCGTAAGGCTGTCTCGTCCGAAGAGACGCGTGTGTCTTCTGTGGGCGCCGAGCTCGTCCTTGTGGCCCATTTGCCAAGTGAGCTGTCTGCCATCGTCCTGGTGCCACGGAAACTCTGCCATCTGGAATTAAAAATATCAACGAATAAGCTGTTTTACTCGTAAGAATAATCCAAAACATTTGAGCAAAAGGTTGGAAGATTAACGTAGCACAAATGGAAAAGTTTTTCAGAATTTATAATTGGGATTGTCCATTTATTTAACACCAATTTTTGATTATATTTTTAAAAAGCGCAGAGTATTATATAATTTGTTGTTTCATGCCTTAATTGAATTATTATAAGACATAAGAAAGAAATATCCCGCTTAAATGACCCTACAGAAGAAAGTGTAGGGCTCTTAGGGTAGTAATGACTGCAATACAAAGTCTGTAACTCGAATATATACGCATAGTTCTTCAAAATTACGGATTTTTTAAGATTCCTTTACCGAGCGATAATGTCATCTACGTAAACGATTTAATAATCTAGGAACTGTGATACAAATGCTACAGCACTTACATACTTAGTCGACTATAATTATGTACCTACATACATTCCTAGGTTACTTATTTCGATCAAAAATTAGTACTAATTAAACTAATTTTTGATCGAAGGTTACTTAAGTCGGTACCTACCTCCACTACTATGCAGCGGTAAATTATTGAAGCATTTCCGAATAATGCTCTATTGATATCATACGTAATTGTTCAACAGCAAAGTTACTTAACTTTAACTTTGAAAATTTTCTGATAGCATTATCATACGCTGTGCGGCATAAATTACTTAAGAGGGCTCGGGAAAATCGTGCTCCCATCCCACACAAGCGTAGTCACATTCATTAAACATCACATCTGATTGAAACGAAAGTGTATGAATGTGTGTGACATTCAAAATTTCAAAACAAAAAATCCCTGTTAGTTATTTTCTAGTTTTTGTTCAAAAATTTCATTTCCATATTTGCAAAGTTTTAGCCATCAGTGTTTTTTAACTTACTAATAAGACCAATACTTCATTTGTACGGAAACACGTTCGTGCTAATATCATCTAAATATGCTGGAGGTACATAAGGGAACTCTTAACAAAACAAAGTTTCGTAGCAAACTGGTTTGAGTGCTTAATTATCGCTTCCTTGCGGCATCTTAACTGGCGCCAATATCGACATAGACGAGACGAACAAACTTCCATTGTTATTAAGTGCTGATTAGTTTCGCAGCTTGGTACAGCATAACTGTTTTCATCAGGAATATGGTGTTGTCATAAATATAAGGGTACCAATAACATTCGGCCAGGCATAAATATATCATGCATGTGTCGGCCAACTCTCGCACAAGCGGGTATGTTATAGGCGTAATAGCTGATTTACGATGAACATAAATATCTGTCATGAAACTGGACGGTATTGATGGTTTGTGCTTTACACGGCACTCAAGTGACATGTTGCGATCTTGTGATATAGGTAACCACTATTTCAAAGGGTATCGAATGTTCACTGTAACAGGAGAGGCAAATTTCGTAAACATGTAAACGTAAGCTTTAATAATTTTAATTAAGTTACTTTGGTGATGATTAAGAATAAGAATATGAATGTCATGTTTATTAGCTGATGAAGTAGTTATCCAGAATACGTTTAATTGTATTTATCTATCCAATACTTAGTGGTAATATTTCTCTTTGGTGCTAAACAAGCATCTACTGGTACAATAGGCCACTTATTTGAGACCGTAAGAAATTATAGGTATAGAGAAATATTAAGGTATCACTTTCTCTATCATACCTGTTAAATTTGGCTTGAATATTTTATACCTCCAATGTATTTTTTAATTCTGTTTCACCCTTTGTTCGTTTTCTATTATTGTTATGTTGGTTGTAATGCAACACGTAAAGCTTAGCCTTTGTTTACGTACCTCTTCTTGACCAAATTACGCACTTTCTTCTTCCACACGAAGATGAGGAAGATGAAGAAGCCCAGCATTATGTTCGAGAGGTCAATAACCGCCCAGTACCAGTTGGAGCCGCCGACTCCGAAGCTGATGAGTTCCACCGTCCAGTTAACGCCCATCACCATGAATAGTTTCAGGTATAATCCGTATCTGATAAAAAAAATGGTCTCGCTTACTTGCTAAGAAGGAAGAGCACTACAGTTAGGTCGATCTACTTAATTTAAAGCATGAAATAGCTGACTATCTGAGGAATTGCTAGACCAGTCGAAGTAACTGAATCGCTGTATCAGGGTGTAACCTTTTTAGGGTTCCTTAGTCAACTAGGATCACTTATAGTTTCGCCATGTCTGTCCGTGTGTCTGCCTGTCCGCGGCTATGCTAGGCCACCAGGGATGTGCGAGGATGTGTTGCAAGCAATGTGTTTTTCATGAACCAACCAACAACAACAACTTTTCCTTGTAAATTTGATTACTCACTACCATCCTGAATTTTATCATTTTTTTCCACCTAACAATTTAGATTTTAGAGGGGGGGGACGTCTATGGGAGGTACCCTAAAAAAAATTCATTTTTTATTTTTTTATTGTACCATTTTGTCGGCATAGTTTACATATATACTCGTATTCGTACAAAATTACAGCTTTCTAGCATTGATAGTCCCTAAGCAAAGCCGCGGACGGACAGACATGGCAAAACTATAAGGGTTCCGTTTTTGCCATTTTGGCTCCGGAACCCTAAAAACTGGGATATGGATCATTTGGGAAAAATATTTTCGGCGAAAAGCCACGATCTTTATAAATAGGGCCACGAGAGTTGAAGTGAATGATTATGATTACACACCAGCTACAAAACAGAACTGATTGCACAAAAGAAGAACGAATGAAATGAATGAGTAAAAGACAAAATCCAGCTATCATTACACGACATGTTGTAGCTGTGTGTGTAATCCTCGTGTATACCTAATCATTCACTTCAACACTAGTCGCACACCTATAAATATTGAGATAGATGCATACCTTTGCTTGTCCTTCTTGAGGCGGTCACTCCTGGCGGACTCCGAGCCCTTCAAGATGGCGGTCTCCTGCTTGATGGAGCGGATGCGGTGCGCGGTGACAGAGAACAGGACCGTGTTGCAGACCACGAGGATCAGGACTGGTGTGAAGAAGTACAGCAGGTCTCTTTGCCAGTCTGGAAGAATTAAATGGCAGATAATCTAAAAACTGACCCATTTTTTTTATAAAAAATTAACCTGCCGGTATCACTTTTTTGGAATTACCCTAGTATACCTATTATTAGAAAGAGCACATTATAGGAAAATTTTATGAATAAGTACCAATTTTTTTATTTATTCCAAGTGATTCGAGAAATTCGTCCACAAATAGTTTAATAAAAAAATATGGGACAGTATGTGTCAGACATCCAGACTGACAAAGTGATCCGATTTTGGCAACTGAGGTACGGAACCGTAAGAATCGAAATTAAATTCCTAACTAACCTGTACTACAACGTCTGTAGGTCACCTCTCATTCGTTATTATTGCCAAACATTAGTACGGTCAGTACTCAGAAAATAAAAGCTTGTAATAAAGCAAGTGTAATTTCGGCGTTCGCATAATTTTTTAAGAACTCCGAACTTTGATCGGTCGAGGAATTCCCATTTCTAGCGAAATATCAATCATTCCTTCATATGACAGGCGGCGTTGGATTTTATGATCGAATAACGAGCTTGTTCTTTTTTAATTCCGAGCACATATTTATTTATGAGCATGCTAATAAAAACAAGCCATATTTTACACCCCCGCCTTTTAAGTGTAGGCAGAAGGCTACAGAAAGAATTTCAGGGCTCAGCGAGAAAAAATATCGTCAAATACCAACATTTTATCTAGGTCCATGTTATTTTTAAATGACAAAGCATTATAAAAATTGTCGTTTGCAATGTGTCGTCTACCTCTTTTTATTATAAACGCAATATTGTTGTCTCTTGCTCGTAATTACCCCTTAGTAAAACGAGAATCATTTTGTTTTATTACCAACGCAATCATTCACAAAGGTAACATTATCTGCAGGTGATGCTTCCCAAATCACATGTACAACAAGCCATATTTCACACCCACGCCCTTTGAGTTGAGGGAAACTCGAAAAAAATACAAAATTCAGGGCCATTCAGAGGGTGATAAATGACTCAAATTACAGCTGTTAGATAAGTAACCCGTGTAAACAATCTGCTTAGCATATTTTATCCGGTTTGAAGCCGGATTATAAAACCTCGTTTAGATGGTGTCAGAAATATATCGTGCTAGTTAAGTTAGGGCAAGTAAAGCGAAATAAGTATATCATAACAACCAATTTTATGGAACATTCATAAGAATGATATAAACTCATTTTGTAAGCTTGTTTCATATACATTCACTGTAGGTATAAACGAAATATATCATTTCAAAATTTCTATTTTCATACCATGCAAAATTAATTGAACGTTTTATATATGTATAGGTAGTATGAACATATGGATTTGGTTATTAGGTATACTTACATATCATTTATTACATTTTGTGGATATTATTGCAGTAAAGTTTTGTTGAAAAAAATATATGTGTCACATTTGCATTATGTTATTAATAAATAGATGTTACTGAACTTAACAGTAAATGAGTAAATAAATAAGTATTTGAGGTAGGCCTATCTAAAACAGTACAAGTCCTGCAGCTGATATGATGAAATTAGTATTTTTCCCTTCCGAGATTGGAGTTTTTAAAAACAAGCGCGAACAATCAAACGAAGTATAGGTGTCATGTTAAGTTTCTCATCGAATCTTTCTCAATAGAGGTTTTTCAGAACCGCTGGTAGATTTTTTTAACATAAATAATAGCTCGTTCGTTACCTAAGTCTTAATAAATAAAGATATTTGGACTTTGACTTATAGATTCATAGCCCCGCGCTCCCGCATACTGTAACGAATTTCGAAGGATATTTCTCGCACCGTCTAAATAAAGCTCAATTCATAGCAAGATAGTAGGTACCAAATAAACAGGGCCGCCGTATTTCAGGCAATTAGCATTTTGCCCGGGATTTCTGGAAGAACGGAGAAAGGGAAAGAGATAATTAGTAAAGCTTTTAGTGAGCAGTCCGTGAAATGTGAGAAGCGCTGTATTTTCCTTGCAAAATAGTTAGCCAATTTGAGGGACGCTCTACTTATTTGAAACTTTGTTAGTTTTGTACGTGTTACAAAAGTAGATGGGACCAAAAAAGAAGAATCTGAAGAAAGATTCGTTGTAATCTGCTTTAGGTATTTGCCAAACATATTTCATCTTCGCATCAAAGAGAAGGGAGAGTAATATTTAATTAAATATATAGTAAAATTCCCATTCATTATGGATCCGAGACGTAGTGTTTCACTATAACTCTTATAAATAAGCTCAGAATTGCTCAGCGAGCTATGGAGATAGCTATGCTTGGGGTTTCTCTACGAGATTGAATCAGTAATGAGGAGATACGTAGAAGAACAAAGGTCACCGACATAGCCAAGCGAATTAGCTCGTTGAAGTGGCAACGGGCAGGCCATATAGCACGGAGAACAGATGGTCGTTGGGGCCGAAAGGCCAACCCACGAGATGGACGGATGACCTGGTTAAAGTCGCGGGTTCACGGTGGATGCAAGCCGCTTCCAACCGAGACAACTGGAGGTCTATAGGGGGAGGTTTAAGTCCAACAGTGGACGTCCTATGGCTGATAGGATGACTATAGTATTCGTCATCATTATCACCATCCGAGCCTATACGTATACGTCTCACTGCTGGGCACAGGCCTCCCCTCACAATGAATAATGGAGTATTAACATCCTGTTTGTTGTAGGTACCTATCTACTGCTAATTTTACAAATCAAATTTCTGTACCTGCTCCGAAGCGATAACGTTTCGTGTGCTCTGCCTACCTCATTTGGGAATACAGGCGTGATGTTCGTGTGCGCGTGGAGGAATATGTAGAGTCGTATCAAATATTTATGCACCCTTTGCTGAGTCATATATTGGAGCTGGTGATTGTACTCGCATCCATTGAGACGCTATAGGATTTTTATTCCTCACCCTCAAACCAGCACTTCATGTCTCCGAGTCCAGGCTTCATGATGTAGTCCGGCAGGTTCCCAAACTGCATAAACGCTGTCAAACCGGTAAGCAGCAGGGGTACACCCCACGCGTACGCTCCGTACATAGCGAAACGTCGCTGCTCTTGACGCTTCTTGCTGCTACCGCCTCGGTAACCCCTGTGTAGAAACATACAGTTAAAAAAATGCACATTATAAAATAAATAAATATATACATAAATATCACGATACACTTGGCACCAATTGACCTAGTCCTAAAGTAAGCAAAGGTTGTGTTATGGACAATAGGCAACAAAAACATTAAACATCCAAGAATCGAGAACAAACATTTGCATTTTTCATACAAATAAGTATCTGCCTCGACCGGGGATCGAAACCCGGAACTCAAGCTTTGTAGTCAGGTTCTCTATAACCACTGGGCTACCTGCGGGACTACTCTGAAATTCGAAATTCGAAGTTCGTGTCGTTCCGTCCTTCTGACACTTATACTATTTAATACGAGAGTGAGAGGGACGGTACGATACGAACTTCGATTTTCGAATTTCGTAGTAGGCCCTCTGGTCTTTATTGCTTTTTTTTTATTCGACTAAATGTGATTTAGCCTGCTCTAAGAGTGGGTCCACTCTTGTGTATCATTTTAGTTTATCGCATCTCCAACGCCGTGGCACCATCGCGTATCATAGTCATTAGTAAATTTGGGCGTGAAACAATAGGTAATCAATATACGCGATCATTCAACACGCTGTATCTGATTTAAGAGTTGAAACTAATAATACTATACTCGTCAGTGCTGCGGAATGGAAATGATGATACAAATGTGGACCTTAAAAAGTCGATTGGTCAAGTTTAGCATGCGAGTTATGTTGCACAATAATGGACGCCAAACAAGATGCCAAAAAAAATGCCCATAATGTTTTATGCAAACTATACAGACGAGCAAAAATAACGGGTCATTTGTAAAGGTCATCATAAATATGACATGTTCTTTTTACTCGTCGGTGTACTTGCCGGTTTATTATCTGTAGGTAAGAATAAGAAAGTTTTAAAATAAAATAAGAACTTATGAACTCAACAACTCTACCTACTGTACAACAAGTTGCCTAGCTTTCAATGTGATATGTGATTTAATGAGCTTAAATATGAAATTCAATCATTGACTAACGTACGATAATTTAACACGTTTTACACTAGCTTTAATCTAATTAATTATCGCCTACGAATACCTTTACTGTTAAATATGTATGTAGATATACTTAAACTTTAGCAAATTTATTTTCACCCACTTCTAGTTTCACATCTGGAAATTGGCCAGGTACCTATACGAGAGTGTGTTAAAAACATAATTGGACAAATATTATGGTTAACGAACACTCAACAAACATAATGGAGTGATTTTATCGAAACGGTACACACACTCAACGACGCGCAAGAATAAACGTAAGAAAAAGATAGGGACCACTGCGCCTTAAGTTAACTGATTCTACACTTGTCTTACTTTTGTAGGCAACCATCCGAAATAGGTTGATCTTTGTAAATTAACGACAGAGTGACAGATTGTATAATTCTGCAGTAGTAGAGCAATAAACGTTTTATTACTTGATAGTCAATAAAATCTGACGCTATTAATCCAATTTTCTGAAATAACTCTACATTTTGCATGATTCAGCCGCGTCAGAAACAAAACAGAGTAGACGCATCATGAAAACGGGAGCCCTTTTAAAGGTTTTTTTTATCGTTTTAGCTGTTTGACTTTACGTATTGTTATATCAAATAATTTCTCGTATTTTTTCTGGAAACAATTTTTTTCTGAATTTGGTTTACACAAGAGACAACACCTAAACAAATGTATGAGCATAATGATAATATAAATCACGTGAAATTAGGTAGGACTATCGACAAAAGATATCTAGGTACTTATTACATGTGTCACAGCAAGAAGAAGAAGAAAGAAAGAAGAAGAAGAAGGTTAAGAAGGTAAAGAAGGTTATAGGTACTTAGCTTAGCGCATTCACATTATACCCATCTTATAGTCAAAATACCACAAACGGGACTTATCACGCTATTATTACACAAGGGTTACACAGGTAAACAAGTCAGCCATAGCCGAGCATTTGTTGGAGTCAGGGCCAAACCACTGGATTGAGCTTCACAATCCCAAAATTCTGTCCACGGAACGTCATTTTTACTCAAGAATGGTACGTGAAGCGGTTGAAATAAAAAAGCATAAGAATTTCAACCGGGACGATGGGTATAAGCTTTCATCTTCGTGGAATCCTGTTATTAATAAATAAGTGTCGGCGTCGGGATAAATGTTCGGAGGGACGATCGGACATTGTTAGTGTTGTGTCGGTGTGATAGGGTGACTAATAAAAGTGACAAGTGCGGGTAGTTCGTGATACGAGTGCCGGCACTATTAGTGATCAAGTGCGGGTAGTTCGAAGAACTCGCGCTGCTAGGCAGACTTGACACCCCACACTTCAGTCTACTCGTGACCACGGCAACTGTAACGTTGCCGAAACGTCGAGGTGAATATTACTTGTGTAATAATAGCGTGATAAGTCCCGTTTGTGGTATTTTGACTATGAGTGAGAATCACGAAAGTTTAAAACGTTATATACCCATCTTATAATTTTACAATCGTGGCTGTAAGGCAAAAGGCAACGAGGTACAGAAGTGACCAGCAACTTTTGACACTGACAGTGAAAAACCGAGAGATTGTTTTTTTTTATTCATTTTATGTGTCTAACATTAGACACTGGATCCACGATACATATAATCGGTAATGTCAGACATATTAAGCAGAATAAATCGACAGCATTTTATTAAATGGACACATTTGCTTTACCTTTGTGACTGCTGGGTAATAGGTTGCCCTGATGTCCTTTGGTAACCATGAGAGCATTAACAAACACAGCGGATTAAAATGATATGATTTATGATATTTATGATACCAAGAGACAAGATAATAAGAATAGGATTCTTAAAACATGTCAGAAGAATATATTTTTAAGTACTATTCTGTAGGTGGTATTCTAAAAAATATAATTTTATCCAAATTGACAATTGCTACCTAACCTGCTAATTTATCGAAATTTTTAGTAACAACGTGGTAACAAATATGCAGTTAAGATTATTATATACATTTTAAATATTTATTTGTTTCGGTCGTCTGTTCGACAATCGTACAATACTTAGTAAACCTAATTAATTAATTTAGCACACTCGGGACCTAATCATCACAACTTATATACTTATTACTAAAATTACGTTTCGCCCACATTGCAGCGGCCATGATCACGAGTAGATTTAAGGCAAAAATCGCGGTATATATCCGTACTTACTCACTTTTATGCACAATGCGTATAGCATTGCATATGTCAAACGAAAGCTATACAGAATATATAATAGTACTGACGTACAGAATATACCGTTCGAGTTACCCAATCAGCAGATTGCATGAAAGCAGCGCAACGCGATGTATGTCGGTCACCGTCGCACTAAGTTCGGACAATAATTTTGCGAAATGGTGTTATACTGTGTCAACAGCCAAAGATAAAAAAGAGTTCGATTTCCTAATGTAAATAATATGCTGTCTAAAAGTAGCGCGAAATAACTTAATTAGGTACCGAATAATTCGTTCAAGGTAGTCATATATTTATTGTAATTTAAAATAATAATGCTTAAATACATAGACAGACACATTTTAGTAGTTTAAATAAAAATATATGATTAACGATTACATTTATTTACACATCAAGCATACACATACTATAGTACTAGGGTTACGTATCATCCTGTGTGTCTACGCACACATTACGTGTACAGACGTCGTCGTGCTATGTAGATTCAAAACGCGTATTTTGTACGGCGTGGCTATACATAGAAAGAAAGCATATTGTCATACGGTAAGTACGGTAAGCATACGGTAGTACTATACTTATTCTGTGATACTGGGTTGTCTAGAACCAATGTTCATTACCCTAAGAATTGAAAAATATTAGAAAATTGACAAAATACAAAAAATCTCACACTTCGTTTATAAAAAATAAAAAAATAAAATTTAAAAGGAGTAAATTATGTTTACTGCATTTAATCTCCTTAACTTTATATTTAACCTTTTCTACCAGCTTTTTACCTGTGGTTTTGTTTGCTTGAACTGTCTGAACCATTCCATCTGGCAGGTAAAATTGAAGATTCACTAGATTTCATGGGAGTACGCAAATTAGATCATTCACGTCGCACGAAGATCACCCGCACCCCGCACAAAATTTAATTCATCTCTGAAGAAATATGTAGGAATTACGTATATTTTATAGATACTTAGCGATGGATAATTCAAGATTTACATACCGTACAAATATCGAGTTATAGAATAGCTTTTGAATTATTCTGGATCTGGAGGTCAATTAGCTACAAATCAAATGTCATCCAACTGTTTTAAAGTCGAAACAGACAAACTTACAAACTTTCGCATTTATTAGTAGAGTGGCATACAACACGCACAGTACGGCCTACTATTTATTTGAATTGCATCAAAAAATCGCGTTGAAGTGAAGAACCTAACTAGTTTCTAAGTATAAACGTGCGATATACATATGTAGATAATCAAACGAAACATGCTTCTAAAGGAATAATAAGGTATATTTTAGCATTCAGTCTACTCTTACATAAAAAAGCGAGATTAAATTTTAATGAAATTTAATAAAAGAGATAAAAAAGAGGCCAAGCTATTTTTAATGCGGAAAACTCTTTAATTAACGGCCAGATTGCAAAGGAATAAAGTTATTGTAGAGATCAGAGAATTTCCAACGATGTGATGGCCACCGGAATTCAGAATCGGAAACATTACGCATTGATCTAAATATACTTAACTACTTACATTTTCCTCTCATGATTTAACCGTGTTTTTCAATGATTTCCTACGTCGTTTATTCAAACATATACATTATGTAAAAAAAAGGTTTTTCGCCAGAACTTAAGATTCAAAATTTCTTCACGCCTGTGTCTCTGTCCACTTTGCGCTGTACATCGAATTATATATAATGCACTGAAACATGTGTCATCTACAATTAAAAAATCCTGTTAAACTTTACAGGGGTGTTCACTGAACACAGTCAAACTTATTCAAAGACTTACTGAAATAGTCCTACCTGATTCGTTATTTTTAAATACATACGTATACCGGGTGTGGCCTGTAATATGATCAAATAATTAAAACATAGATCATACTCGTCAAACTGAACAACATTAGATCAGCGACTTTTAAAAATAATTAGTTCTTTAATTTTGATTAGCGTTTTAAGTTTACTCGAAGAAGCAATGTAAAGCAAAATGCTTGATGTTTGTAGCGTGACAGGCGACGTCAGTTGTGTTCTAGGATGGCGTACATCGATAGCAGTATTTAATTTGTATGAAAAAAGGAAAATTCAAAAACTCCGTTATTTTTAAAAGTCGCTGAACTAATGCTGTTGAGATTGACGAGGACGATCTATGATTAAATTTTTTGCTCGTATTACAGGCCACACCCGGTATGTATATCTTTGACAACAACCCATACAATACGGAGTCATTTACGGACCGTCGTTCTGATTGATAAGTGACGCTAAACTATGTTTGATGACGTTGATAAGTTTTGATGTTTCGAATAACTAAAAGGATTTTTTTATTTAATGAGTAAGTACATACAAAATATCCATAGGACTAACTACTATTAAATTAAAATAACTAAAACTAAAACTTTAATTAAAAAAGAGAGCTGGGCCTCTTGGCATGGTGCCCATCACGCAGGCAGCATTACCGCGTTGAATTAATTAACTAAATGGTAAAGTAAAGCCAGATCCTCACTGCAAATAGGTACGCTCGTTTGATGTAGGTTACAAATTGTAATGATGTGACGCTTTTAATGTACCTTGTTGCCTTACACGCAAAATCGGTTAGAACCTGGCTGAACTCTACTCTTTGGACGGGTCGATAAATCCTAAATATAGCACTACCCTACTTAGGCATTAAGACATCTAAAATGTGCAGAGAAGTTAGCTGTAACCTCTTATTTTCAGCGTACCTACTTTATATTAATGTTAAATATTGGTTAAATAGCTTAATAATTGGGTAGGTTCAAAATGTTTGGCTTTGCAGACACGAACGCCGGTGCCGCGGCGGATTTCGCCAGTATTGCTTTCAAGGCACCAGGGGAAATTTTAAAATGTAATGCGTTCAACTGAAAGCTTAAGGTGAAGGTAAGAAAGACGCTTTATATGAGTTCGAGGCACTGAATACGCTAAAAGTTTTGAATCTGCCCTCGTTTACTATATCATTTTTTTTTAAACTACACAAAAGCGACATCTTATCTAAGAGCTCATGCTATTTTAAAAACATCGACCTGTTAGCAACAACGATAAGACCTACACAGAGTTTCCGGTACTCGTCGGAATCGGTGTGGCCGATCTGCAATGCGTAACAACACAATGTACCAGCGTCCACACCAACTGCACGTTACTAAGTTAGTTTTTATTGTGTTGCTTCGGAATTACGTTGCAGCCCGTGCGTTCGGTGCGGACGTGACGCGAACACACTAGGAAATTGCTAATTAGATAGAGTTTCGAGCACAGAATATGTTGTAGGTACGTAGTTACGTATTATGTATAGCACCTACTCTTGCTGCACCACCTGTGTTATACGTAAATCTTGTTTATATTGATAATTTTAAACTAAATACACGTGTCGTAAACTTAATTAGTATGCATTGATTTATCATTTTGATTAATCGCAAACTGCTAAATTTTTCCGGCATGTAGGTATTCAACTATATCAATATCTTCTGCCAAGAGCGTGTTGGACGCGCCCGAAATAGGGTTCCGTAGCCATTACGAAAAAATTAAGTATAATTGTTCTAAGGATTTCGTATTTTGTATATATTTATTTATTGTGATATTTATTTACTTACTACCATCCTGAATTTTTTCAAACTTTTCCACTCACCGGTTTAGATTTTATTTAGAAGGGGGGGACGCTCGATTTTAATGATACCCCACACTACAAGGTTGGATGAGAAAAAAAACACCCCCACTTTATATCTATGGGACCTCCCATAGATATAAAGTGGGGGTATTTTTTTTTAAATTTTATTATACCATTTTGTCGGCATAGTTTACATATATCTTCGTGCAAAATTACAGATTTCTATCATTGATAGTCCCTGAGAAAAGCCGCGGACGGACCTACAGACAGACAGACAGACACGGCGAAACTGTAAGGGTTCCGTTTTTGCCATTTTCGCTACGGAACCGTAAAAAGAGGCACGAGTATTACATTTCCTACCTATAATGACCTAAATCATTTATCAAAGGGTAAATAGAGCTAGCCTATACAGTCGAATAAGTAGTATCCTTTGAATAATCTACCTGTAAGTGTAAGTGGGCATCTAATGTGCACCTTTAAGTAATGGAGATGTATTAGCAAAGAGTAATAGTTAGGTAGGTTTATACAAAGTAGTGGTTGATTGACCACGCATTCATTACTAAGCCATTCATTGCGATATTGATAGCACTATTTTCTTTATGGATAATGCGGGCATTAGATTAATTTCTTCATTGCATTATACTAAACAGGTGCCGTCAATAGGTACGAACGCTTTGTTACTACATACCTACATTATTTAATTTGATTTGGCAAAAAACGGCCAATATAGCAGCTTTAGCAGCCATCTTAGATTTGAATACTCGTATTCTGATTGTGTTGGAAACTCTATTAATTTAGAACATATTTAGGTAAGTATTATGTTAAAACGATTAAACTAGAACTAACACACTATAAACGAGAGTTGAACACATAAATCACAATTAAATTTGTCTTGTTACAAATGTCAGCCGTGGACAAGAACAGGACACCTTTTTATTACTTACACAACTTTTTATTACACGATCAAGTCAAGGAATTTTGTGAATAAAAGTACCACTAGAAACGGACTGTATTCCAACTGCGACATAACTGCCAACTAGCGATGACCCCTACATTTCCATTGCAGTTCTCAAAAGCATTGAGCAAAACTGCTCGCAAACTGCACGCTATCCGCGATTGAAGTGTATGGGCAGTCAACAGTTAAAGTTAAAATTGCGTTACAATGCAGTCCGTCTTTAACAGCTCTAAATCATAAAACTAACCCTTTCCCGCGTGACGTGACATTGCGCCTGCTTGATGTGATACCTACTATCACATACCTTCTTATCATACATACCTATACGCTATTCAAAGTCAAAGTCAAAAGTCAAATATCTTTATTCAATTTAGGCTATAACAAGCACTTTTCAAGTTATGAATGTCAAAAAAAAATCTACCACCGGTTCGAAAAACCTCTGCTGAGAAGAATCCGGCAAGAAACTCAACGAGGTATATATATATATTTTTTTAAAACAGATTTACAATATTATTAAATGATATGTATACTTACATCACAAGTATTTAACACACACTTTATTTTTAACACAGTAGTTCGCTATTTGAAGGGATCGCTAATGCGGATCGGAATTATTTCCAAATATCCCTGTCCATGATATAATCATTAACTTTATAATACGCCTTTGATATTAATGTCTTCTTGACAATAGATCTGAATTTTGTATCCGTTTCATTTATAATATTTTTTTGGAATTTTATTATAAAAACGTATGAAATTTCCCAGAAACGACTTTTTGGATTTATTTAGTCAGTCTGTAAGATAAAACTTTAAGCTTCCCTGTGTTTAGTTGCCTTTGGCTTATCGACGTTAGTGGTAAGATCACAAATGGTCTTCCTAACATAATGTACATGATTATTTCAAAAACATAAAGCGACGGCAGGGTTGAAATACCTGTTTCCTTAAAAAAAGATCTTAAAGATTCACGCGTCTTCAAATTATAAATTGCTCTAATTGCTCTCTTTTGTAAGATAAAAAATGACTCAATGTCTGCAGCAGATCCCCATAAAATAAGGCCGTACGAAATAATGCTATTAAAGTAAGCAAAATACACCAACCGTGCCGTCGCCACATCGGTTAGCTGCCGTATTTTCCAAACTGCAAAAGCAGCAGAGCTCAATCTACCCGCGATTGCTGTGACGTGAGGTCCCCACTGTAGTTTAGAATCGAGCGTTATTCCTAAAAATACTGTTGATTTTACAAATTCAATAGTTTGACCATTTAACTTTATATTAGAAACTGAATTCGAGCTAGATGAATTTATCACGAGAATTTAATACATTTAGTTTTCTTAGGATTTAGTAACAAATTATTGGCAGCAAACCATGCGGATATCACGGACAGGGTTTCATTGGGCTCAATGAAGTCGGTATCTTTTCTACTAACCTTGAACAGTAAAGACGTGTCGTCAGCAAACATAACTATACCCGACTTTTGGCTTACCATATAAGTAAGGTCATTTACATAAATAAGATACAGGAATGGGGCAAGAATGGATCCTTGAGGCACTCCCATTTCGACCACAGATCCCTCCGATACCGTTCCGTTAATCGCTACCTTTTGCTTTCTTTGTGTGAGGTAAGATTTAATGAGTTCTAAAGCGAGGCCACGATGCCATAAAAATTTAACTTACAAATTAAAGTGTCATGATCCACACAATCAAAAGCTTTCGAAAGGTCGCAGAATACACCTATAGCGTCATGTGATTCCTCCCAAGCTTGCAATATGAATTTAACTAAACTATGACCCGCGTCTGTAGTAGACCTGCCTTTTGTGAATCCGAACTGCTGTGGATGCATGATTTTATGGTATTAAAATGCGAGATCATTTGCGTCAGCATTATTTTTTCGAATATTTTGCTAAACGCTGATAGGATGGACACAGGACGATAATCAGAGGGATTATCTTTATCACCTGATTTAAAAATAGAACTACTTTACTATATTTCATCAAATCTGGAAATACGCCTTCATCTATACAGCTATTAAATATAAATGCTAAAGTTGGAGCAACGACATCTAAAATGGAATGTAGAACCTTAACTGAGACGCCCCACAAGTCTTCCGTTTTTTTTACTTTCAATAATCTAAAAGTCTTAATGATGTCACAGGAGAGACATGCGTGAATTTAAAATTACTTAAGTTTGGAATAGATACATTTTGTTTTAAGAGCGATTCAGCTAACTTTGAGGAAGACGCGAGACATTTTGTCGTTTCGATGGGGATTTAGAGAAGTAGGTATTAAACTCGTTAGCTACTTTAACCGCGTCCGTTTCTAATACGTTGTTAATCTTTAATGATATAGAGGACTCCGCGTTCTTACGTCGACCGGTTTCAGTATTTATAATTTTCCAAACTGTTTTAATTTTATCATCAGAGGACTTAATTTTATAGTTACATGGGCTGCTTTTGCTTTATTACATATAATTTTGAATAATTTTGAATAATCCCTGACATACTGGTGGAAACGTTCATCAGTGGTACACGATTTCTTATCATAAAGATCATATAAGACGTCCCTACTCCTACGTATTCCGGTGTAGCCATTCATTGAATGATAGTTTGTTTCCTATTTTAATACGTTTTTTACTACACGTTTTATCGTATTCCTCGCATACTATTTAACAATATCTTGAAATTTTCGTTTGGATTTTTAGTATTTACTTTTTAATTGTTTATTTTTGCGCGATGTTTGTTTTGAGACGGTCAAGTCTTTGTTTGTTCAAGTCTTTGTTTGTATTATCAACACACACATCATATTCATAATTTTTTTTATGTTATGACCATTACAAGCGGGCGCAAAAACTAAGATAAATATGGCCAATACAGATGGACTGCATTCCAACTGCGACATAACTGCAACAGCCGACTGACCGTATTTTCATATTAGCCAGCGTGAAGGTTGCGTGCAGTTGTGCCGACTGCAATGGAACTGCTATGAAAAACGTATGGGTAGTCGGAAGTTGCAGTAAGAATGCAGTCCGTCTGTTCTGGCTCTTAAGAAACATTTTAGCATTTTGTTCGAAATCTAAAGTTAATAATAATAAGTTAAGACAATGTTATTACCGGTACCAAAAAAACTAATATATCATACCTGAAAGTCCTCCAAATGTCAAAGCACATGACGTTCAGCCAAAAGAAGCTCGTTTGGAACGCGTAGTACACGATGAAAGCTGTAACAACATTTCAAGATTAAAGACCTATTAAATCTACACATCGCTTACCTTTATAAAATATATATTTTGGGTTATTACAGATAATAAACCATCGATGTCCCGACTTTCATTTACCACACAGAATGTCAACCCAGATCTGCAAGGCAGAAAATCGTAATACGTGAAAATTTAAACCCAGATTACAATGCAACAGTGGCTTTTAAATAATTCACATTGTATTTTATTGCCGGTAAACTTTTCCTATTTCCTCGCTAAAATACTCGGGAACAATAAAACCGGGTACAAGCCATTGTAATTCTCAGCATTCCCTAGCGATAGGCGACCAAAGAAAAGAAACCTTGCTAAAATCGCCAATTTAGCTACTCCTACGTTTATTTTCGGTCTGTCATCCAATTGAATCTCCTAGTAGCAAAAGTGGAACGTTGATGGGCAATGACAACGTTTCAACAGCATCAAAAGAAACCGCTCAACTTTTCCTTGTATGTATATATTAGGTATTTATTTATATCCGCTGTTGATCAGGCGTCATTCACTCACCGCCGTCAATAGCCGACTCTTTCATCTTTTTGCCCCAGTTATTGTGATACCTATAACAGCGAAGTAAATTTCCTTGAACGTGAATCTGTTATGGCATTATACAGTTGTTAATAAAATGTTACAAATGGCACGTTCATGAAAATAAACGCTTCCAAGATCAGATTGAACACGCTACCTGAAGTCCACTGTTGAAAATTTAACTGATCGATACTTTCAGCCGCTACAAGGTACATTTTTGCTATTGAGTAAGCTGTTTACGCTATTTTTGACGCATTAAGTGTTTATTTTTGCTTGTTTATGATTAACCCTTTTCCAGGCTAAGCATATAGCGATCACATAAATGTAAACAAATATTCGACCTGGTTTAATTTACAATATGGTACAAAATCTATTGAAGTCGTTAAAAATATTATTCGTTTTTAAATTAATTTCTCATAGATAGGTGAACAACATAAAATAATGATTAATTTTGTGGTAGCTTATCTAAATTAGTAGGACCTGGAAAAGCGTCAAACTTGCGTAATGACGAGGTATGGGGACGACCCTGTAGCCCAGTGTGGTTTGAGAACCTGACTACGAAGCCTGAAGTCTCGGGTTCGAACCCTGGTCCGGGCCAGATATTTTTATGAAAAATACAAATTAAAGAAATGTATTTACAGTTCATTGGAAATTTCCGGTTTACAGGGTAAAAATAGAAAAGTGTTATTATTATAACTAAGAACTGCATCTTGAAATTATTATCATTACTTTTATTTATAAATATGTATGTAAACTCTTTATTGTACAAAATAAGTAAACAAACACAATTGACAAACAATGAAACATATATACAAAGGCGAACTTATCCCTTTAAGGGATCTCTACCATATCGAAAATACAATCTGAAATATAGATGCATAGAAAAACCAGAAAAATAAGACCAGCGCTGGGAATCGAACTCAGGTCCTCGGCGTTCCGTGCCACGTGCTTTACCTCTACACCACTGGTCCACGACTGGATAGTGATACAGACACGAATTTCTCCTATGCACCGCATATCTCAGCTTGTTTGTTTTTTTCTTATTTAGTCACTTAAGCAGCGACACTAGCGACATCTATGCTGTAGCCCTCATCGAGAAACTTTCAGCACCCCATTGGAATACAACCAGTCAACCTTTGAGTGGATGAGAGGAGCATTCAGTCAGGGACGGACGAAAAGTGAGTTTAAAAATTAAAATTGCTTCTAATAACGAAATAGTCACGAATATGTGCGCGCTAGACCGTAAAATACGATAAGTAGAATAAAACAGAGAACATTTTCATTGCCCCGCAAGGGAGATAGCTCGTAGAAACACTATCTCTTATTAAAGCAGCCACATATATCATTTAAAGCCTTTACTTCTTTATTGTAGAGCGTAAACTGCCGCAAAACGGTGATAATGAAAACAAAGAGGCATTTTGCTTGATTACCTACTTATTTTTCAGTAAGTATTACTCGTTGCTAATATCAAAAATGTGAAAGTATATTTAACTCAGTCTGTCTGTTACCTCTTTACGTTTAAACCGCTGAATCGATTTAGATGAAATTTGGTACGGAAATAGTTTGAGACCATGGGAAGGACATAGGATAGTTTTTATTCTTGGAAATTGAAGGCTTTCTGCGATAAACGAATATTTAGTACACTAAATCGCGGGCAAAAGCTAGTTATTTATAAAATTAAAATATATATAAAGTGAGTCTCTCAGCTACGGACGTTGCTGCTGTTTAAGAATTTGGGTTATAAAACCAGTAAGAGATTATAAAATAAAGCCATTAGGTTCATAATTTTAACACCTGACTTTAAATTAAAGACGTCTTTATATCTTCAGATCATCGCTATATTAAAAAAAATATGATGCCAAAGGCCTCTTCATGTTGATTTCGCCTGGCTTGCCTTTAAAATGACCTGATCTCCATGGGCGCGCGATCGGAAGTCCGTACCAACATGAATAGTAGGAATATCGATATAAAACACGCACACACACACACACACACACACACACACACACACACACACACACGAACACACATTCATACACACACACACACACACACACACACACACACACCACACACACACACACACACGCACACACACACACACACACAAACACACACACACACGAAAACATCTCAATTTAATAACTTGTTTTAGTATAAATTGTATAAATTTAAGTATAGGTAATATTACCTTTCTTTTTCGTTATTGTTTCGTTTATTATAAAAAGTCGTTTATGTAACATTATCGGCCCGATTTTTTTAAGAATAGAAGAGCGAGACTTCCTGATACAGGTATGTTATACCTACTAGGAGGGCTCAAACAACATGGTATCTACTGATAGGTATATCATTACCCAATAAACGATTATTATTATTATTATAAAACAAAAAGCAATTGTTATTTAGGTTGTTATTTGACGACCAGATGGCCTAGTGGTTAGAGAACCTGACTACGAAGCTTGAGGTCCCGGGTTCGATTCCCGTGTCGGGGCAGATATTTGTATGAAAAATACGAATGTTTGTTCTTTCGTGTCTTGGTGTTTAATATGTAATATGTATTTAAGTATGTATCTATCTATATAATTATATTTATCCGTTGCTTAGTACCCATAACACAAGCTTTGCTAAGCTTACTTTGGGACTAGGTAAATTGGTGTGATTGTCCCTGATATTTATTTATTTATTATTTATTTATTTAGGTAGATATTGTCAAGGAAACTGAATCACGTACCAGGGTCGAACATTTTCATAACTATTTTCGCTATGATGTCTTTGTTATATGTATATGGGATGTCCAACATGACATTAGTAGCACAAAGGTTCCACCCTGGTACGTGATTCAGTTGCCTTGACTGTAGGCACATATTATTATTACGGTAGGTACATATACATAATTATTTCGAACAGCGGCCGACACGGGTGACACCTGACCTTTATTGCTCCTGATAGGTAGGTACTCAGGTAAGGATTTGTGACAGACCATAGACTAATTATATAATTATACTAAGTCTAATTAGACTAGATATAAAACATTTAGGAACACTGGACAAAATTCAATAAAGCCATGCCATTGTTTTAACTTGACCTAATATAAATCTAAATATATATTATTAATCGGGTCTCACAACTTCTAACAAATTTCAAATTCATTGACCAATGAGAGTGAGCTTAAATTCACTTAAATAATTTTTAAGCCAAGAATAAAAAAAATTGAAGTTAATAAAATGCATGTATAAAAACAATTATTTTGACTGAAAACACTGATCACATTAATCTGAGGTGATATTTATTTAGGCATAACGTCAGTCTAAAGTTGTCATTTAGCCTTAATTCAAAATTAAATATCACAGTATAAGATTATGATGTTTACACTAGTAATTAATTAAAATTACATATGTGTTAACCTTAATCGCTTTGTTTCGTACACACCCCAGAAAAGCTTTCTAATTTAATAATCTGGGCATGGCTAATTAATTATACCTACCTAAGGAAATGCAATTTATTATAACTAATTAAGGGTGTTGCTATAGGAGTGGCAAACAAGACAATCTACCATGATAATGCCTGTAATTAGCATTAATAGTGTTTTATCGTAGCTATAGCCGAATAAGCACTCCCGCAGAAAGCGGCCAACCCCGAGTCGAACACAATATTATACACATAATTTTAATTTAATATATCTTATGTGCTGCATCGGCACTCGGTAGACGTCCTTCTACCCTTGACAAATATTTTTTAGGCCGCAAAGAGCTCTTTTTCTTGTTTTTTTTTCTACTTTTAGCACGAAATTAAAATTTATTTAATTTATCTTTTTCTTGTTTTTTTAGAGATCTACAAGATTATGTTTGCATAACCACACCAGCAAAGTAGTAAAATATAATTTGTAAATAGGTTTGCTAAGCCCATTTTTTGACTTAGAATAATCGCCTATTTTTGGTCGAAAGGAAGAAATTAGTGGCTGATGACTTTCGCGGATTTTATCCCGCTCATACATATTAAATATTGATTTTCCATGCTTTATACCATCAGCTAAATAAGTGTCTATCAATTTAAACAAGACCTAGCTAAAGAACTTTAAGTTGACAGACACGTCTATTGGTTATTGTTTATGACATGCAAACGATTATAAACTTTATGCCACATATTTGCTGATGGTACCATTCCTTATGTTGCAATGCCTATTAAATGCAAATAGGCTAAAGAAAGAGAATTTACTGTTTAACTTTCAGAATAGGTTTTCCCATTTCAGTTTTTATTGAGTAAAGGTAACCAAACTAAAAGTAAGTAATTAAACTACCTATTCATACTGAAGGTAAATAAATCACCCAATGTTACGAAACAATAAAGAGTGATTAATTTAGATTTATATCAAAGACCTCAAATTAAATGAACTTGATAAAATTTTGTTTGACTAGTCTAACTATACGGGCATATGGGACTTAATTAATCAAGCATGTATTAGGTAACCTGAATTCGAAAAAGAGGGAGGTTATCAATTCGGTGTTTTTTATTATTATTTAGTCGCAATATTTGTAATAAGAAAACAATGACAAATCTAAACAATTTCCCTTTGACAGATTTTTACTCTCTTAAGGAAAACTCGTAACTAAGTGTAATTTTGAAATGTAGAGCTAGCAAGTTTTGGAAAGGTGCCAACAATAATACGAGTATACCGCGGATAAATACAGAGGTACCTACATTAGTTGTATATTCCCACCCATCATTATCAATCAACAGTGCAAAAACGTAAGCAGTTCCTGTGAATTGTTTTTGCACCGGTGAGAACGACTTTTTATTTCTTTCAAAGCATAAAGCTACCGTTTCTTGCTAAATTCTACCATAGAAAATGTCATATAACGTTTCAGTTAGGCGTATATGAATAAAAAAATTGCATTTAAGTGTCGCAAGCGATCTGAGTGCACATAATTTTGACGTTTTTCCACTTGTCTGGTTCATGTAAGTATCTAAGTGTAAATGTGGACGCCAACATTTATACGGATTTTATAACGTACGTTATTGACTGCAGTATTTTACACAACAGCCAGACATGCCAATAGTTAAAAATGTTTACATCATAAAAATGCCAAAAATCTACGTCTATTATAGCATGTGGTCTCTAATAATGTAGTAAGTATAGCCATAAAAACCGTTACAGATTGATTGTTTGAGACGCCACCCTGATCTTTTTATGGCAAGTGTTTTTCGAAATTAATATGTGAATAATATGTGAATTTTTGTAAGTTTATTTTTATCGTGCATAAACCTGCACTTACATACCTGTTTAGCAAACTAATGAAATTAGTCTTTAGTCAAACTGAACTCAAAAGCAAACCGTAACTAAACCTTGACTTAAAAAACTATGTAATCTTCAAATATCTTTATACTTCGTATGTTGCCTAATAGATATCTAGATAACCTAGTTTTATTTTTCAGTGCTCTGGCTACAAAATTATCTGTGCTATTAAAAGTGAGATCGGTATATATTTATTTGTCAAGACGATACCTGTATCTACATTTATGACCTCGATCGTAACATAATACAGTTGGCTACAAAAAAAGAATGGGACGTCTCTCGACGAAACATAGATGTCGCTAGTGCTGCTGCTTAAGTAGCGTAGTAGAAATAAGCAACCTGAGATATGTATGCATAGGAAAAATTCGTGTCTAGATTCCTGCCCAGCGGTGGTATAGGGGTTATAGCACGCAGCACGGATTGCTGAGGACCTGGGTTCGATACCCAGCGCTGGTCTCTTTTTATGGTTTTTCTGTGCATCCATGTCTCAGTTTGTATTTTCGATATGGTTTCACGGGATACCCGTAAAAGTAACAAATTTGGAGTTGAAATAAAAAATACAAAAAGACTCCAAAAAAACAATCATAACTAGGCACGTTTGTTGAGTTAGAGTATGTACCTATATTGTATAATAATGACTCACCAATTACGATACATCCAGTCTTTCCAACGCCGACGGTGCCGCTGTGCATCTTAAGATAGGCCAGGAACGGGTAAGCCATGATGAGGCCAGCGCAGTACGCCATCAGACACATCCCATGGAGGTTCCGCAGCTCAGGGATGAATGCGTACACCAGGAATGTGACCAACAGGAACGGCGCTGATAAGAGAAGGCCTGGAACAGAAGAAGGTAGTCAAAAACGACGTAAGTGTAATGCGACAGTAATAACTTTTGCTCTTAAATCAAAAACACCGACTTCAAATGTGAATAAGAATATAATTGCTTAACCGGTTTTTGTTAAATTTTATATCGGCTCGCACTATGTCTACCTACAGTAATGAACTAAAATCCATCGAAATTGATTCTCAGCCGGCAAACACATCGATAGACTTACATATAAAGTATATTTAAAAATTATTGTCTAACTCAGTTTCATCCACTTTCAAAATTAATAGCGACTATACTTGGTTTGGATAGGTATTTAACTAAATGTAAACAAAACAACGTCAATTGGTGTCTTAAATATTGAAAATCCCCCATTCAACTATCTAAACATTTAAAATACACTAGTCTAGTTTGTATTACAATGATAGAGATAAATAAAATGTATAAAAACCTTGAATGTACAAAATCTGGCAGCTCAAGTTTGTTTACATTTAGTTAAATATCTATCCAAACCAAGTATCTATTTGATGATTGACGTAAAATTCTTAAAGATGGCATCAATTTCGTAGGCATATTTTCACTTTTTGTCATCCTTTTCTTACTGTTTGTTCTCGAATTTTATACTGGGTAATAAAATATGCCTGCCTAGTTTTGTCACTTCCCTCGCAGTTGCAGCCATGGTAAGAGATCTACATATAATTACTTAAGATTGACAAATAGGTATGTGATTGCATTAGGCACAAATTTATGGTTCTATTGTTAAGTTTGACTGTTGACTAGCAAGTATATTACCTACTTCTTTTACACTTACATAAGTACCTACTTAGATAATACAGTTTTTTGTTGGCGCTAATGATAAAGTCAGTCACGCAGGGCATCTAAGAATTGTATTTTGTACTTTGGTTGAAATCCTAATAATATTTTCACAAACAACGTCAAATACATAGCATGATCTCAAAGGTATATGGAATGACTTCAAATTTAGGATAAATAATATTCTCCGTTTCATTGCAGTTCCATTAAAAGTACACGATGGAAAATTGAATCCGTTCTAATACCCGAGCGGCCGGGTCTTACATCATTAAGTCCCGAGTCGACTTATATCCGTTAGATACTGCCTTAATTTATTGCCTAATCTATGTGTAAGGGAATTTCCTTTATACGGCATATGGTATAGCATAACTTTGATTGACCGAAGCACTTTTGGCATAAAAATACATACCTAAATGTAATCTATGTAGGTACATAAATTAAAATAAAGCTTGTAAAAATGAGACGATTGGGTATATTCCTGGGTAAATAAATAAGTTAATTTAGTCCGCCAGATTATCAGAAAATATTGGACTAAAATCTAAACGGTAGGATGGAAATTTTTTAAAAATTCAAGAAGTTAATATTTCAAGTATATCAAGTTGAGAATGATTAGTAGTTGAAGAGTAAATAGCAGCCTAAGGTATAAAATATACCTACATAAACTTGGAACATTCCGTACACAATACGAAATCCTTAGAAAAATATTACTTTTTTTTCGTAATGGCTACGGAACCCTATCATGGGCGTGTCCGACATGCTCTTGGTCGGTTTTTTTCTGTTTGTCAAACAAACAAAAAATTTCTAAGATGAATCGTGTCAAAGTTCAGGGGCCAGTGACGTTACTCTTTAGTAAAAAGTGTACGTTGGTGTGACGTCACACGGAACTACAACTTTATCCATATTTTTTATTTTATTGACAAAAGAATAATAAATAAATATCATGGGACACTTACATTTGACACTAATTGACCTAGTCCCAAACTAAGCAAAGCTTGTATTATGATATGGATACAACATCTTATATAGATAAATACATACTTAAATACTAATAAACGAATAAATACGTGTCCGATATTTTTGAAAAATCTAACTGACAGGCTAATTAATTATATAATTAAAAAAATCTAGCTTTATTGACTAGAAGGCATAAATTTGTCGGAATTTGTCGCGCGAGCAGAGCGGTGGCGCGTAGTGCGCGTGTTGCGGCAGAAGGGCTGCGAAATAGCCCGAAACATGTCGAGCTAAACTCGATTTAAGATGTGAGTTATCCGTTACAATATCATTTAATATCACTACAAAGCTAATCTACACCACTCAAAGTACCATTACCTGACTAAAATCACGGCTAGCGTATCATAGGTGCTACGGCGTAGCAATATCGTAGCACTGACCTTTTGCATTTACGTAGCAGATAAGCAAGTGCTCTAAAATTTTTAATGTACGTTTCTCAAAGTCAGATCTTCCCAAAATTTTATGGACGTTATCTTACTATTATTATGTTAATTTATTTTATTTTTTTACTTACTATTATTATCTTATTAAGTATGTCAAATCAGTTCAAAACGTCACTGAGCATAAAAATAAAAATAACAAACTAACACTTAACGTAACACTTTTATTTTAACTGACTTCAAAAAAGAAGGAGGTTATCAATTCGGTTGTATTTTTTTTCATGTTTGTTACCTCAGAACTCCGTCATTTATGAACCGATTTGAAAAAATATTTTTGCGTTCGTCTGGGAATGTGTTCAATTATTATAACCACCAAATCAGGATCTGATGATTGGATCTTTAGGAAATTGAGGGAACTCTTCAAATGTTGTAAATGGAATTATTTAGTAGTAACTCGTGTATTTGCTCTTGAAAATCATCATTTGGTGAAGTGGAACTGATGATGAAGACCATAGTTGACCATCGGACTTAAGGTAGGCGTCCACTTATCCGCATCGTACGCTTCGGACGTATCGGATTTGTTGCTTTGTATAGAAATGTGCGATGCTTACGATGCGGACAGGTGGACGCACTTATATGAGTTTCTATACAAAGAATACTACGATCCGTTGCGTGCGATGCGTCCGATGCGTACGATACCGACAAGTGGACGTTTACCTTTACTACTCAATAACAAGTATTTCACGGGTTGAAGTTTAATTAGTTTGACACAGTTGCTAAGCAATTTATGCTCCTCGTAATGCATATGATAAAACGGTTGGTGAAGCACCAGGGCTCCTCAATAATGAACGGCTCTGCATCGGAAAAAGCAATATTTCGTAGAAGGTGACGAGCAGTTGATATTAAACTATAATATCTTAAATTATTTACATTAAAAAGCTTAAAAAAAAATATAAGAAAAAATTGAACTGACTACAAAAAAACCATGAAAATAATTTTCTACCAGTCTGAAGTCGGTCGGTGCCTCAGCACGAGCCAGTAGGAGTGATTGAAGCCCAACATATAGTGCGTAGGTAAGGTAGATGACTATAGGTCCACTCCTGCTGGCTCGTGCTGAGGCACCGACCGACTTCAGACTGGTAGAAAATTATTTTCATGGTTTTTTATAGTCGGTTAAATTTTTTGTTATTATTAGGGTGATGCCAGACGAGCGTAATTTTTTGAGTCGTGAGTCGCGTAATTTCTGCTGCATTCGGTTTTATACAAAAGTCCAGTTTGTAACTCCATGTCTGGCTCCACCCTTAAACCAACCGCTTTTTCGTAAACCTAATTTATAACGCCATAGTCCTTGATTTAGTGTTAACATCCAATAAAACTAAACGCACTAAAAGTTAATAGCCCATTAAGTCGAGGGTGGCATCATTATGTCCGACAGCGCAGCGGACTCGTCAAACAGCTCCACACAAAATTTAGTCGAATACAGTTTTTTTCATTAAAGCGGACTTGCACTCAACAGAGTTAATATACACCGTGTTTTCATTGATTTCCTTAACTTTGACAGGTGGAACTTCCTGATAGTTAGGTACCGTGGCGTAGCGCAGTTGGGGCGATCCGCCCCGGGCTGCACGTTTAGGGGGCGGGAAAATACCATAAAAAATTATGGTATGTGTGAAGTTGCCAATCCGCTCCGGGCCCGCGTGGAAACTACGGCCCAAGTGTTCTCATTCTGAGAGGAGGACTGTGCCCAGCAGTGGGACGTGTATAGGCTGGGATGATGATGATAATACAATTCGTACCGATTAGAATAAGTACCCTAATTAAGAGGGCGGCAAATTTTTCTTCCGCCCCGGGCGGCTGATACCCACACTACGCCACTGGTCCAGTTAGGTAATAAAGTTTTTAATTAAATTGACAAAAAAAATTAAGTTCAGTTACAGTCAGTCAGTCACCTTTAGGTCAAATCGAAAAATTCACCAACTTGACCAGAGACGTTGACGTGATCTCTTTTTGCGTCGGAGGTAAAAAAATACACCTTTCTAGCACTAACAGTCTCTGACAGATATGGCGAAATTAGAAGGGTACGGGTAGGGTAGGACTACGAAAGGGATATTTGGAAATAATTCCGATCCGCATTAGCGATCCCTTCAAAGCGAACCTACTGTGTTAAAAGTAAAGTTGTGTTAAATACTTGTGATGTATAGATATCATTTAATAATATTGTAAATTTGCTTAAAAAAATATACCTCGTTGAGTTTCTTGCCGGATTCTTTTTTTGACATTGACTTTGACTTTGAAACCCTAATAAACTCACCAACAGCATACATGATGTACAGGACCTTGCTGTCATCGGTGATAGGATCCGAGGGGTGACAGACGAGAGCAATGAGACGAGCGGTGGTGTCGTTCAGCAGCATCATGTCCATACAGTAGCTACCTGGTTTGTGCCACTGCGAGTGTTTACCAACCGACTCCAGCATACTACCATTCTGCAATAAAATAAGGCATTATAAATATTTTAGAGTACTTATTATATGTATGTATAGGATATTAGTATATATGTTATGGACAAAGTGATTAATAAGGGCATTAAGTGTAATGCCCGGGCATTATGAATAATGCTACATGATCGTTGGGCAATTTGATTACAACTGATTCTTGGCTAGCTGAAGTCTGATTTATTCTGGCGGAAGTTAGGTGCGACGACGAGCGCAGCGAGGAGGAGCGTGTTAGGTTCAACTGTGACTAAAACAACTGCCAGAATGAAATTCTACCATTAAGATAACTTACTTTACAGACTTTGACAGATGTTTAAAAATCTTTTAGATTCATTTAATTTTACGTAAAAATAAAAAAAATAGTAATGGGACATGCCCGGGCAATGTAATTAATTGAATAGTTTTTACCAAATTGCTATCTCATATTGGTCCATTATTCATAATGCCCGGGCAGCCGGGAGATTACCGAACTCACTATCCTCTACTTGAGAGGCCGTAGGTCAAACCACTAGGCCACCACGGCTTTATAAAATACATATTAAATACATAATAAAATAAAAAAAAAAATTAAAACTTATAAAAGGGGACCCGGGACATTTCAAAACTCAATATCTCAAAAATGAAAGACTGATTTTAATGAAACTTAACTAAAAACAATTTCCTAAAACTAGGTTCGAAATTCTTTTTTTTTGTGTTCAGAGTCAAAACTCATCGTTTTGTCAAAGTAGTAAAGTAGGTACTTTAAAAAAAATACAATGCATGTATAATAATGTGGAGTTTTGATGCCTTGGTCTGCGGTGAAGCGAAGATTTCTACGCACATATTTCATGTGTAGGCTTTCATAAGCTTTTGATGAGCCGTTGCCGTGCGCTTACGAATACGGTCTCGAAAATACAATACATGTATTTTTATTGATAAATTCTTTAGGCGGAAAATTACAGCTTGCTAAAGGCGATAAATCTCAACTGACACTACTTGACAACCGATTTAGAACTTTTATTTAGCGTCGCAAAAACGGGACGAGAAAAATTAAATGCTTCAGAAATTGAGAAATACGAAACCTACAAATTCGATTAAATTGTTTTTGCGATTATCATTTTTATGTTTAATTACTTAATAAACTCAAAACAGTATTTTCAAAATATAAGAAAAAATGGTTTATCTCACAAAGCAGTAGTAAACAAGTGCAGCGGAGTTAGGTCGTGTCGATTTAATAAACGAAAATTTAATAACTTGGAAATGTGTGTATTATGTTTTCCTTGGTTGCAACCCCCCAAATAAAACCCTCGACCACAAGTTCTTGTCATGAAACCCAAGGTCGGTAAATGAGTCATTGCGCGTACTAATTTGAATACTGTTACGCGCGCTGCTGATGCGCACGCTGCTGCAGGAGGACCTGCGCACGCACATTAGGCTCATGCCGCGGAGGGGGAGGGCGGCGGGGAGCTGGCGCTGCCAAGAGTGCAGCCAGCGGTATCGGCAATTTTTGTAAAAATATTAGTTTTTCTTTTACAAATATACAATTTTACTCGCAAATGTGATGAACAACATTGTATGTCGCACGGGCGGTAAGTACTAGATTTACGAACATCAACTCATTAAAACCCTCAGTCTTCAGAATCTCGTTCGTAATTCCTTATTTACCGCCCTTAAGACACAATGAACTATTGTATAATTATTTGACATTTTATTTTCTTACCTACTGTACTACTTATCACTCATATTTCAGATTCAATACAGTTTTTTTTTTCGCTTTTGAGTGGTATTTTTAGGAGAGCGCCAAAGTTCGCATACTCTTCGTTAGTCATACCGGAATTTTAGTCCGAATCATCGTTTGAACTTTTCCGTATGAACTTTTTTTCCCACTGAAACCTTACATGTTTCTGAAATTTTTAAAAGGTCATCCTATAGAAAACTATATAGGTTAGGTTAGGTTTGTTTTATAACAATTCCGAACAATTGTTGGATTCAGTGAAAAGGGAGTTATGACAAACGATCATTCTGACAAATATTACATTCGGGCTTACAATAAGTATGCGAGCCGATATGGACCCTATTTTTAGACCTATATTTTTTTCAAAAATCAAGGACGTCCTATGGCATTTTAAGTCAAGAGACTAGTTAAAAAAATCGAGCAATAATATTTTTAATGCTTAATAAATACAATATCATAATTACAATTAAAGTTTAAAAAAACATTTCAACTAAGTACGTATCAGGCTATCAGGCAAATAGTATGTGTTCTATCACCCTTAAGTTAATTAATATCGTGTGCATGTCATAAAAAATAATACTATACGCGGGGTGAATTCAAAAGTGGTCAAGTAAAAATACCAATATAACTAGTAATGGACTGTTACAGTCCAATCATTACAGTCCATTACCTACCAGGTATTTTAGTATTTTGACTTATGCCACTTTTGCGTTGACCCAGTAATGTCGACCAGTTGTGTCTGTCAACTTAAAAATTCGGGTAGCGATATGATAGGAATAGTACCTAATTCAGTTGAAAGGAAGTTGTTTGAAAATATAGAGGTATAGACCGCTTATTTTGCTGGCCGTATCTGACGTAGTTCGTTTCATTCATTATAACCTTTATAAGCGTAGGAAGTAAACATAAACAATATTCCTCATATGTGTGGTTAAAACATGAAGGAATCCAAAATAGCTATTTTGTCATTTATAATATCAGAATTCTCCATTCATATTGATTCGCAGAAGTGTTACGTCACAAAAGTACCTAAGTAACGAAATCGTCACCGTCTATTCTCTAAAGTTTCCCCTTTAGCTTTAGTCACTGATAACAGCTAATAATAAACAATATTTGTTACACTTATTAATTCCATTCATTCTTGTTTTCCAATTAACTCTGAATGAAGCGAGGATAAGTCTGTAGGTACGTCTTTTCCATTCTTACGCGTATTAGCATCTCTTTACATGTATTTACATATATTAATGAAGAAATATATATCGCGCTCGCTTTTTTCATGGAGACATTTAATTTATCGCACAATGTTCACTCTGTACTTTTTTTTCAAACAAACCCTGTTTTGACAATGGCTTACAACAAAAAACAATTAAGTCTGATAAGTGGAGTCGTGATGCGCTTACTTAAAATTCAGCAAGTGCTTTATTTACCAACCTAGATAGATGTAAGTAAATATTATGGAAAAAAAGAGACCGCCTAGGTAATTAAGATGACTAATACCCGTAGCTACCTACGATACGATGCATAGCTTTAATTCCCACTCGTATCTGACCAAAATCTCCAACAGTAGTAGCAGCCAGAAGCCGTGACCGATGGGCACCTAAGACAGATTTCGCGAAAGTGGCACAGGAACTGAGTTCGGTTGACTGGACTCAAGTGACTAACTGCTCTGAAGTCAACACTGCGTCTGCTAGATTTACTGACTTGATAACATCAGCCATTAAAAAACACACCCATATAATTAAAACTAGTCGTACAAAATTCAATCTAAAACCCTGGATCACACCAGGGCTCATTAAGTGTATAAAACATAGGGACAGGCTGCACAGTCGGGCGAGGGCTGCTCCCGATGACCCAATTAGGCGCAAAATATATACGCGTTATAGAAATTTCTGTGACAACCTTCTTTACAACATTAAAACTCAGTACCAGAGTAAGCAATTCACTGAATGCAGAAACAATCCCCGTAAGATGTGGAAATTAATAAAAACAGTCTGTGAAAGTCCGGGCAAGGGCCGTGATTATGGAGAGTTGATCAAAATTGCAGAATCTGCGGAGAAGTCCCTCGATATCTGTAATATACACTTTTCCAGAACTGGCGAGATACTGGCTGAACAAATACTAAGTAAGCTCTCCGAATCACAGTCTTCGCTTGCTGGCAAATTTGTCCCTAGTAAGATTACCCCAAATTCGTTCTTCATGTCTCCCACTACTATTCATGAGGTAGAACGTCTGATCAATCAACTTAAGCCGGATAGTGCCCCTGGCTTTGATGGCTGTAAACCACTACTGATCGCGGAGATTAAAGATATAATCTTGAAACCGCTTACCTACATCATTAACCTTAGTCTCCAAAAAGGGTGCTTTCCTGATTGCTGGAAGCTGGCCATTGTCTCACCAATTTACAAAAATGGACCCAAGAGTACACCAAAAAATTACCGTCTTATCTCTCTTCTATGTATCTTCTCGAAAATCCTGGAAAAAATTGTTAACATTCGACTCACTCAGTTTATAGATAAAAATTCATTGATCTCAGAGAAACAATTCGGATTCAGGCCTGGCAAGTCCACAGAAGACGCTACAGTTTTACTTGCCAACACAATTGCAGCAAATTTGGATGCTGGAAAAAAAGTGCCTAGGAGTGTTTCTGGACTTAGCAAAGGCCTTTGATACCATCTCAGTCGATATACTGCTTCGAAAAATTCATGCGATGGGCATTAGAGGCGTTGCCCTTGATTGGTTCGACAGTTACTTGACAGACAGACGACAGTTAGTAAAATGTGGACACACTGTCAGTGGCACGCTTCCAGTATCTTTTGGTGTACCTCAGGGCAGCATACTCGGACCTATCCTCTTTACTTTGTATATCAACGATCTGCTGCAGCTACAAATCCCAAATTCTGAAGTTATTTGTTACGCGGATGATACTGCCATTCTTTTTACCGGAAGTACATGGCAGGAAACGTACTCTGCGGCCAATTCCGGGTTAAGGGAGGTAGCTAACTGGCTAGATTATAATTTGCTTACATTGAACGTTGGCAAAACTCATTATGTTCCCTTCTTCAAAACATGACCACAAGTCCTTCAGACGAATTTAGACTTAATTTCCACATATGCAGCGAATCAGGCTCTTCCTGTTCTTGTGCAAGCATTACGAGACGCGCCTCGATAAAATACTTGGGGCTTATAGTTGACCAACGCCTATCTTTTAAGGAACATATAGGGATCCTTGCAGGGAGAGTGAGAAAGGTCGTGTTTGTCTTTAGGCGTTTGAGGGGGTGTGCACCGACTAGTGTTCTTTATCAAGTGTACTTGCTTTGTGTCAATCTGTTATTCAGTACTGTGTCTGTCTCTGGGGCAGTGCCTGCAAGACCTTTTTAATAGACGTTGAACGTGCTCAACGTGCCGTCATTAAAGTTATGCTTAGGAAGCCTTTCCGCTATCCCACTGACAGTCTTTATAGGGAGTGTCAGTTGCTGAGGGTCAGACAACTCTTTATATCGAGAGCAGTCGTGCGTACTCACAACGCTGTGGTGAAATCCCCGTTCCATAATCAGCTTTTGGAAAGACGACTTTATAAGGTGCCAGTTCGAGAGTTAGATCTGCGCTGGCGAGGAGATCTCCGATGTTTATCCATCCATTTATATATAATGTAGTCTGTAGGAACGTGGACATAAAGAATTGTGCAACGTCTAAGGCGACTTACATGATCAGGAAATGGCTTATGACTCTGTCATATGATCAAACAGAAAACATGCTCAGCGTTTGTTCTTAGGTCTCAGGATACTTACTTATATACACTCACACACACACATACACACACACACACACACACACACACACACACACACACACACACACACACACACACACACACAATACATTATGCCTTGACTATTTATTTAATTCTAATAATTCTGTAATGTACTACTTAAATCAGTTATCTTAAGCTCTCTTAAAAGCACGCAACTGTAAACTGAGATGTAAACCAACTCATCGGGCCCCAAGATACAGGCTCAGCCTAGTTTGGGGTCCACTGTATACTACTAAAAATGTATTATTGCTTGTGTGTAATAATAAAATTTTCATTTTCATTTTCATTTTTTTCACTTACTTTTCGTGTTTTGATTTAAAAAAATAGTTTAGTTTGTACTGGTAACACCGAACTGTAGCCGATTTATGTACAATACGAGTAGCAGACCGCTACCGTTAATTACGCAAGACAAACAAATTCCAACTTATAATAAAGTAAATACTTAGCACAATCCGTAAAAATTAATCGCCGTTGTAACCAAAACAATCACAAATGGTGATTTACCACTCGAAACGCGCACAAATACGAGTACACTGATGTAGTGGTACTCGTTTTTTGTATTCCGCCTTACAATTACAAAGTAGTATTTACTATGATGCTGAACAGGTGCGTTACTATTTAAACTAACACGGTCGATTCTCACACCGAAACGTGACTTACAAACCGCCATAAAAATTATCTTTACTACTTTTAAAATGCCGGCCAAGTTCATGTCGAGCCATGGGCGGTGTAGGGTTCCATGCGGCACAAAATCAATATAAAGATTTGATGGACTATTACTTATTAACTTGTAAAACTTCTAATTTGACTCTAATAAAAATTAGCACTTATTATTTTACAAATGGATCCCTAAATCGAAAAACCTACAAACAATGTTTTGAAAAACTTATCTAATGATATCCCACCAGTCCTGGATTTGTCAATAGGCCGTATAGGCCGCGGCCTAGGGCGGCAGCGGCCTAGGGCCGGCAGATTTCAACGAGAAAATTATTTTAGAAAGTTACATAGGGCGGCGGATATAAAGTGGCCTACACTCCTAAAAATCATAAATCTGCCACTGTATCCCACGCAATGGATTTACACGAGTAAAAAAATCATCCATCCTTTACATGTAGAGGTGGCCTACAATTTTTTGATTTTCAGTTTTGTTTTATGACTGCCAGCGTGGTTAACAATTAATGTACTCACTCAACTTTTAGCACTAGCAAAACCAAACCAAACCGCGGACAAACAGACATGTCGAAACAATAAACGTTCCTTGTATTCCCAACGGAAACAATCCGAAAACAATGGGTGTGAAAGTAGCTTTACAGCACAACCAATTACAAAAATCTGAAATCATAATATTGCTGAGGCTCTGCTAACACTGGATAATCTGGATATTCATAGCTACAAAGTACGGAACTTTGGTGCACAAGTCTGATTCGCACTTAACCGATTTTTTGTATAAGATTCAAACCTGCACCTCCTGTCCTGTCTCTTTACCCTTTTTAAAAAAAAGTCATAGATTTCGTTGAACAAGCATACAATACAATACAATACAATAACTCTTTATTGCACACCAATACAGTAAACAGTACAGAGAAAACAAGTATATACATAGAGATTTTCTAAGGTAAGCAATAGGCGGCCTTATCGCTTCAGAGCGATCTCTTCCAGGCAACCTTTACAATGGACAGAAATAAGGAATACATTTTAGCAGGTGGTGCAATTTACAGTAGATCAGAGCTGTATCAAGAATACATAAAACTAACACATACAATACACATACACAACAAATCTAAACAGATAGATAGGTAGATGGATACCATAACAACACATAAATAAGCTAACTATAACATTTATACGCAAGATGACAGGTAGTGCTCCCTAAGCATAGACCTAAAGATAGGCAAGGACTTTGCGCGCCTCAAGTCTATCGGTAGGGAGTTCCACAACCGAGTGGCCTGGACAGTGTAAGAATAAACATAGAATTTAGAGTTTGAAAGTGGGACAGTAAGGAGGAAGTTCTGAGAGCAACGAACAGAAGTAACATAGCTAAATCGCTCTTTGAGGTAGCAAGGAGTTGCAGGGTTAAAGAGAATGCCGTAGAGAAGATGGAGAATGTGAGAGTTTCGGCGAAAGCGGATGGGGAGCCACCTGAGCTGTGATCGGAAATTAGAAACATGATCATATTTACGTAGGCCAAATATGAACCGAATGCACAGATTTTGAATTCGCTCAAGTTTATTCAAGTGCTCTTCTAAAAGATCGGGATAACAAATGTCAGCATAATCGAAAATAGGGTGCAGTAAAGTCTGTGCAAGCGCAACCTTGGTAGCAAATGGAAGGAAATTCTGAAGGCGTCTTAGGGATCCCATCGCAGCAAACACCTTCCTGCTAATCTCACATACATATGGAGTCCATGACAGAGTGCGGTCCAAGATAACACCCAGATTTTTTACCTGATCGGCAAATGGTATCAGAACTCCGTCGAAAAATACAGATGGCAAAGATACAAAGTCAACCCTTGGGATAAGTTTCGAGCTGCCAACAATAATGACTTGGGTCTTTGTCGGGTTAACCTTTAGGCCATATCGTTGGCTCCACCTTAAAATCTTTGTCAAATCCAGGTTAATGGATTCGATAACCGACGGAAGGTCAGCAAGCATGCCTTGGGAATAAATTTGTAGGTCATCAGCATAAAGGTGATACGAAGAATGAAGATTATGAGAAATAGAATCTATGAAGATAGAGAAAAGTAATGGAGATAACACTCCACCTTGAGGTACACCAGCGAGCGTGTTGCACCATGAAGATCGTGAATCATCCACCTTTATTCTTTGCCGACGACCCACTAAATAACTACGAAACCATTCAATAACCGCAGGAGATATGTTAAGAGAACGTAAAATACCAAGCATAATGTCGAAGTCAACCATGTTGAACGCATTGCTGAAATCTAATAGGGTTAAAACCGTAAGTTTCCTGTTATCCATGCCTATTCGGATGTCATCAGTGATCTTCGCAAGCGCGGTTGCCGTACTATGACCGGGACGGAAGCCTGATTGGAATGGATTGAGAAGATCGTTTCTGGTTAGGTATGATGTCAACTGCTGGTGTACAAGACGTTCTAAAACCTTGGAAAGAAAAGGAAGAATGGAAATTGGCCGGTAGTCAGAAAAGGATGCTGGACTAGATTTTTTTGCTAAAGGAACAATTTCAGCGTCTTTCCACGCTGAAGGGAAAATATTGGATGAAATAGAATTGTTTAATATAATAGTGATGACTGGGACGAGTATATCAAGGATAGGGAGAATCATAGCACGGCTTACACTGTCGACGCCAACAGCGTTAGAAGCGATGGATAATACGTTCTTCCTAACATCACTGTCGGTAAATTGATTGAAACAAAAGGAAGAAGTATCAGGAGTTGATAGCGTAGAAAGATAAGAAAGTGTCATGTCTTTTTCAGGACCATGAAAAATAGCCGAAGACGAGAAATGTTGGTTTAGCTGATCAATATTGATATCAACTGGAACAGAGTTTTGCCGAGATTTACCAACTCCTAATGATTTTAAAAATTTCCAAACTTTGGCAGAGTCCCCGTTTTCAACTGCGTTATGAATATGGCGTCTTTGAGCGTCTCGACAGATGGTGCTGCAACGATTTCGCAAAGCACGATACCTGTCCCTGTTCCTATCCGAAGGGTCAGCCTTGTACTTAGATCTAGCCAGATTTTTCTTTCTAATCAGCGTTTTGATGTCATCGGTGAGCCAGGGAGCAGGAAGATGTTTAACCTTAATAGGTTTGACTGGAGCATGCACGTCGTAAAGCTTGGTGAGAAGAGAGTTAAAAATATCAATTTGTTTATCAACCGTGCTAGCTTCAGAGACAGACCCCCAATCAACCTTCATTGCATCCTTACGAAGCAAATCAGTGTTCATACGACCAAAGCTGCGCTGCAGGATCACTTTATGTTTAACCTTAGGGGGACGAATTTTGTAAGAAAGGTAAATTAGATCATGGTAGGAGAAAGCATCAGCAGAACACTGGCCCGACTTAGCAACATGACCAGGGGAAGAGGTCAGAGCTATGTCTAGAAGAGAGGGAGAACAGTTCGGGAAATGATGAGTTGCATTAGAGGGAATTATACTAAGATTGCAAGCCTCGACGACCGACTTAAGGGACTTAGAGCGAGAATCATTTTTAAGGAGGCACGTGTTAAAGTCACCCATTAAAATATGATGCTTAAACGACGGTGAAATATCTTCAAGGAGCTTTTCAAGAGATGCAAAGTAATTTACATGGATAGAAGGGGAATAGAAAACTCCAAGAAGTACCTTTTCGTGAGACAAAGTTACATCGAGAAAAAGATATTCGGGGGCGTCGGAGGAAGATGACTGAGGTGACATGCTGACTATAGAGTAGGGAAAGCAAGAACGAAGATAGATAGCAACTCCTCCACCACCCCTACCAGAGCGATCATTGCGGGATATTGCGAATAAAATCAAAAAATATTAGAAAATTAACTATTATATTAGCCAAAATACCTCATCGTGCTAAATCCCATTTGTGCAATGAAATGATAAGTAAATAATACTTCTAACATAACAAATATGAGTTGAATAATTTGATTGACAAGAAACTTTTTAGTTACGCAACAGGATTTATTACCTAAACAAAGTACCGCCGCAAAAAGTTTTACGATGAGGAAATGAATGAAAAGTGTAGTGTGTGTTTAAACAAGCTGTCTAGTGGTTGTATAACGGCCCCGTGGCACCGACGCTGATCGCTGAGTGAAATGTATCGAGATGCCGGTATACATGTGTGCATGTGTGCCTACATGTTTATTCACTTACCTAACAAACTTGCCCCGTGTGTGCTACACACTACAAATAGTTTTAAAGATTTGTGTTTTAAGAAAACAGTAGCAGTGGACTTTTTGGGGTTCCGTATCCAAGAAGTGCCAAAGGTTTTGCTCAAGCGACATTGTCATTTCAAATTTTAATATCTCAAAAACGGCTGAACCGATTTTAATGAAAGATAACTAAGAAGAGGCTCAAAGTCACGCAACGAGCTATGGAGAGAGCTATGCTTGGAGTTTCTTTGCGCGATAGAATCCGGAATACGGAAATTCGTCGAAGAACTAAAGTCACTGACATAGCTGGAAAAATATGCAAATTTAAGTGGCAATGGGCAGGCCACATCGCTCGAAGAACAGATAACCGTTGGGGGAGAAAAGTCCTCGAGTGGCGACCACGAACCGGAAGACGAAGCGTTGGCAGGCCTCCCACCAGGTGGACTGACGACATCGTGAGAGTAGCGGGAAACCGGTGGATGCAAGTGGCGAGTTGTCGTTCATTGTGGCGTTCTAAGGGGGAGGCCTTTGTCCAGCAGTGGACGTCTTCGGGCTGATGATGATGATGATGAACTAAGAACCATTGCAAGAAAACTCGCTTTCACGTAAACAAAACGCATTTTTATTTAATGATTTCACAAAGGTCTTAGTAAAAGGTATTGATAGCAAGTATTCACGTCTAGATTTAAATTAAAATTCTTTACTATTATTACTATACTATTCTTTAAAAAAAAAACCCACATTTTAAATCGGTTCATCCGTTGGCCAGTACAATAGCTACAGGCAGATAGACAGACATTGGGGTCAAACTGATAGTGCCCCTCTTTTTGCGTCAAGGGTTTAAAAGATAATAAATAGTTAGGATGACAAAGTACTTCACAGGGTGTGCATGTGTCTTAGTTTACACAATCTTTTGATACCATCATTATAGTTTGATAGGTTTTTCTCAGCATATGGTGATTATCAGGCGGCGAGCGAGCGGTGCACCGCCAGTTGGAACAATAAACAGATTGGTAAGACCTGCTGCCCACTTGCTGGCATTCCATGCAAAATCACAACTGGTTTTATGTTATTTTCAAGGAATCCACATGTTCACTTAAACGTTAAAATTTGGCACGTACAACAGGTAAACAATAAAATAGGAAATGTAAATATTAGTAGTTTTGTCAAAGGTTATTAGGTTTATGGAAACTTGTTTAATGTTTTCAGTAGAATAGTAAAGATAAAATAGAACTGTTGTTGAATATGGCACGTAGAAATGTACTTCATGACGACATATAGGTTCTCCAGCAGTCAACACACACAGACCTGTAACTGTTCTGAAAAGTATTCCGACATTAATAGAATGTTATATTGCTATTTGAGGTTACACTGGAATAACGCAATCTTTCAACTGCAATTTTTCAACCTCAAGGACACTGGGCAGTGCTATTAACTTGAAGGAGTCACATAAACCTTAATTTTTCTCTTAATTTGTTTGATTTTATTTCTTTTAGCTTATTTTGTGTATTAGGTACATTGTAAGACAAAGTGGAAGAATCTATACATATAATAAAGCTGAAGAGGGTCGAAAGTCTGTACATGGAAGATATTCGAAAAAAAGTTGGCTGGGGATACTTAGAATCGATAACAGAACACGTTCCAACAGTTTTTAGATTTTTTGTCTGTTTGTCTGTTTATCTGTTTATCTGTTTGTCGTTTATTTGACCGCGCATCACGTGAGAACGGCTGAACGGATTTTAATGCAAACTTTACTAATCTGACAAGAAAATCCCCGGCCAGGTTATAGGCTATAAAAATTCGACCCTTAGGGTATAAAAATTCAACCCTTAAAAGTGGAGGTAGCTACTACATTCGATTCGATTGAGTTAAGTTTCCACCTTCAAGTTTTCAAATACGTGCTATGACTATCAAGTACCCTGATAAACTAACAGATGGCGGTGAAATTAATAACTTTGTGACTCGAGTAAGGAAGGATTTTGCCAAATTAACTCTAAGTTTAAAAGAGGGAGTACGGATATCAACAAATAATTGAATAATTTTAATTGATTTAATGATACGACTAAAATTAAACGACAATAAAGTAATTGCCCACACATTACAATGCCATCTTTTGGAGAACTGGGTAAACAGTATGTAATGGAGTAAACTAATAAAAAGAGTTTACTTACATAGTTATACTTAGTTTTTTTTAGCATTAGAAATAGGGTAAACAATCTTGACGAGTCTTTTTATTGAAAAACGTTTTAAAAAACAGTTACTATTACTTTTATGATACTAAAAGCATGTAAATGATCATTATATCCTTGCTAATTGTTACTATTTGCTGTGACTTATTTTTCAAAAGTTTTTTTCAATAAAAAACACATCAAGATCGCTTGCCTTCTTTCTAATGCTAAAAAAAGAACTATAAGTACTTAATGGTAAAATCAACACACAATCAACACGCGTACGAGTATAATTCTCTACATCTATCTTATACTATACAAAAGTTGGCTGGGATACTAGAATCGATAACAGAACACGTTTCTCCAAAAGTTTTTAGAATTTTTGTCGGTTTTCTGTTTGTCTGTTTATCACGCATCACGTGAAAACGGCTGAACGGATTTTCATGGCAAGCTTTACTAATCTGGGCGAGAAAATCCCCGGTCAGGTTATATAGACTTTAAAAATCCTACCCCTAAAAGGGGGGGGGGGGCGGTAGCCGCTACTCTTGATTAAGTTAAGTTTGCACACCTGATACCTGAATCTTATGACGCTACTTAAGGAAGGAGGTGCAGAACTTATTT
>NC_133488.1:15004008-15133553 GCF_025370935.1 Choristoneura fumiferana | reverse complement strand
AGCCTATATATACTTCACTTATATAAAATACAAAAAAAATATACAAAAACTTTTGTCAAAAAACGCCAGCTTAAGTTTTTTTTTCTTACCTGATTGGTAGTTTTTACTTGATTGCTTGAAAAACTGTATGCAACATGAATGGTTTAATGCATATACATATACTGAGTACATACGAGTATTTCAAAAAAAATCGACACCGCGATACCTATCAATATTCACGAAATATGAAAGTTTAAATGTGACCACCAATTCTTTAGAAAATATTTAAAAAAAATCCTACAAGCTAAACTAATAAACCGATTTCAATGTTAAATATCCGAAATTAAAGCTCATAACATTCATTATTAGGAAAAAATAGGAAAAAATATTTACTGTGAAAAATTTTGGCAAAAAATCGCACATCTCAAGTTTTTTTTTTTCTTACCTGATTGGTAGTTTTACTTGATTGTTTTTAAAAAAACTGTATGCAACATGAATGGTTTAATGCATATACATTTATACTGAGTTCAAAACAGGTATTTTTAAAAAAATCCGACCCGATATCTACCATATTTCACGAAATATGAAAGTTTAAATGTGAGCACAAGTTTCTTTAAAAGATATTTCAAAAAATTCTACAAGCTAAACTAATAAAACCGATTTCAATGTTTAATATCCCAAATTAAAGCTCATAAAATTCATTATGTACAAAAATATTAAAAAAATATTTACTGAAAACTTTTGCCAAAAACGCCATCTTGATTTTTTTTTCTTACCTGATTGGTAGTTTACTTGATTGCTTAAAAACAGTATGTTGAATGCAACATGAATGGTTTAATGCAAACCATATATATTTCTGAGTAAAAACAAGTATTATGAAAAAAAAACGACACCGATACCTTTCATACTTCACGAAATATTTTAGTTTAATTGTACACGCTTTTCCTTCGCGACAGAAAAAGAACGTTAATTTTTTTTTCATGTAAACTCGTATTTTAATTCCGTCTAAAGTTATGAAAAAAAGGAATAAATTCTTCAGTCCAATTCGGACCGTGCGACGTCAAGCGCACGCACACTCGAAAGTTAACCAATGAGCTTCCAGTGCCGCGCACGACGTAGCACGAACCAATCATGGTTACCCGTTCGCGCCTGTCATGAAACCCCGCCAAAGTAATGTTCATGAGTTCAGTCCGGTGAATTAATTTTTGATGAGTAAATTAAAATGAAGAGTTTAAATGATGAATTTTATATCTGACTTTACGCCGCCTTTCGTCCTCCACGAACACATATTGTCAGTGACAAACTCAATGCTGAACAAAATACGTGAACTATAATATACATACCTAAGTTAATAAACATCGTAAATTGATAGAATAATCTACTTCTACACGCATGGATATTATAACATCTACCGGTATGTCTATTTAATTTATTTGCTTTTATATATTAGAATTAGTGAACCAGTTTTGATTTATTACAGTTCCAAAGCCAAAAATCTCAGATTTACGGTAAGTTTTGTTAAGAGCTGGTAGATTAGATACATAATCCATATACTTGATGTTACTTAACTATACAGGGATTTATTTATTCACGGTTGCACTGATATTTAGCATTATAGGAGTGTGCACTCCTCCATAAGGACTAGCCAATATAAGTGTGGAAAATGTCAAGCAACAAGGCTTATACATATAAAATCACGATACTAAAACAAAGTCTCCTTTACCTATCATTAGTAGCTGTAGCTGTTCTAATCTTCAGAGTCAATGATTGTTATGAAAGTTGGTTTAATAAAGTGTATACGTTAACGATTTTGGTTTGGCGTGCATGTCGGTATGTATACTACTGCCTGCTACTGTAGTAAAAGGAGTATGGCAAATAAATGATGTGTCACTGCCTCGATTTTTTTCCTCGCTAATGCATTGTAAAACGTTGTATGATATACGTGTCGAAAGTAGGAAATTCCCAACTCGTGCCGGCTCAAAACACTCGCTTCGCTCGTGTTTAAAGTTCTCCGCCACTCGTTGGGAATTGCCTACTTTCCGCACTTGTATCATAAATAACTATTGAAGTATTTGTGCTTTTCCAATACTACAAAATCACAGATCTTTTAGACATGGACTGTGTTGCTGTAGATTACTGTTATTTTATGAGCTTTAATTGGGATATTAAACATTGAAATCGGTTTATTGGTTTATTATTATTATCTATTTATTGAATAAATCATTTGAATTTTGAATTAGAATTAGAATTTGAATTTGAATTTGAATTTGAATTTTGAATTGAATTTTGAATTTGAATTTTGAATTTGAATTTTGAATTGAATTTTGAATTTGAATTTGAATTTGAATTTGAAATTTGAATTTGAATTTGAATTTGAATGAAATTTTGAATTTGAATTTTGAATTGATTTTGAATTTGAATTTTGAATTTGAATTTTGAATTTGAATTTGAATTGAATTTTGAATTTGAATTTTGAATTTGAATTTTGAATTTGAATTTTGAATTTGAATTTTGAATTTGAATTTTGAATTTGAATTTTGAATTTGAATTTTGAATTTGAATTTTGAATTTGAATTTTGAATTTGAATTTTGAATTTGAATTTGAATTGAATTTTGAATTTGAATTTGAATTTGAATTTTGAATTTGAATTTTGAATTTGAATTTGAATTTTATTAGTTGGCTTGTAGATTTTTTAAATATTTTTAAAGAAATTGTGCTCACATTTAAACTTTCATATTTCGTGAAATATATAAATATCGGTGTCGGATTTTTTTAAAATACCTATTATGTACTCAGTAATATGCATTAAACCATTCATGTTGCATACAGTTTTTAAGCAATCAAGTAAAAACTACCAATCAGGTAAGAAAAAAAAACTTGAGATTGCGTTTTTGGCCAAAAGTTTTTAGTATTTTTTTAGAAATTTTTTTAAAGTAACGTATATAATAGGCTCTCATTTGAGATATTAACCATTGAAATCGATCTATTACTTTAGCTTGTAGAATATTTTGAAATATTTTTTAAAGAAGTGGCGCCATCTCTGTTCCTAAGGGGTGAAACTTCCGCTGCTGCGGGTCAAATCTTTCATCACGAAGTGCAGAATCCGGCCAAAAAATGGTCGTAACAAGTATGACTAACAGAGGTTTTATAGCCTAAAATGAAAAAGATATTTTGACTTTGACTTTGAATTTGAAACCCTAATAAACTCACCAACAGCATACATGATGTACAGGACCTTGCTGTCATCGGTGATAGGATCCGAGGGGTGACAGACGAAGCAATGAGACGAGCGGTGGTGTCGTTCAGCAGCATCATGTCCATAGTAGCTACCTGGTTGTGCCACTGCGAGTGTTTTACCAACCGACTCCCAGCATACTACCATTCTGCAATAAAGAGGCATTATAAATATTTTAGAGTACTTATTATATGTATGTATAGGATATTAGTATATATGTTATGGACAAAGTGATTAATAAGGGCATTATGTGTAATGCCGGGCATTATGAATAATGAAAAGCTATACCGGGCAAAGGGAAATAATTATCTAAACTTCAGTATTTATCGCATTGTCCGGGCATTATGAATAATGCTACATGATCGTTGGTCAATTTGATTACAACTGATTTTTGGCTAGCTGAAGTCTGATTTATTCTAATGGAAAGCTAGGTGCGACGACGAGCGCAGCGAGGAGGAGCGTGTTAGGTTCAACTGTGACCAAAACAAGCACGAGCCGAGCGAGCGAAGCGAGCGTGCCGCGGCAGCGGCCGGCGTGAACCAGAATAAAGTTCTACTATTAAGATAAGTTACTTTACAGACTTTGATAGATGTTTAAAGATCTTTTAATGGTTCATTAAATATTAAGTAAAAATAAAAAAATAGTAATGGGACATGCCCGGGCAATGTAATTAATTGAATAGTTTTTACCAAATTGCAATCCAATTGTCCATTATTCATAATGCCCGGGCAGCGGGAGAATACCAAACTCACTACCTCTACTTGAGAGGCCATAGGTCAAACCACTAGGCCAACCACGTATATAAATACATTATTAAATACATACTAGAATTACGAACATTAACTCATTAAAACCTGAGTCTTCGACTTCGGGCTTCGAATAGAATCTCGTTCGTAATTCCTTATTTACCCTTAAGACACAATGTACTATTGTATAATTATTTGTCATTTTATTTTCTTACCTACTGTACTACTTATCACTCATATTTCAGATTCAATACAGTTTTTTTTTTCGCTTTTGAGTGGTATTTTTAGGAGAGCGCCAAAGTTCGCATACTCTTCGTTAGTCATACCGGAATTTTAGTCCGAATCATCGTTTGAACTTTTCCGTATGAACTTTTTTTCCCACTGAAACCTTACATTTTTCTGAAATTTTTAAATAGTCATCCTATAGGAAACTATATAGGTTAGGTTAGGTTTGTTTTATATAATTCCGAACAATTATTGGATTCAGCGAAAAAGGAGTTATGACAAACGATCATTCTGACAAATATTACACTCGGGCTTTCAATAAGTATGCGAGCCGATATGGACCCTATTTTTAGACCTATATTTTTTTCAAAAATCAAGGACGTCCTATGGCATTTTAAGTCAAGAGACTAGTTAAAAAAAATCAAGCAATAATATTTTTAATGCTTAATAAGTACAATATCATAATACAATTAAAGTTTAAAAAACATTTCAACTAAGTACGTATCAGGCTATCAGGCAAATAGTATGTGTCTATCACCCTTAAGTGAATTATATCGTATGCATGTCAATAAATAATACTATACGCGGGGTGAATTCAAAAGTGGTCAAGTAAAAATACCAATATAACTAGTAATGGACTGTTACAGTCCAATCATTACAGTCCATTACCTACCAGGTATTTTAGTATTTTGACTTATGCCACTTTTGCGTTGACCCAGTAATGTCGACAAGTTGTGTCTGTCAACTTAAAAATTCGGGTAGCGATATGATAGGAAATAGTAATTCAGTTAAAAGGAAGTTGTTTGAAAATATAGAGGTATAGACCGCTTATTTTGCTGGCCGTATCTGACGTAGTTCGTTTCATTCATTATAACCTTTATAAGCGTAGGAAGTAAACATAAACAATATTCTTCATATTTGTGGTTAAAACATGAAGGAATCCAAAATAGCTATTTTGTCATTTAATAATATCAGAATTCTCCATTCATATTGATTCGCAGAAGTGTTACGTCACAAAAGTACCTAAGTAACAAAATCGTCACCGTCTATTCTCTAAAGTTTCCCCTTTAGCTTTAGTCACTGATAACAGCTAATAATAAACAATATTTGTTACACTTATTAATTCCATTCATTCTTGTTTTCCAATTAACTCTGAATGAAGCGACGATAAGTCTGTAGGTACGTCTTTTCCATTCTTACGAGTATTAGCATCTCTTTACATGTATTTACATATATTAATGAAGAAAATTATATATCGCGCTCGCTTTTTTCATGGAGACATTTAATTTATCGCACAATGTTCACTCTGTACTTTTTTTTCAAACAAACCCTGTTTTGACAATTACTTACAACAAAAAACAATTAAGTCTTATAAGCGGAGTCGTGATGCGCTTACAAATTCAGCAAGTGCTTTCTATTTACCAACCTAGATAGATGTAAGTAAATATTATGGAAAAAAAGAGACCGCCTAGGTTATTAAGATGACTGATACTCGTAGCTACCTACTACACTCGTATCTGACCAAAATCTCCAACAGTAGTAGGTACTTTTCGTGTTTTGATTTAAAAAATAGTTTAGTTTGTACTGGTAACACCGAACTGTAGCCGATTTAGGTACAATACGAGTAGCAGACCGCTACCGTTAATTACGCAAGACAAACAAATTCCAACTTATAATAAAGTAAATACTTAGCACAATTCGTTAAAATTAATCGCCGTTGTAACCAAAACAATCACAAATGGTGATTTACCACTCGAAATGCGCACAAATACGAGTACACTGATGTAGTGGTACTCGTTTTTTGTATTCCGCCTTACAATTACAAAGTAGTATTTACTATGATGCTGAACAGGTGCGTTACTATTTAAACTAACACGGTCGATTCTCACACCGAAACGTGACTTACAAACCGCCATAAAAATTATCTTTACTACTTTTAAAATGCCGGCCAAGTTCATGTCGAGCCATGGGCGGTGTAGGGTTCCATACTATTATGCGGCACAAAATCAATATAAAGATTTGATGGACTATTACTTCTTAACTTGTAAAACTTCTAATTTGACTCTAATAAAAATTAGCACTTATTATTTTACAAATGGATCCCTAAATCGAAAAACCTACAAACAATGTTTTGAAAAACTTATCTAATGATATCCCACCAGTCCTGGATTTGTCAATAGGCCGTATAGGCCGCGCCTACCTAGGGCCGGCAGATTTCAACGAGAAAATTATTTTAGAAAGTTACATAGGGCGGCGGATATAAAGTGGCCTACACTCCTAAAAATCATAAATCTGCCACTGTATCCCACGCAATGGATTTACACGATAAAAAAAATCATCCCCCCCTTTACATGTAGATGTGGCCTACAATTTTTTGATTTTCAGTTTTGTTTTATGACTGCCAGCGTGGTTAACAATTAATGTACTCACTCAACTTTTAGCAATAGCAAAACCAAACCAAACCGCGGACAAACAGACATGTCGAAACAATAAACGTTCCTTGTATTCCCAACGGAAACAATCCGAAAACAATGGGTGTGAAAGTATCTTTACAGCACAACCAATTACAAAAATCTGAAATCATAATTTTGCTTAGGAGGCTCTGCTAACACTGGATAATCTGGATATTCATAGCTACAAAGTACGGAACTTTGGTGCACGAGTCTGATTCGCACTTAACCGATTTTTTGTATAAGATTCAAACCTGCACCTCCTGTCCTGTCTCTTTTTCCTTTTTAAAAAAAGTCATAGATTTCGTTGAACAAGCATATTGCGAATAAAATCAAAAAATATTAGAAAATTAACTATTATTTTAGCCAAAATACCTCATCGTGCTAAATCCCATTTGTGCAATGCAATGATAAGTAAATAATACTTCTAACATAACAAATACGAGTTGAATAATTTGATTGACAAGAAACTTTTTAGTTACGCAACAGGATTTATTACCTAAACAAAGTACCGCCGCAAAAAGTTTTACGATGAGGAAATGAATGAAAAGTGTAGTGTGTGTTTAAACAAGCTGTCTAGTGGTTGTATAACGGCCCCGTGGCACCGACGCTGATTGCTGAGTGAAATGTATCGAGGTGCCGGTATACATGTGTGCCTACATGTTTATTCACTTACCTAACAAACTTGCCCCGTGTGTGCTACACACTACAAATAGTTTTAAAGATTTGTGTTTTAAGAAACAGTAGCAGTAGCAGTGGTTTTGCTCAAGCGACATTGTCATTTCAAATTTTAATATCTCAAAAACGGCTGAACCGATTTTAATGAAAGATAACTAAGAACCATTGCAAGAAAACTCTCTTTCACTAAACAAAACGCATTTTTCTTAATGATTTCACAAAGGTCTTAATAAAGGTTTGTAACAAGTATTCACGTCTAGATTTAAAATTAAAATTCTTGTACTATTCTTACTATCATTCTTTACTATACTATTCTTTAAAAATAAATAAATTCTCACATTTGAAATCGGTTCATCCGTTGGCCAGTACAATAGCTACAGGCAGATAGACAGACATTGGGGTCAAACTGATAGTGCCCCTCTTTTTGCGTCAAGGGTTTAAAAGATAATAAATAGTTAGGATGACAAAGTACTTCACAGGGTGTGCATGTGTCTTAGTTTACACAATCTTTTGATACCATCATTATAGTTTGATAGGTTTTTCTCAGCATATGGTGATTATCAGGCGGCGAGCGAGCGGTGCACCGCCAGTTGGAACAATAAACAGATTGGTAAGACCTGCTGCCCACTTGCTGGCATTCCATGCAAAATCACAACTGGTTTTATGTTATTTTCAAGGAATCCACATGTTCACTTAAACGTTAAAATTTGGCACGTACAACAGGTAAACAATAAAATAGGAAATGTAAATATTAGTAGTTTTGTCAAAGGTTATTAGGTTTATGGAAACTTGTTTAATGTTTTCAGTAGAATAGTAAAGATAAAATAGAACTGTTGTTGAATATGGCACGTAGAAACGTACTTCATGACCACATATAGGTACTCCATCAGTTTTGTAACTGTCACAGACCTGTAACTGTTCTGAAAAGTATTCCGACATTAATAGAATGTTATATTGCTATTTGAGGTTACACTGGAATAACGCAATCTTTCAATTGCAATTTTTCAACCTCAAGGACACTGGGCAGTGCTATTAACTTGAAGGAGCCACATGAACCTTAATTTTTCTCTTAATTTGTTTGATTTTATTTCTTTAAACTTATTTTGTGTATTAAGTACATTGTAAGACAAAGTGGAAGAATATAATTTTTTCTAAAAGTTAATTGGTGCATCAGGCTGATGCAGCCCCTGTTTTAATATTACCCAAAAACTAGGAAAAGAATTTGGATGAAATTTTTGCACACAGATAAATTATAACCTAAATTAATACAAGATACCTCTTTTCCCGTATAATTGGAATATTCCCGCGAGATAGCGATAAACGCGAATTATTCACAGACGAACTCTTAGGCAACAGGTATAGTTGTTGCCTGTAAAAAATACTGTAGCCCAACAGTTTCCCTCCCTCCTCCTCCCCGGTGATATCATTTTATGCTTAGGTACAACGATGGGTTTACGGTGTGAAATAGGGTTGCATAAAAATGTTGCATATAAATATAATTATAAACTTTTAACTTTGTTCATCTGTGATCGTTATCTCCGTTACCTACTTCCTTGTTTCACCGATGGAATTGTAGAAAATTCAATTTCCTACAACTTTGTCATACAATATGGTACACAAAATGTGCTTAATTTAAGAAATAAAACTGAGAAAAAGTCTAGTAAAATTAAGTTTTTGTCCACCCTTCAACTTAGCACAGGGTCCTTAAAGTCGAAAAATTAGGATAGCTTTTCTAGTGCAAAAACAAACAACCTGTAAAAGTAACATTAATTTCGGAATACGAGTACTTTCCAATTCCCCATAGATCTCTCGACTTGTCTACTGCCAAAGTATGTACCTATACGTTAGCGTAGAGGCAGTAGTGTAGATAACACCTTATGTAAACACGCTGAATGCAAGGTTATTTTTAAAGAAGATGTTTCTTCGATTATAGAAACTTTGTTTAAATAATGGTTAAACCAAAACTAATTGGGTTATATTTGGTTAAACTTAAAAAAAAAATATTCTCATTCGTAGGAATTAGGAATATAGTATTTGTATCTTATGATATGACGCATGATCTAATTAACTATGGTGAGTGGTGACTGTTTTGAAATAACAACTTTACGATGGTAATGAACTGTTGGTGCGAGATTCCGACTCGCACTTGACAGATTTTTCAATCATGTATCATCAACTTTACTTTTCTGGAATTTGACGACTTGACTGACATAATTTGGAAATAATTGCGATCCGCATTAGCGATCCCTTCAAATAGCGAACCTACTGACTAATCGTTGATCGGAGACCTACTGTGTTAAAAATAAAGTTGTGTTAAATACTTGTTACGTATAGATATCATTTAATAATATTGTAAATCTGTTTAAAAAATTATACCTCGTTGAGTTTCTTGCCGGATTCTTCTCAACAGAGGTTTTTCCGAACCGGTGGTACTTAGTATTTTTGACATTCATAAGTGCTTGTTATAGGCTAAATTGAATTAAGATATTTTGACTTTGACTTTGACTTTATACGAGTACAATCAGCAGCCATAATAGAGTTGTCCATCCCTAGCTACGTTTGCAAACTATCATAAGGGCAAAACCTTCTAATGTCCTACATTTTACAAAACCATAGCACAACTAAAACTGTAACAACTCTGTATCTAATGTTTCTTCCTAGAACCGTCCAAATGGAAGGACCATTAATATCACTTACCTACTCGTCGGAGTTTGTTTAAGCCAGCGTTTTGATTTCTTAAAATTCTGAGCGGACGCATGACCCTTGTCAATAGACATAGTCGTTTCCTTATCTAGGTAAGTAACTCTCTAAACAGTGACTAACGTTTATGGAGCGATTACACTAAGCGTAGATATATTTGAATCGTAAACTTTAAGGCGACATTGCAGCTGTTCCCGATCAAGTAGTTACGACCAAGTCTTTTTTTTCTATCTGTTAGAATCATATGCCTGTTTTTCCCCCGTGAAGAAATAAAAAATTAGGCTGGTTTTCTCTCCCGAGATTCCCGAGACAATTAAGAAAAAATTACTTTATTATTAGGTTACAGCTATCACAGCGTTCTATAAAACTCAAGTTGCACGTCAACCATTCAAGTGTTTTCAAGTGTAAAGCTACAGTTGTTAGAAAATCACGTATAGTAAAGTCTGTATTTTTTGTTTTTTTTTTGTGAATTCAGTAAAATGATCGAAGCACGTATAACACACAAATACACACATACACATACATCAGCGCCACCTAGCGTCTGCAACTTTTTTGGCTCTGATGCTCTAAAGTTTTAAAATTTTATCGCGACATTGTGACAAAAATCAAACCTATAACGTATTAATTTATAATACAAAATTACTGTGATACCGTGATTTGGGTGGACAAAAGGTTGTGAATTCATTTTTGGTCATTAAAATTAAATGAGGTAAGTAAAATTTATTCAAAAAGTGTGTTTTATTTTCGTTATGTCAGGGTTTGTTTACTTCGTGTTTAGTTGTACTTTTACTGTAAAACGAAAAGATATAGCTATCTTATTGGTTTCTTTGAATAATAGTTAAATTATATAATGGTTCTTATATCGCTAGTGATAAATAAAATATCGTTTTCAGATCAAAATAAGTATCATTTTGAAGACCGGTTTTGTGAGTATCACTCAATATAAAATTGCAACCACAAACCGTTTCAAGGAAAATTGTTGCTGGACATGTCCGAGATGTATAGGAATTAAGAACAAAACAGGGACAGTGTTCAATAATTCAAGCTCGCATCATAACACAAACATCTATTACTAATATTAGGTATTTAAAGTCTATACCAAATTGCTTTGTTAATGTCAGATTCATATGAGTATGACAGATGACAGAGCCAGAACTATTTCTACTTTTGGCCACCATGAGCGCTGCGATAGATTTCATCACCCCCACCTAGTACTTCGCAGCCTCCCAATAAAAGGATTATATATATGCTATCCCGGTGATAGCTCTACTTTTGTTTATAAATGGCCGCTCATAAACAAAACTAGCGCTATCATTTCAAATATTTAGGTTGTAGGCACCAATCATAACGTACTAATAAGCTTCAATGGGCAGTAATTAATGCGTTATGTCAAATTTCTACAGGAAACACCGTCATACCACTTAACTAAATGGATGCCCAAAAACGGGGGTTGGGCGATTTTATTAGTTTTCACTCGTCCATAATGTTTGGCTAGGCAAAAACATGGACGGGATAAAATTACGGTTAATTATAGGTAGTACGTCAATTAGAAATACATTTGAGAGTATCTGGGGCGATGTTGTCTTCATATTCCGTTGCTTAGTACCCATAACACAAGCTTTGCTAAGCTTACTTTGGGACTAGGTCAATTGGTGTGAATTGTCCCGTGATATTTTATTATTTATTTATATTGCATTTTAATTTTTCTGTGCTACAAGTTTAGACTCTCCGTAAATATTTTAGGCCATTCAAATTATAATCCAAGCTGGAAACCATTTTATTAGCTTCATTTGGTTCTAAAGCGTATAATCCGAGTTTGCCCGATTCCAGGAGGAGTGCATAACTTTTGGGAGCCAAATAACCGCGAAATATTTGCTCTTTTTTTCAGTTTTTCACTTGTAGCACGAAAGCCGTACGTCCGCCAAAAATGATATTCAACTCAATATTAAAGAAAGTTAAATTCTGCGAAGAAAAGCATCTAATCGTACAACTTCAAATTCGGTTTAGCGGTCTATTTATTTAAGTGTACGAACGCGAATCGTTGCAGATAGTTTCGGCGGGAACAAACATAAATGCTTCTTATTTATTTTTGTTCCCGCCGAAACTATCTGCAACGTTTTTTTTTGATTTTAGACAAAATTGTGAACACTGCCCTACATCATTGGGAGTTACTTACATGCATTGCATTAAAATTCTGGGATACTTTTGAGCCTTTACAAAGTATCTATTTTTAGGCCTGACCTGACTCTACCTATCATTAAATACGAATGTGGTCTTGTCTATCTTAAAATCTGCTATTTCCTGTGTGAACTAAGTCTACTTCAGTGATGACTAATGAGGTAATTCCAGATGACCACACCAGTGACATTTTGCTAAAGGATATCCTATCCCAATAACGAAAAACAAAACAAATATAAATGCAAAAAAACGAATTTTAAGATATCTAGAACCTAGTTTAGCGTTGTGTTTTGCAATGTTTTATCTCTCGGATTTATGTATCCGAGATGTGATAAGGACAAGCTACTTCGGTTAAACAAACAATAAACATTTCAATTTGGAATCTAAAACTTTAAAGAATATTGGAGCGGTGAAAAATCAACCAAGATGTTTCGGACGCCCTCGTAAATAACATAATGTAGTACCAACCTGTTGAACATAAGCGTGTTCATCGTCGTTGTTTGTATCGATTAGGTATCGATCAATGCACAATGAGTTGTTATACATGTAGAAGAAGTGTTCACGTGCTGCCATATCGAGTGGCTCAGTGTCTTTGAACATCGGGGGGCTGAAAGGGCTGAGTGCAACTAAGTCTACATCAGTACAGTTGCGACCAGAAAAGGCCTGCCCGCTGTTACAGCATTTCCACAAGCAGTTGCGAAAGAGGCAAGGGCACCCCAAAGTAATCGTCTCGTTTTTTTCTTCGATCTCGTACCAAGAGCCACTCGTATACTCCGTGCCCTCATGGATGATGGAACCATTTGTATACGTAACCCCACTTGTTATGTCCACGCTCTCAACCCTCGGGCATGGCTCACAGCTTACCGAACACACTAACAACACCTGAATAAGCACTATCAATAACTTCGACATTTTCAGAATGTTTCTCAAAAATATCGAAAGAGATAAACAAAACACTGGAGCAACTCTTTTGTTTACAATCACTTCACAAAACTGCCTTAGTAAAACCATACGTTAGCTGCAGCGAGATGATAACATAACTCTGTGTCGCATGTTTGCGTCAAAATTTAGCGCAAAACAAGTAAACAAAATGACAACTGGAATTTTCTTAGAATTTTTAGTAATGACTAATATAATAATAAAATTGCAATGAAATCAAATCGTAATAGCGTCTTTATCGTGGTCGGAGCGTTATCTGCACACTCGTGAGGTAATTTGATGTATCATTTTTTACGAGTAGGCACTTTGATAAGAGATAAGAAGTTTCACGAGTCGTCCGGTAGAGAGCGTGTCGGACGTGCGTCTGCCGTGCCCTGTGGTCCCCGACTGGGGCTGGGCTGGCTGCCGGATGGCTCTTCCCTCGTTGGCTCAACCCACCCACACATAATAAATGGTCAAGCTCAATGTGCTCAGCGTAAATAAACGTGAATGAAGAAAACTTCAGCTAGATGCTTAGAGAAATTGTTTAATGTAGAGTCAAACAGAAAGGAGAAGATTCCAGTTTTTAAGCTATATTATGTATGTATGTAAACTCTTTATTGCAGAAGGAAGTACAAAGGCGAGCTTGTCCCTAAAAAGAGATCTCTTCCAGCTATCCTATTATAGTTACGAGAAAAGAATTTATTAGTAGAAGATAAGCAAACAGTTAAAATTACGTGCGATAAACAGGAAAACAGAAATACTCAAATGGAAATCAAAATAAGGCCACAGGTGGAGACAGAATGGATGGTGAAAGATTTAGCATAAGAACGATTATTTTAGGTTGCGGTTCTTTTAACTTTTCATGGTGGGTAAGCATGTCTACTCTTCTTTTTGAAGTTCCTTCCATCGTTCACAGAATAACAGGAAGACATCCCTTCAAGGGATAGTTCATCATTTCGCATATCTAGATTGAAAGGGCACCATCTATAAAATAATACAGCATTTTAATTTAGACATTTTCAGAAATTAGATGTACTCATAGGTCTAAATGAAAGTGGTGTATTATTTTGAGTTGATACCGCTATCGATCTAGGTGTGGGGTTTTACCTACATCTCTGACTCTCATGTTACCCCAGTACCTTTCCCTCGCCCTAAGTAAAATCAACATTAATGCAAATAAGTAATTTTTTGCATTAATAATTAGGTCAGGTAATTTTCAAATATATTCTCCAATAATCCACCAAAATTTATCACCGCGGCAGTAAAATTTTATAAAAAATAAAATAAATAAAAAATAATATAAATAAATCAGGCGAAATTGCTATAACCCCAAAATGTCTAACAACTGGTAGCATGGTTGTGTCACTCTGAAGATGAGCTCTGGTTGAGTTCGAAACGCGTCAGTGTAGTGTGGTGGTGGTTATAGATGGGTTTGTATGATTTGTATGTGATCTTACAGTGTGGAGGTGGAGGAACTGCATGAACACGCATATTTTGCATAAGTCAAGATATTTTTGCGTAAGGTCGCGGGTGAGCAAGGAAATTATTTTAGTTCATTAAAAAAAAATATTTTATTTTTTTCCTAATAGAAATTGGATGTACGAAATAATAACTTTAGTGGCTTTTTTTTTAAATTCATGTTAGATATATTGGTGGATTCAGCTTGCGGGTCTAAAAACGGAATTATTCAACAAACATATTTTGAGAGTAAATTTACTGAAAGGTAACATTTTTGTTAAAAAACATCACTTATTTTAGGGTACAATTTTTTTTACCATTTTCCTGAACCCAATTTTCGTTAATAATAGATTCGAAAATATAGGTTCTTAATATTACACGTAAAAGCCGTATATAAAAAATTATCCTTATATCTAATTATTTCCAAAAAAACTGTAAAATGACCAGGCTATGTACTTCAGAGGTAATTTAATTTCGTGTGTTTATGCTTGGTTTATGTAGATAAAGAGATATAAAATATAAATGCATGCATATCTTCTGTGATCAATGTGGGAATGAAGGAGAGCGGGTTTTCTGCAAGAAAAAAATATGTGGCGCTGCACTGCTGTAAGCGCAGTTATTTTTCACAGGTGGTAGCGGAGTAAAGAGGTGAAAACCTTTGGTTGTAACTAGTTCAACAAATGGGGAGTTTAATGTCCTTTAACTCTCATATGGGTGATTATCTCAGCGAAAAAATTTGGCGCAGAGCTGATAATTATGGTGTGGACTAACTGTTTTAGAGGTTTAATTTTTTTTCTAATAAGAAAACACAAATTTTATCTTAAGCCAAATTGCAAATTTTATAAAAGTCATTAATGTTTATTAAAAAAATTTTTTTCATTGAAATCATAATTTTGGTGTGGCGTCCAGTATCCGTTGTTCTTGATGAATGTCTATGATAGAACCATAACATCCATTTATTTAACTAAAAATGCATTTTATTTTATTCTTCATTAGTTCAAGTATCTTATAAGAATATATAAATAAATATTAGTACATGAATTTATACTCAAAACTAGGCACTAAAATTTGTCCATGTGAAATTGGCAATTTTGGTGGTAAATATTGAAGATGTTTTTGTGGTCGAACGAAACGCAATAAGACCAACAAACGTGTGTTACCTGTGCGTTTAGTTCCGCTCCTGCACTGAGCGATGACACACGTGCCATATCTTGCTGGATCTGTCCGCCAAGCACGTAAGTATCTAATTTTGGTGTGTTAAAATACTTTTTAATGCAATTTGGTGGTGTATGTAACTAATGACTTAGCAATACTTGTTTTTGTATGAAGTATATGCGAGGCATGTTAAAAGTTTCCTTTTTAAAATATTAAGTTAAATTGGAAGTGAATGATACGGTTTTGTTTTTAATCATTTTTTATGCACTTTTTCTAATTTTGGTGGATCAATTTTGGTGGTTTTGGTGGTAATTTGAAGCCCACCCACATAATTATAATTTCATTTTTAAGCCATTTACATTTAAAACTTTGCATTTACAACATTATTGACTCAATGCACTTATTTCAAGTAAAATATAAACACTTAGATACCTACTTTACAATAAAACTAAATTACTTATCACTATTTGTAATAAAACTTAATTTATTTTTTTAGAATGGCTAACCGCAAGAAAAAACAATCAAGAGAAGAAGTCCTCGAAAAGAATAGTACATTGTGTCTTAAGGGCGATAAACAAGGAATTACGAACGAGAGTCTATTAGAAGCCCGAAGTCGAAGACTGAGCTTTAGTTAGTCGATGTTCGTAATTCTAGTACCGCCCATGCGACATACAATGTTTTTCATCACATTTGCGAGTAAAATTGTATATTTGTAAAAGAAAAACTAATATTTTTTCAAAAATTGCCGATACCGCTGACTACGCTCTTGGCAGCGCCAGCCTCCGCGCCGCCCTCCCCCAGCCTGACCATGCGCCCGACGTCCTGCACGCCAGCACGACCAGCACGCCATGCAGTATCACACTCATTTATCGACCTTGGGCTTCATGTCAAGAAAATTAGTACCGGCAATGACTCATTTACCGACCACGGGTTTCATGACAAGCACATTAAGGTCGAGGGTTTTATTTGGGGGGTTGCAACCATGGTAGCCTGCATGTTACGACACTGTTTAAGAGCAAGTGTGATGAAAATGTAATTGCATTATCATCGACTTCGGGCTTCTAATAGACTCTCGTTCGTAATTCCTTATTTACCGCCCTTAAGACACAATGAACTATTTTGTTACTACGAGTTAAACATTGTATTTTCGTAGAGATTTTGGTACAATTAAAACGATTAATAAAACATTTATTTTCTTTTTATATCCAGCAGACAATTTGATCAAGAAAAATGTTTTTTTACCTTGAATTAGCACAAGTACATCTAATTTTGGTGTAGATGTGCAATTTTGGTGGCCAATATTTCTAATTTTGGTGGGTACAAGCAATTTTGGTGGTAATCAAATTACTAAAATCATAATATCTCCAAAACTACTATGTATAATGAAGGGCCATTACGACACAATATTTATTATGACTTGTAACGTATTGTTGATATATCATTTTGACTCGGACAACAAAAATTAAAAAAACCACCAAAATTAGGTAAATTTCAAGCTTGTTGAAATTCACCCATATCATATATATACCAACTCCTAAAAAAAGTACCTGGGCAACCGAGCCTCGCCAGGACTAGAACTCAAAAACACGCGTTTTCCTAGAGATAATATCAGGCTTAGTGACAGCCAAAGACAAAAGATGACTCTACCTACTACGGTAACTATTAAGCAATTTGAGGGTGACAACAAATGGTAACGTCCATGGCTGACGATGACAATAGTTAGCTACCGCTTAGAGGGCGCTATCTATTTCCTGTATAATAGTTTTAAGAATTTATTGTAACCTCTATGATTGTAGGCTAGGCACCACTAGGCACTCTACCAGATATACTGATGGCGCCATCTAGTATAATGAAAGTGACGTAAGGTGCTTTGCATCGGTGTCGCGCCTGTAGACCTCGATTTGCCGACAAAGTACCGATAGAAATAGATAGGTGGCGCTGCAAGTACACACAATGGAATTTTTAATACTTCAAAATAAGATTTAAAAAAAAGATTAAACGTGTGTAAAATAATTGATTTCTTCAAATTCAATAATCGAAATAAAATAAAGTGAAGTTGTCATTTAAAAACTACAACAAAAAAGCATTACAAATACATAGGTATTTGTTTATGGCAACAAATTGAATTGAAATGGCTCATACTACAGGAATCAGCGTTTCCACTTTTAAAAGATGCCTTTCGTCTGTCATCGTTCATCCACCATCACCTCTCATATTTCGTTTTCTAGAATTTTTTTACCGTACAACGGCAAAAACTACTAGACACTGGCAAAATTGTCCTCCGATGGACAGAGCCATATTTTTTTTAAAGAAACAACAACAACTTTTAAAAGATTTGAAGCAAGAACAATTATAATGGATTCATGTAATCTATTGGAATGTCTTCGTAGAATTTTAGTAGAAATGAGAAATTTTGTCTGTAGATTTTAGCATAAATTCTTTATCATAGAATATTTGCCCCAAAAGTCACATTCTGGGCAATTTTTTCTTATAAGTACAGTTGGCAATACGCGAAAGTGGCTTGGGGATTTTCCAAATAAATAGGTATTGTTGAATTATGTAGTTAAGAAATACGTTAACATGTGCACAGCAAACTGAATTTAATTTTGTAACAACTATAGGCTACTGTTAGAAAATATAGATATTTATTTATATTATCAGTAGGTATGTTTTAAAAAGGTAAATAGTAGATTGTTACAATAATCTTTAGTGAATTCGCATATAAAAAATTAAAAAAATGGTCACGCTGACTCGACACACCGAATAAACAGAGTACTATAATCCCACCAGAAACGTTTTCATGTTAAATGTTACCAAGATGAGCCCATTATGGCTCGCACTGTGAAAAAGGTCAGCACTCATGGTGAGATAAGCCTCCTAACTTTACACGCCCAACTACAACTCCAATCTTTACAAACTACTCTACACCTTAGTTAAAACAGAAGCAGTGAAAGAATAGGTACTTATTACACTTAACAAACATAAACAAATACACGCACACGCGCACACACACACACACACACACACACACACACACACACACACACACACTTACAAACTTTCGTATTTATAATAATACTTACTACAACAATTTATAGATATTCAACACTTTACGAAGTAATTATTTGACATAGGAAATTGTTATAACGCACTCCTAAGACGTATTTTAAATTATGTATGGAAAATAGAAATAAAAAATTTTTTAGGGTGAATGCTGTCTGCCCCATGATGCGAGGAATGGGTGCCTTTTACAAATTAATGTATATCATATTAGTTTACACCAAGAGATATTATGGGTGCTCCAGGGGTGCACCATGGTATAACTGAACTTGTATCATCTAACACAAATTATTTACTCATATAAGACTTTTCAATAGGTACTCACAGGTTTTTCACGATTTTCTTCGAACTTACAATATTTACCGAAAAACAGTAAATACACGTTTATAGAATATATTTTTATGTAATAAAAAAATGCTTCGGTTAATGCTAGCCCCCTAGGCTCACAAACCAGAATTTTTTAAATCTTATTTTCGCTCTCCTGTAAAATGTCGATTTTGCACTTGTATCACTTATCACAGGAGGCACAGAATTGTAACTTTAAATTTATTTTTTATTTTAATTATAATTTTAATTGCATGTTAATTTTACCATTTTAATTGTATTGTATAATTTGTTGTTTTGTTTGTTTATTTATTTAATTTAGGATTATGATTTAATGTAATGTAATGAAATGGATTATGATTATGAAATGTGTGATTTTAATTTTAATTTTTAACTGTATTAGTAAATTGTATGGGTTTTAAAAAAATGCATAAGGTGCTTTGGGGTAATTCCACGTGGATTTTTGATGAGTTGACATGACGTTTGTAATTTCGTTAATTACTCCGAGTTGGTACATTATATTTAAAGTCTTAGGATATTTCTGTCGTTTCCACTAATCGATCTTATATACTATATAAAAAAGTTTCTAAAATATGATCGATTTATGGAAATATTGGTATTCAAAAAGTAGTTACTTATTTTTTTTGCACAGGGGCTATTTCGGAATATAGCGGGGTTATTCTGCGTGTTATTGAAAGGTGGACTTTATTATAATTTGGCTCAAGGTTCATATTTCTTTTTAGGCTGAAATTACCCCGTTAATTTTTATTTCGTTAGTAATATCAATAGTTACAGATTTTTTCAATCTCTGTATTCCGAAATAACCCCACAAACGCAATGTGGTTCTCAAAATTTGCCGCAAAGGAATATTAAATCTACGTACATTATAGAACAAAGCTTAGTTACACCATTTATAACTCGAGAACAGCTGGACAGATTATTATGATCTCTGATGTGTGGATTGTAGAGTTTGTCTTCGCCCCGAATAGCAGAATAGGGGGAGAGGAGCGAAGCCGCGGGAATATACTAGTAAGTATATAAAACAATTAGAAATGCCATGTCACTTTTATATTTTGAACTATCTTTTACCCGCGGCTACGTTCGCGTGAACCATAAACTTTTCAATGAAGCAAGCAATCTAGCTAGCATGCTAGCAAGCATTTAAGCAATCATTTAAGCTAGCTTGCAAGCAAGTATGCAAGCAAGCAAGCATGCAAGCAAACATTTAAGCAAGTTTGCAAGTGAGCATGCTTTGCTCGCGTGAACCATAATCATTTCAAAGAAGCAAGTATGCAAGCAACTAAATAAACTTCATGCTACATCGTTTTGATAGCCGAAGTATCAGGTACGCTACCCTGTTCGACACACTGGAGATCTCTTTAATGTTGTTAGAGAGGGACCTATTAACAAGGAATCCTACGCCACCCTGTGATGTTTGATTATCCTCGCGGAAGTACAGAAGGTGGCCCGAGTCTAAGATGATGGTGCCCTCTCCCTCTCTATGTACTTCACTTAACTCCTGAATATGCCACCTTATGTCCTCCAGCTCCACTTGCAACTGCACTAGAATAGTCCTAAAAGTCCGTCCGTTCTACGTAGCCAGGGTCAGTTTACTTAGGTAGCCTTGGATCGCCCGGGATTCTAAGCATCGTCTGCCCCGCCGTTACCATGAACGCTACTATGGCAAGGAATAGCGGGGCGACCGGGAACTGGGGGCCATCTCTTTGCCGTGCGCTTCATTCTGGTAGGGGTTTGCCCATAATCCCCACACTGGGCATGCGAGTTGGCGATTGTAGGGCACAGTTTACTGCACCGCCGATGCTGCAGCCCATCCGGGGCCCGGGGACTTAACTGTGTCGATTTTGGCTGCGCTATGCCGCAATCAGCTAGCTGCCAGAGCGCAGTCTGTTAGACGGCAGGGTGCACCACGGGCAGGTAAGGTTGGCTTGGGGTCTATAGATGGAGGTTGGCTCCCTTACACCACAAATAAAAAAATCTAAATCTTGAAAAGTTGAAAGTTTGAATACCTCAGACAATTACCATACTAAAGTAAGCTGGGGTTATTTCGCGAATCACTTCACTGGAATAACCCCTAAAGGGGTAATTCGGGAAAAAAATTAAACTATAGCTAGGCCTTTTAGACTGACACAGTCATTCGCAAAAAACGATTATTTGTCATAAAATTAATAGTTCAATCTTGTAACTTATCAGGTTTTAGAGATAGCGGTGTTGGGGTTATTTCGTATTTAATTTTTTGGCACGAAAATGCACTCGACCCAAAAAAATATATATTGCACGTCCAACCGATGTCAGCGCCTCGCATCATCTGGAGAGACGCGAGGAGCGGTAAATAGGGCGTCCATTTAAGTGCTGCCAGTGGTTAAACATCAACACGTTTAGGAGAAATTTTAAATAAATGGAATAACCCCGTTTACAGAATTACCCCAAAGCACCTTAAATAAAGAAATTTTGTATTATTATTATTATTAAAGAGAGTTTACCTTGACACTGGCGAAATTGTCCTATTAATTAGGACCATAGCCATATTTTAAAAGAGAAGAAGAAGAACCATTGGCGAGTATAGTACAAATAAATGTGATGCCATCTTTGTTTTTATATCCGACACACCTTAGAAAGAAAGAGATAATACGTGTTTTTTTATTTCTATATCGATTTTACACATATTTGCAAAACAAAATGTATCTATAGTAGAATGGGGCATCTCCATGTGTTTACTTGCTCTGAGGAAATGCTTAAAAACCTCATTCTGGTTTTCAATTGTACCATTAGTTGTTAACTTGGTAAATCCCCTTCTAGTAGCTTCCACTATTGCTATCGATTACCATCACTTCACGCGGAAAAATGAGGAACTAATGTCGCTGCGTACAAATAGTACTAGAAATGTTAGACAGTGGCGCCGACGACGCACGAAAAGATAAGCTTGTAATTGAAAATACAACTGGCAACACCATAAGAAAAAAAAGAGGTCGACTATAAATGCTTCGTGGCGTCTTCTGTCTTTACAGTGAAGTGTTGAACTCCATTGAGATACGTTAATATTATTAACAGAAGATCTTTCTCTTCAAAAAATATCAGGTGATTCCCTATTCTTTTCTATTCTAAGTAGGTACATTAACTTAATTGACAGTAACTATGGCATTTAGTTTGTTGAGCGAGGAACAGGAAGCAAAGTTGTTTCCATTGTTCAATGGACTCCATTTTATTTACTTTATTTATTTTAATCCCTTTCTTACATACAACTTTTATACTATTAAAACAACCTTACTCCCTTTCGTTGAATGGTTTATTATGTTCAACAATGGTGCCGCAATATACTATGATAACAATCTGATATCTGTTTTGGAATCACCGATGGCTCATTCATTACAATTTTCCTTTTTAACACCCAAACTTCTATTTTTGCATCATCCTCCATTGACAACCAAAAACAATTCCCCCCTTCTCTCTTGTTTTTTTTTTATATCATCCGAAGCCAATTCCGGAGTTGCCTTTTAAAAAATCATAACATTCGCCATCCGACATCGTGCCGACTCCTGGCGCACGAATTTGTATAGTCGATCAAGAACTCTCTTGGAATTGCATGTCACTTGTGCGGCTAAAACATCATGGACTAATGTCACACACATGTATTTACGCATGTATGTTGTATATTATCTATATATATATATGCACACACACATATATATTTTAGTACTCATAAAAATAGTAACTTGCTCGACTATACTTAATTAACTACTATTACAATTCGAACGGTCATAAATTACACACATCACAGATCAAACACAACCGACTGTACAGTTAGTACAGGAATAATTTAAGCCGTAACATCTTTTATTACCAAATTGTGTACTAAAATTATTTTAATCATAACAGATCATCAACTAACACAGCCGCGTCTTACCATTACTAATTCTTAGAACAAATTGTTATTAAATTATACCAAGGAAAACAATAGGGATCATAAACCGAGACACAATTATATGAGAAAGTTAAAACCTTATTTAACTTTTCTATGACAAAATAAATATATCAATGAAAATCATAACAATACCTACTTAGGCAATTCACAAATCATCGTTAGGTACTAGGACTATAGTTATACAGTGGCGTAGCTAGGTAACCAATAAACGCCCTGGGGCAAAAATAAACTAGGTGCCCAACTAAACTATTTAAAATCGTTTGTTCCTTATTCCACATGCTCCAAATTTGACATTTATAGTTTGTAAGTCAGAGTCCGAGGGGCCCCCTGAGTTTGCGGGTCCCGCGGGGCACTGCCCCGTCTAGCCCTCCGGTAGCTACGCCTCTGTATTTATCTACTACTAATCTTCCACTCCAATCCTATTCGGTTTCTGTTCCTCATTGAGTTGCGCTATGTTCAGGGGATCGACATTTTGTTATCACATCACTGGAAAATACCGCAAATGGTGAAAAATATTGTGCCGATTTGAAATAAAGAGTAGTTATATAGTGTAGTAGTCCAAATAATTTATTTAGCCTGCAAATTTGCTGATAAACATGGATTTTTACCTCTTTTGCGAGTGTAATAATTGGTCCTTGAGACAATGAAATTGCATCAAATATTACACTGATATAATTTAGTGCTGTATTTGCATCGGGTAAAGTTGGATCTCATTTAGAATACGGCGGCACCCGAAGTGTCAATTAATTATGGAACTTTATTATTCAGTTATTCGAATTTCGAAAATACGATGGAAAACCATTCATTAGGTATGCACTACTGCTAAGTGAAATTTCATGCAGTTGCAGTTTACTCCAGATCGAGTGTATGTACTGATTGGCGCATGCATAAATAACTAATCCTGAGTTCCGAGGAAATTTTTCTTAGTGGTTCTACAAATAAACAGGTCTAAAGATAAGTAACATTTAACCTGTACCTATGTACTGTGTACCCCTGTACCCATGTATTGTACGAGTATAACAACGGACAAGACATAGGGTCTCCATTTGAGGGGCTATAATTATTATAAGCTTTCCTTTACCTTACCACGTTAGTTTGTTTACCTATATCAGTTAAATATTTGGAAGTCGAATTTAGTAGACTTATATATGTAGGTTAGATGATAATAAAATACAAGTATAGTGACCAAAAAAGCAGTCAGCAATGTTTATACTTATATAAAAAACTTTTTTAATAAAAACTTTTTTTTCGTTTAGAATGGGCCTCCTAGCTGCTATTGCTGTGAATGTGTTAGGCGGGGCCGTCATATACGGCACAGGCGGGCTCGGCGCCGCGTGGGTGGCCCCAATGCTGGGCTTCGGGTCCTCCGGGATCGCCGCCGGGAGCACTGCAGCCGCCGCTCAGGCCTACTATGGCAACGTCGCTGCTGGAAGCATCATTTCCACGCTCACGTCTGTGGCTATGGCAGCTCCTACTCCATAAATACGAGTAAGTACCTAATATACCCCTAGACTTTACCCACAGCTTCGTACCATACTATGGTATGGTATGGTAATATTATTATTTATTAATATATTACCTAGGTCTCAAGCAGTTGAATTGAAATTCCAGGATTACGAACTACATCACGGATTTTATTAAATATCCGCGCCTCATGTCTCCAAATTCTCTAATCGTAGCGGTTGAAATTTTGATGTTTTATCCCGATCTCGTGAAATAAAAATAGCTTGTAATATTTCAGAAATCCGGTTAGATCTGCAAACCAAACAAATCCGTCGAGCCAGCGTGAAAAATTAACAAACATACACATATATAGAGTCATGCATAATGACGCGTGCTGTGGTTCTTATTGCAATGTCATTAATGGCTAATTTTGACAAAATCACGCGTCTTCGTGGATGGCACTGGGAATACTCGTGCATACTTACTCACAAATTTTTGCATTTGTAATATTAGTACTCGTTAGAAAGAAGGTTAAATTAATCAGCAAGCGGCCGGCCAAAAAGAACGTTTCAACCCAGATTGGCAAGAGAGATCATGCATAATATGTTACTGTTTATTACTATGAACACTTAAACACCCGCGCTAATTTCATGATCTAAAATACGTACTTTATTATGTAAATCGATATAAATATAAAAACTAAAGTAAAACTTTGTTTCAGGTAAATCAAGAGCTACACGGTGGCGCCTCTTCTAGAACTAGACTGCATTTATTTCTATCAAAAATAAATAAACAGTACTTAGTGTGAAATTGGAAATGTACTTGTAATTTTCCCGGCCCTAGAAATAGCGTCATATCTGGGGGCAAGGCAGTGCCACCGCCAAGTCGAGCAAAACAAAAACAAAGGCACTACGGCCGTACCATACTTTTCTCGAAGCCATTCAGGTTATTTTCAACATCAAATATTTATGCACGCTTTGCTGTGTCAGAGATATTGATTGGTGCTGGTTGGTGTTGGTAACATAAACATGCATAAACCAAAAACCTAAACCAGCGAACACATACACCTCGTCTAGTAGAGGCAACTATACTGTATTTGACTATTTTTATATGTTTTATAATTATAAATAAAAACTTCGTAATGCCCGTTATCGAATAGAGAAACAATTTTTGCTACCTTTACAAATAACAAAGTTATAAAGGTTTGAAATTCAAGATTAGACAGAGAAAGACATACTTGCATTGCATGTGACGTCACACGCAAATAGCGCCATACTTGCTGCATAGAGAAAAGCGTTTAAGAAAGAGACAGGTATATCGATTTTTCACAAAAATCACTAAATCAATTTTTAACCGATTTAAGTTTTTTCTTCGCTAAACACTATCTATATATCTATATTTTCATAATAATATATAGACATGATACCTAAATTCAGGAGTTGTCTGTCAATTACCGTAAGAGCCAAAATAAAACTAAATTGGCGCTCGCGAGTCATATTTTTATACGTCGTGTACTAATGTGACTCTCTATGATAAAACCATAGGGAGTGAACTGAACATCTTGATCCACTTTGATCAGGTATGCACTACAAAATTCTAGAGCATAAATTTACCTAGGTACGATCAATTGTTGAAAATATAGAGCCTGGAGAGCTCAAAATTCTTGCATCCTCTTTATTCCTTCCTTATCTCACAGAAATTTCGGAAAATCCTGCTTTTTAGCTATTGTAACTAGGCTAAATTAGAAATCTAATAATGTTAGTTACGAAGATAGATCTTCCTAAAAACTAAAATGTATTTAGGTCATACTACATTTTATCCCCGCGTGTTAATTTCAGAAAATTCCTCTGTAGTGCACTTCTATGACCAGTATGACCCTAAGGAAATACCTACTTGTATCTGACAAATTTTAAGTCTTTAGCTGTAATGGTTTAACGCTGTGCGTTGCGTTTTAAGTAAGTAATTATTACAATTCAAACATAGATAGTGGATAAATGCATTTATAATAAAAAAACCTGAACGATTTCTTTATAATTTATTTAATATCCGTATGCATATTGTAGTAAAGTTTCTTGAGGTCCATAAGTTGTTGGTGCGTGCCGTGCTCGGCGACGCGTCCGTTGTGCACGACGCAGATGAGGTCGGCGTCGCGCACGGTGCTCAGGCGATGCGCGATCATCACGCACGTGCGGCCCGCCTTCGCCGCGTCCAACGCCTCCTGCACCACCTGCTCACACGGAATGCAGTTAAGTACTTACTGTATAACCTGATAAATAATCAGTGCCCTTATTTATGTAATCAATTTGTCATATGGCCACGAATTATAAGGTAGTATTACAGAATTAAGCTCGTTGAAGTGGCAATGGGCAGGCCATATATCACGGAGCACGCACACAGCACGGAGAACAGATGGCCGTTGGGGACGAAAAGTTCTCGAATGGAGACTGCGGATCGGCAAGCGTAGCGTATAAGGATGTCCATCAACGAGATGTATGGAAGACCTAGTTAAAGCCGCGGGTTCACTATGGATGCAGGCCGCATCCAACCGATGCAACAGGAGGTCTATGAGGGAATCCTGTCCAACAGTGGACATCCTACGGCAATTCTGGGGTAGGCAGCGCTAGCTCACGCCGCCAGCTCAAGGCGCTGCCTACCCTGGAACAGGCCCAACCTGATATAATGATGATGATGACAATACTGTATTGTCGTTCATTCCGTCGGCAATTACAACACAGCACGAAAATCTAGACTAGAGATTACTGTAAATGGGCAGTACAAAAACAAGGTTCAATGGAAGACTGAGCAATGACGCGGGGCGGGCGGATCTGGCAAGTAAGTAAGCGCTGAGTGGCGTGCGCGACTGACACATGCGCAAAAAATAACGGTCACCGCCAATCTTAGGTGCCGGTCGCGAGCTAAGGCCAAGACAGGCTCTGTATGGGCGAAAACAATAATATGACTGAAATACAATACAATACAATACCTACAAAGACTCTTTATTGCACACCAGACATAGTAAGCGGTACAGAAAACAGACAAAAAAATACACACATTCGAAGATTTTTGACGCCCTAATTTCTTGTCGCTTGCCACAACTGACTCGCGTGCTGTTTGTGCGCTATCCCTGGGCTAGGTCATTGTAATTGTCACTAACCTTTTCACTCTCTGTGTCCAGTGCGCTAGTGGCCTCGTCTAGCAGCAGTATCTTTGGTTTGCGAGTGAGCGCGCGCGCAATGGCCACTCGCTGCTTCTGCCCACCAGACAGCTGAGTTCCTTTCTTGCCGATGTTGGTGTCATAGCCCTGTGCATGTGTTAGAATCAGCGATACAGTCGAAGATCAACTGAATCGCGTAGCAGTGTAGTACGTTTTCACAATCAATTTCAAGTTTATTTCTTTCATTGAAGGGCCTCTTGCTCGGAACAAATTAATTACTCAACCCTGGGTGCATCTCGGGGTTATATAAGTTAACCTGGGACCGTGCAACGAGCAACGGACAGTGTTGTCGTAGGACAGAAATGAATTTTATAAAAAAACAATGTGAAATTTGTTTGTTTTCAATTTATGCGTAAACGGCTGCACGGACATCTTGGAAATCACGCAGTAAGGTACGCAAAACCTAATTCTACGCTGAAAATCTTGCAGGCTATTGCTACTACCTACTTATACCTACTATTTTCTATCAAGCCATTTAAGCTGCAGAGTGTCCACCAAAGAAGTGGATATATACATACCTACACTCGAAAAAATGCAAGTTTACTTATTGATTAATAATAAACCATTTATTTACACAATATGGCTCAAACAATAAATACTTACCGACTAGGTATACCTAGTGCCAAACACGAAGACGCGTGATTTTGTCAAAATTAGACAACGACATTGTAATAAGAACCACGGCACGCGTCATCGTGAATGACTCTACCAATAATGATCATTATCATCATCATCCCAGCCTATACCGTTCCCACTGCTGGGCACAGGCCTCCTCTCAGAACAAGAGGGCTTGGGCTATAGTTCCCACGCGGGCCCAGTGCGGATTGGGAACTTCACACGCACCATTGAATTGCTTCGCAGGTTTGTGCAGGTTTCCTCACGATGTTTTCCTTCACCGCAAAGCTCGTGGTAAATTTCAAATGTAATTCCGCACATGAATTTGGAAAAACTCAGAGGTGCGAGCCGCCAACCAATAATACCTATTATTTATTCATTGTAGGGGCCCAGTTGCCCGAAATAATAGTACATTACTGCAGAGGCCATGAAGTAAGGGATTGATGGACGAGTTCGGGGTAGACGGCCGAGTCGTAGACGAGGCCGGATAAAACGAGTCCAGCAATCCCTGTTCTGGCCGAGGTTTGTATAGTGCTTTTCTCAAACAATGTGAGGAAATATTTCATTCATCCATACATCCATCCATCCATCCATCCATCCGTCCGTCCGTCCGTCTTTTCATCCATCCATCCATCCATCCGTCCGTCCGTCCGTCCGTCCGACCGTCCTTCCATCCATCCATCCGTCCGTCCGTCCGTCCGTCCTTCCATCCATCCATCCATCCATCCATCATCCCATCCATCCGTCCGTCCGTCCGTTCCGTCCGTCCGTCCGTCGTCCGTCCGTCCTTCCATCCGTCCATCCATCCGTCCGTCCTTCCATCTATCCATCCATCCGTCCGTCCGTCTGTCCGTCCTTCCATCCATCCATCCATCTGTCCGTCCGTCCGTCCGTCCTTCCATCCATCCATCCATCCATCCGTCCGTCCGTCCTTCCATCCATCCATCCGTCCGTCCGTCCGTCCGTCCGTCCTTCATCCATCCATCCATCCATCCATTCATCCATCCGTCCGTCCGTCCGTCCGTCCTTCCATCCGTCCATCCATCCGTCCGTCCGTCCGTCCGTCCTTCCATCTATCCATCCATCCGTCCGTCCGTCCTTCCATCCATCCATCCATCTGTCCGTCCGTCCGTCCGTCCTTCCATCCATCCATCCATCCGTCCGTCCGTCCTTCCATCCATCCATCCATCCGTCCGTCCGTCCGTCCGTCCTTCCATCCATCCATCCATCCATTCATCCATCCGTCCGTCCGTCCGTCCGTTCCGTCCTTCCTTCCATCCATCCGTCCGTCAGTCCGTCCTTCCATCCATCCATCCATCCGTCCGTCCGTCCGTCCGTCCATCCATCCATCCATCAGTCCGTCCGTCCGTCCGTCCTTCCATCCATCCATCCATCCGTCCGTCCGTCCGTCCCATCCATCCATCCATCCATCCATCCATCCATCCGCATCGCATCGCATCGCATCGCATCGCAGTATCGCAAATGCTTACAGAGTAGTGGTGGTTGGCTGTTCGTAATTTTTCCTTTGTCAGTTTAATGTTAGTAAGCAAATTTAAAAAGTTAGAGCAGCGGACAATAATGGATTTTCATAACATACTTCATGGCCTAGGCCAAGAAGTTATGTAGGGAGGTGGTAGGGAGCCATAAATGAGAAAACTTCATGTCTCCATTTCGTGACATTAACGCATACATTTCCGAGCATGTTTGAGAAAATGAATTTATTATTATGATTATAAGAATTTTAAAAAAACTTAACGGCCTGGGATAGACTTGACCTGCTGCGCATCGAGCGATTTCTCCGTTCACTGCGGCGTCCGAGCATTGTTCAGGCTCTATACTACGAAGTGCATAATTCGAATTCAGTATTTAATACGAAAGTGAGTGAGAGGGACGGTATACATACTTGTATGATACGAACTTCGAATTTCGTAGTATACGTTATGCCTATCCAATTTATTAAAAGTGTAGTGTAGTAGGGTTAATGGCGTCTTTGTTTACGCTTGTCATAAATTGGATAGGAATACAATATAGCCGCCCACCTAGGTACCCACTGCGGCGAGCCTTTGGCCGCGCAATGAACAGATATAACTGATGCTGCTCCGTCAAGCGCGCCTAGTAAAGTAAGAAAAAAAATGAAGTTAAAGCTTGTGTAACATTACGAAGCTATCCGTTACCTCAGGAAGAGTGACCACGAAGCTATGTATATTGGCTTGTTTGGCGGCGTCAATGACTTCTTCCCGCGAGACCGCCCTCGAGTTGTCACCGTAGGCGATATTCTCGCCGATGGTCAAGTCGAAGAGTACCGGTTCTTGGGACACCAGGCCGTAGCTCGCGCGCACTTCACTCAGCAGCAGCTGCGTTAGTGCTGTGCCGTCTAAAGCCTGAATAGCCAACCATAAATATACATAACTATTTTGGTGGACCCTTACCTACCTTGTTTGACAAAAAGAAGCGTCGGAAGCTGTGATTCCGAATGCTTTAGGCAGGGTATCCCAACCTTTATTTCGCCGAGCTTCCCCGATTCAAATTAACATTTTCACTTCTCATGCTCGTTAAGTTCGTGTATATGCTGGATCTAGGCGACATAAAATTACTTTTTATGCTATATCTATGCTAAGGCTAAGACCAAGGCAATCAAGTGTTAACAGCCACAAACGAAAAAGTTTCTATATATAATTATTTTTTTAATAATTTTTGATTTGTATGAAACTTAAAATCAATTAAATAAATCATTAAAACTAATATTCATAATTATTAATTATATTAGCAATTCGTGAAAAATAAAAGGTACCTAGTAAATGAACAATGTTTCCACTGTTGTTATTTCATCTCCTCGCAATCGAAGTGAAAAGAAGAGTGTAAAACTCGAGCATTAAACCATTTTATATTTATATTTTATCCCGTTGCTTAGTACCATAACACAAGCTTTGCTAAGCTTACTTTGGGACTAGGTCAATTGGTGTGAATTGTCCCGTGATATTTATTTATTTATTTATTTTGCCCTCGACGTGTCTATCCACCCTCGCCGTACCGGCTCGGGCGGCTATGCGAAAGTCTCGGGTAAAATTGCTCATTTTATGCTCTTTTTGTACAATCTACTATTTCATGCCCTCCTTAAGTTTCAACAAAAATAAGAAACGCATTTTTGGCGATTGAATGGCAATTCGGTACAGTTAATTTACCTACGCGGTAAAAAGATGTTTTTCGGAAATGCAAACGTACCTATTACGTCCCCCCCCCTCCCTGACATTTCTCAAAGCCCCCCTAGGAGGGCGTGCCTCCTTGGGTGGGGAAATCCTGCTTTAGAGAGTGTAGCTTCGTTTGATGTTGGACTTACCACAAATCCGGCGTCCGGGTCGTAGTATCGCTCCAACAACTGGATGACGGTGCTCTTACCGCAACCACTCTGTCCCACAAAAGCAATGGTCTTGAAACTTTCCACCTGTTAAAAAGCCAGTAGGTACAAAACGTTAAAATACTTACCTACTCGTAAAGGAAGAAAAATAAATAAAGTATTCACTGGCCGAAGTAAATTAAAAACTCAAGCAGAACTGATAATTCCGCCTATATTGGCACTTCATTTCATTTCAATGTTTTTTTTTATTCGACTGGATGGCAAACGAGCAAGTGGGTCTCCTGATGGTAAGAGATCATGCAACACCAGGGGTATTGCAGATGCGTTGCCAACCTAGAGGCATAAAATGGGATACCTCAAGTGCCAGTAATTTCACCGGCTGTCTTACTCTCCACGCCGAAACACAACAGTGCAAGCCTGCTGCTTCACGGCAGGATTAGGGAGCAAGATGGTGGTAGCAATCCGGGCGGACCTTGCACAAGGTCCTACCACCTGTTCCATTGCAATCCCCGACGCAAAAAGAGGGGTGTTTTAAGTTTGACCACCATTAGTGTGTTGTGTTCTGTCTATAGTATCATAGCTCCCAAACGGATGGACCTTTTTCAAGGGCAAGCCACACCACCAGTAACTCAACGAAACCTTGCTCGTTTAGTTAGACTGGCGGCCCTATGCTACGAAGTTCAAAATTAGAACTTCGTATCTTGCCGTCCCCCCGCTGACGCTAATATTAGTATTAATACGAAAGTGAGAGTTACGGTAGTACAGTCGAGTTCATATTACTTGTGAGATATTTGATCCGAAGAATCCAACTCGGATGGGCAGCGTTCGGGAAACTTCGTGATGTCTTCTCGTCCAATATTCCGCAGTGCCTGAAGACTAGAGTCTTCGCCAGTGTGTGTTGCCAGTGATGACTTATGGCGCTGAGACGTGGTCCTTGACTGTTGGCCTCTTAAAGAGGCTCAAAGTCACGCAACGAGCTATGGAGAGAGCTATGCTTGGAGTTTCTTTGCGCGATAGAATCCGGAATACGGAAATTCGTCGAAGAACTAAAGTCACTGACATAGTGGAAAATATGCAATTGAAGTGGCAATGGGCAGAACATTCGCTCGAAGAACAGATAACCGTTTGGGGGAGAAAAGTCCTCGAGTGGCGACGAACCGGAAGACGAAGCGTTCAGGCTCCCACAGTGGATGACGACATCGTGAGATAGCAAACCAGTATGCAAGTAGCGAGTTGTCGTTCATTGTGGCTCTAAGGGGGAGGCCTTTGTCCAGCTGTGGACGTCTTCGGGCTGATGATGATGATGATTTGATCAAAAATATCTGAACACGACTCTATTGTTAACGGCGTACCTATTTAGAAGCGTGTTCAGATATTTTTGATAAAATTATGCTCACAAGTTTATGAACTCGACTGTATGATACGAACTTCGATTTTCGTAGTAGCCCCCCTGGACTTGGACTACGTCCCCAGATGCAGTGTACCGTGTGGTATCGTGTAGAGTGTAGTGTGTGTAAAATTACCTGAAGGTTTAGTCCCTTCAGCACTTGGACTCCGGGCCTGGTGGGATAGCTGAACTCGACCTCTTTGAAACTGATCTCTCCGGCAGCTTTCTGTCGTAATAAAGATAACACCGTTAAGATAATTCTTCCAGGAGCGCATTGTTTATTAATGATACTGAGGACGTGACTGTAACCATATCGCGTAATTGGTTTCATTCATTACGACTGTCTGTCACTTGAGCAAGTAAATAAAATACCTATCAGTGTAAGGTACCTACGCTGTGGTTGAGTGCAAAAGTTGGTAAGTACCTGTAGGTATGGCTTTACAAAATCGTGGCATATACCTGTGGCATATACCTATTTTTAAAACCGCAAATTGATAACGTTTTTTTGCACTTGAGTTTGCCATTTTTGACAGATGTAGGTAACTCAGAACACACCACCGTACAACATGACAGAAAAGCCATATTTTAAAAGAGAAGAAGAATTCGAGTTGTGATCAAATTTGTTTATAATTAAACAGAAAACAAAAAACGTGCCACTCTTGTTATTGGTTTGACTGAATGAAACATTATTATAGCCTAGGACACTATAACTAGATCGGTCTAAAGTAGGTACACGCCGGATTATCTATAGGTAAATACTATACTTCCTAACCCTAATGGGCTTCCTAATGGGCTGTAATTAAAACATACTAACGAAGTCAGTGACAACAGGTTGCGGAGGGTCCGTGATGGTCGGTTCCATGGCCAGTAACTCCGCAACCCGCGCCGCCGCCGCCGCGCCTTTCTGGAAGTCTGGCGCGGTCGCGAACGCGTTCTGTGACTCACCCGCAGCCATTTGCAGAGATTGCGTGGTGCTGGGAATGAGAGTTAGTACCATATGTACAAGATATGTCCGTGTATGTCCAGACCTTAGGCTCTTCATCCAGACTTTGTCCGGTTCTTTGTTGTATTTTCGAAATTTGACGTTGCCCTAGTTGGAATGTTACATGTTGTAGCCGGTCAGTGGAGAGACAGCAGCCAATAAGTATATTATTATTTCGGGGCGTAGGTCCGTCCGCATTGCAACTCTCATCTTATAGGTACAGTAGAGTTCATAAACTTGTGAGCAAAATTTTGATCAAAAATATCTGAACACGACTCTATTGTTAATGGCCTAGAGTCGTGTTCAGAAATTTTTGATCAAATTTTTGCTCACAAGTTTATGAACTCGATTGTAAGTTCACTCATGCACATCCGCTCCATGCAAACCGCATCAGCTAGCTTAAGCTAACTAGACCATATAAGCAGACCGCTGTCAGTGGGTTTCAAGCTTTATTTAGGCTCCAAAGCCGAACGACTATACCCTGTTAAGAAAAACGTGTCAACTTTTGATATAGGTGTAGTGCCACGAGAGTTGAACACAGCTGAACCCTGTTAAGAACACAGCTACTAAAAGAACTGATTGCACAAAAGGAGAACGAATTAAATAAATGGGTAAATGTCAAAATCCTGCTGTCATTACAACACAAATGTTCTTGTGTGCGTTACCTCAACTCTAGTGGCACTACTTATATAGGCAGCCAACTCACACGAGTATATCATTGTACGCGACGCCTTGCGACACAATGAGGTGCCCCCCATAGGTCAGGGCGGAAGCGTTGATGAAATTAAACATTCCCCGGGAGAGACCGGTGACGAGGCCACGTATGTGCGTCGCTCGCTTTTCTGAAGCCAACGCTGGCGCCAACTGCGCCATGTATTCTTTCAGGACTGCCTCTTCGCGCCCAAGCGACGCCACCGTGCGGATGTTAGCCACTGCCTCTATTGCTATCTAAATAGGCATATTAAATTTATGTAAAAAAATTAACCCCTGACGCAAGAATAGGGGGTGTTATAAGTTTGACGCCAATGTCGGTCTGCCTGTCTGTCTTTGGCATCGCAGTTCTCAAACGGATATACCGATTTCGATGCGGTTTTACTACGTGAATGTTTGATAAAAATCGATTCAGCTATTTTTTTTTTGAGATATTGAACTTTGAAATAGCCACTCAATGTACTTATATACAAAACATAAATAATGTTTAGCAGTTACAAGGGGTACATACATCCCTTACACACGAATTAAAAATAAAAACCATAACTCTTTTTCAGCTTTGCTGTTATTAAAAAGGCAATTTATAACTTATGACGCTATAGAGGGGCAACTGTAACAAGTTGTTGCCAAATAAATCCCTGCATGATAAATAAAAAATTCACATTATCCGCAACAGTTGATCATTTTAAAGATAAACACGGACTTTGGCACGGTGATGGAATGAGGATGTAGGTAGATATTTTTATACGGAGTGATCTTAGATTTTCTATAGATAGATTAATTTAAAAAATAAATGTATAACTTCAATTTTTAACACGCACTAAACCTACTTACGTAAATGTGACCTTACGTTAAGTGCGAATCTGACGTACGAAGGTAGGTACCTATACCTAGTGCCATCCACGAAGACGCGAGATTTTGTCAAAATTAGACATTAATGACATTGTAATAAGAACCACGGCACGCGTCATTGTGAATGACTCTACCTATATCTATGAATATGAATATCTGATGTTAGAAGAACCCCTTTCATTTTTAGATAGTTGCCTACTGTCGTAGACAGGTAAACATAAGACTAAGATTTTTTGATTGTTTATGGTTGTGCTACAAGTATAAGAACTACTTAGAGCAACGTGGGCTTGCTCTAAGAAGAACTACCTTGATACCAAATTTTAAGTTTCCAGGACAACTGAAAGTGCCCTACAGGTTTCGATTCCCAGCGATTTCTATGAAAATATATTTTTAGGGTTCCCGTAGCCAAATGGCAAAAAACGGAACCCTTATGGACTCGTCATGTCTGTCTGTCTGTGTGTCCGTCCGTATGTCACAGCCACTTTTTTCCGAAACTATAAAAACTATAGTCTATGGGCGGTGGTAATCTCTTACTATCAGGAGACCCACTTTCTGGTTTGCCATCCAGTCGAATAAAAAAAAACTATACTATAGAAACTTGGTAAGTAGATGTACCTATTCTGTGAACCGTATTAAGTTTTTCATACAAAAATAGAAAAAAAAAACAATAAATTTTGGGGGTTCCCCATACTTAGACCTGAAACTCAACAATTTTTTTGTCATCAAACCCATACGTGTGGGGTATCTATGGATAGGTCTTCAAAAATGATATTGAGGTTTCTAATATATTTTTTTCTAAACTGAATAGTTTGCGCGAGAGACACTTCCAAAGTGGTAAAATGTGTGCCCCCCCCCCTGTAACTTCCAAAATAAGAGAATGCTAACACAAAAAAAATATATGACGTAAATTACCATGCAAACTTCCACCGAAAATCGGTTTGAACGAGATCTAGTAAGTAGTTTTTCAATACGTCATAAATAATAAAGTAAAGGAAACTTTTTTATATTATGTTACTTCCTGCTGCGAAACCCTTCTTGGGCGAGGCCGACTCGCACTTGGCCGCTTTTTTTAATGGGTCTTTTGATTGATTGGTTTTAAGTTTGATTTTTTCACTGCTTTACGGGTTAATATTTGTTCATCGACGCGTTCCTTAGAAAACGGGGTCTTGACGGAAGAATGGACGGACAGACAGAGGGACGGACAGCAAAGTGATCCTCTGGGTTCCATTTTTGCCGACTAAGGTACGAAATCCTGATAAGAGAAAGAACATTAAATTTTCGAAGTGATATTAATAAGGACCGAAACCAAAGCCATGCCCAACAATAAATTTGAGATTCGAAAAATCGGAAATTGCGATACTTCTTTATATTATACTTAGGTACTTACCTCTGATTCCGATTAAACCACCTCCGAAACATCTCTAATCAAAGCAATAGATTGTGCATTGCATAAAATGTTTTAATGGAATTGAATTAACTGTTATAATAATGTATAAGTGCTCGTAGAGTAAAATTAGTGACAAATTTGGCATATTTTCTACTTTTTGAGTCACAGCAAAATTCAGTCTATTTTTTTACATTATCTTTTTTGATGGGTGCGATAACTTTGTCGTATATTCGTGATATTCATCCCCAACTTTAGGTAACTATTTAAGTGGATCAGCCCGTACGCACTTATTTGTCAAAAATAAAAATTATGCTGTACCTATCGGAATTAGGTTTTATATCGCTTCGTTTTATCAGTTGTGTCATGTTACATGGAGTATCAATTCTTTATATCAAGCGTTGTCATTATTCTTACCTACTACCAATCATTTTATTTATGACATCATGCATTGTAATCCTTCTAAATTTCGTACGTAATCAATCATTCGAATTACTTTAACTGTACGATTTCGGGTCGGTGATCCTAGTATAAATGAGCCCATGTATAATAATGTACCTAGATATTCACACTGTTTTAAAATTTTGCTATTTTCATAGGGATATTAAAACCGAGTTTTATTGTGCTAAAATAAAAATATACATTAACACGTTGGCTGCCATGAATCACCGGTGGGATCAAAAGCTTTTTTTTTTCAGGGTATTGTTGTGGGGATTACTTTGGGGGCTTCTTATTATTATCTTAGTGACAGGGTGATACTGTGATCATCACCGGTGGGATCATTAATTTGTATGGGACGTTGAAGTATGATGAGCAGCTAACGTGTTAAGTACTCATAATGTAATATGAAAAAAAATTGAAACGCGATTTAATGTCACCATCATGATCAGCCGGAAGACTTCCACTTAAACAAAGACCTATCCGCTTCAGACCGTCCCACGAGATCGACGTTGTACTTACCTACCCGTATGTTCCGAACGAAACTTTATTTATACCACATTATAGGTAATATCACAATAAGAAGCATAGTTACATGTGAAACTAATTAATTGTAATAAAAAAGTCTACCTTTGAGCTGTTCTCAACAGTCTTCGCACTTCTCATATTCGCCTTTGCGGTGGTCACGCTCTGATAGTACACGACTAAGGCAATAACGGGTAAGAATGCTAGCGCCACCAGACCCACTTGCCACTGGTAGACCATGGCCAGGATTAAAGCCAAGCCCACCGAGGCTATTCCTTGGAGTAAAGTGCCGACGCGCTGGCCTGTTGCCTGAGAAAATGTAATAGGACTTTTTAGGACTCGATTTTAAATATTAGCTATTACTAGCTCCAGGGAATTGGGGACGTGCAATGCAGCCTGGTTTTTTAGCCGGTGTTTTTTTTTTTTGTGAGTTCGTATAACGTTACGTATTGCTGTGAACCACTATGACCGCTTACACGCGTTTAAGGTATGTACTTGGTGAAATTCAAATGAACGCTAATTTGCGTTTGAGGCACTGAGCTGAGGCCCCGTTTCCACCAGAGATGTGCGGGGATGTCCTGTGAGGAATGTTTTTCATGAACCAATAGGAACACTTCATTTCCCTCGCCTTGCTCCGCTCAGCTGTTTCCACCAGAGATGTGCTGTGCGAGGATAGATAAATGAAGCGTTTCTATTAGTTAATGAAAAACACATTCCTCGCAACACAACCTCGCATATGTTTGATGGAAACACAGCCTAACTACTGGCGGAAGTTCAGAAAAAAATGCCTGCTGTGAATGTGTTAAGTAGACCTACCCCTTGAACGTGGGAGGCTTCAGCAGACAACTTGGCGCAGAGGGCGCCAGTGGAGTTGCTACGCCGGTCAAAGAACTCCAACTGCTGGCGCAGGAGGTGCCCGAACATGCGCAGGCGCAGTCGCTCCGTCAGATGCGCGCCGGCCGAGCCGAACGCCAACGTCTGTTTGTAAGAACTTGGTTTATAAGCTGTGGGGAGAGGCTACATAGAGAGATCTCGCGCCAGGCAGATGTCATGCTTGGTGACGGAACTCTGAAGGAAGAGCGTCGGAAGTTGTTATACAATTGTATGCGTCCGAGTTGAGAAACTTCGGTAGCGCTATGCAAGATGTTATTTATTTCTATAGTTTACTAGATGGCACTAGGAGTCACTATAATGCATGCTCACAGATAATGATCCACAAAACCTTTCTATTTTGCTCCTCCGCTACCGTGTCGCACGATAACTACATCTGTGCGTCACATGTATTTATGTGATGATGCAGAACCCACCCTCCTGAACTTACACATAAATCGATACATAGGTATGTCACACAGACAGACCCCATGACCCCACTATCACAAACCTACTAACTCGTTGTGCAAACAAACTCTATGACAATACCTTCAAGGCTTCAGAGATTTTCAGTGATTTTATACTCACCTCTATAAAACTCGTAAAGCCCATGATCAGGCCAATGCCGACACACGTTATTGCCACTCGAGTCACTTCTTTCATCATGACCTCGTGGTTAGGATTAGACATTGACTGAAAAACTTTAGAAATGTCAGAGATGACCTCAGATCACAGAAATCCTACTATCTTACTAATATTATAAACGTGAAAGTTTGTGAGTGAGTGAGTATGTTTGTTACTCCTTCACGCTGAAACGGCTGGACGGATTTGGATGAAATTTGGTATGTAGATAGCTAGACATATAAGATAATATAAGATAAGTCAGATAACAATCAATACTTAATTTACAAGATGTGATATTTCTAAGATTATAATTTGATTCATTCTCTGTATTCTGTTTGGAAAGAGAAAGACGCTGATATATATTTTTAAATCCATTAGGTACTTTTGTCTAGTCTTTATTAAAAAAAAAGATCACGTAAATCTGACGTAGACGTCAAAATTATGAGAGCTCCCTTTTCTGGTGAAAAAGTCAAAAAAAATTATCTATTCTGTGGTAGTTTTGGCAAATTCAGATATATTTTTTCGATTTTTTGAATTATTTTAAATATGGAAAAATAAATTATTATTAATTTTAGTAATATTAGAACATTTAATGTTTAGTACAAGTACCCCTTAGGATGTAATGTAAAACTTTAGGTCTAGTAATCAATTCGGACATAAGTACAAGTTTATACAGCTATCACGACATTAGGGCTAATGAAAATTATATCTAACGTTGGTATGCCAAGTGAAATTAGCTTTTATAATATTCTGTCTAGTTAGGGTGAACCAAATTGCAGCAACAACAAATGCACGAAACAAATTTAATAATTTAAGTCTTGCGAGGTTCTTATCCAAACTGTTAATAACTTCTACTCTCGTGAAAAACATTATTCCAATTATCAGACCTATGAATACAGTTAGTTTAAAAATACAATTTAGGGTTAGTAAGTAATGAGGGCTAATGGACCATTGGCTCATTTCGTTATTTATGTTCATGAGCCAATTGCAAGCAAGACCGTAACGTCAAAAAAACCTCACGATACTAACGCCATCTAGCGATATTTCGCCTGTCAATTATCCCTCATTATATAATATAACATATTGAATAATTAACTCACTCCGAATAATTTTCCGAACACCACAACAATTATTGGCGTCGAGAAACCCATGAAAAATGCGGCTATGGATCCCAGAACGACGGACTTCCACTCGGGCGCATTAAGCGCCAAAATCTTCCAGAATGAAAGAGATGGTGCCTTTTCTGTATCTTCTGGAGGTAGCTATTGATAAACAGATAAAGATCATACTGTCTAAAGAAGCACGGGCGCTCGCGACCGCATTCACCATCTCTTTCTATCCTAATTCCGTGTGATAGAAAGAAGTGGTGAAAACGATTTTGATTACAAGTGCGTTAGAAACAAGACCTGTTTCAAATTCACAACCCACATTAATATCAAACTTAACAATTGGGTTCGTTGATTGAACAGGACATCATCTAGCATGACAGAAGCTCACCATTGGAATATCAGAAGAACTAGCTTCCTCTCTGTGTTCATCCTGATTAAGTATCATTGATTTTTCTGCTGTTGGTCCTTTTACTGAAACGTTTTAAACAAATATGAGGGTACTTCAATTTTTTGACAAAACTTCTCAAAGCGAAGGTTTAAGTATATCTACCGATTAATAGTGGCTCCTGCAACAGAACCAGATCATAGTAAGCACCTTTCTTTTCGATGAGTTCGTTATGAGTGCCTATTTCAACCACTACACCGCTTTTCATGACATAAATCAAATCCACATTCTTAATAGTGGATAATCGGTGAGCCACTATGAAAGTAGTGCGACCTTTAGATCCCTGTAAAATATTAAAAGTTATAAACTGAAAATCCTAGGCGAATTGAAATTTTTCCTGGGGTCGGTTAAGAAAAGGCCCAGTATTCAAATTAAAGTTATGTAGAACGTCAATCTTCGTGTTTCCAAATTAGTTCCAAAATACCTACCACTCCCGCCACAAGTTTCAAATTAAGGTGTCTAAGCCAGAGATTCCCAATCTTTTTAGTTCCTATTCGAGTCTTCGACTTCCTTTATAGGTTTAATTTTTTGCGATGTCTTATAAAAGAAAAAACCTGGGTGACCGAGCTTCGCTCGGGCTAAAAGTCGATAATAAGCGTTTTTCCAGAGATAAGACCAAGCTAGATCGATTTTTCATCTCTGAAAACCACCACATACCTACCAAATTTCATCTAAATCGTTGTAGTCCTTTCCGAGATTCTGATACATATATTTATTTATTTGTATACAAGAATTGCTCGTTTAAAAGTATTAGACAGACACATACCGTGATCTCCGCCCCATCTCGCGATGACACTGGGTGGGAGAGCGCCCAGTTTGGGCACTCCTGAGGCCGTATTCTTTATCGCGCGGGCGCTCGTGATTGTATTCAACAACGACGACATCATAACTTAACTCTACAATTTATTGCTAAAATTACCTCGACGTTTCAACTATTTTGCAGCGGCCGTGGTCTACTCGGGAACTATGACTGAAAATCTTGAAAGTTTTAAAACAATATGATGTCTTTCTATTCTCCATCCTCTGTATCGTGTAATACGGAGTTTGCCGAGGCGCATAACAGTCTTGCTGTTATTCCTGACCTGATCGAGAGCGCTTTGCACTTTGGCTTCGGAGGCGGTGTCGAGTGCGCTGGTGGCCTCGTCCAGCAGCAGGATGCTGGGGTTACGCACGAGCGCGCGCGCGATGGCGATGCGCTGCTTCTGTCCGCCCGACAGCGACGCGCCGCGCTCGCCCACTAACGTTTCGTAGCCCTGTACAAAACATGTCGATTTGAAGACTGGCGAAAGTGCCACATTAAGTTACGAGGGAAAAACCACGTTTCTTTTCTGACTTATCTAGAAATCTATTTTGTGGATACTTTGTGATGATTTTAGTAATGACATGTGAATTATTTATTTATTAATCGATTTGTTTATTTGTTGATCGTAATATATATATAATATAGTTTCTGGTTAAATGTGTGAATCGTGTACAACTTTATTGCCAACTTTATGTAAGTACCACATTTTATGCAAAATAAACATATTTGTATTTTGTATTTGTATTTTGGATTCTACAAAATAATAGAAGTGGAATCTTTTGTCACCTTAGGAAGTTTGAGAATGAATTGGTGCGCGTTGGCTTGTCGCGCGGCCGCCTCGATGTCGGCGTCGGAGGCGTCCTCGCGGCCGTAGCGGATGTTCTCGCGCACGCTGGTGTTGAACAGCACCGGCTCCTGCCCCACCAGCCCCACCTGCGCGCGCAGCCAGCGCACCGACAGCTCGCGCACGTCGTGACCGTCCACGAGGACCTACACAGACGTCTGATAGGATTAAGTACATTAAAACACCATCGCACTTAAAAGACCATTCGAGCACCAGTCATATGATTGAAGTTAATCGTCTTTAATGAACACGAAGTACATCCTTATGCTGGAATTATAAATAAACCTAAGCCCTGACATCTTTAGGCGTTGCTGGCGGGGTAGCTACGACCGCACACGACACCGTTAGGTGCTCTTGGCGTTCAAAGGGTTAATGAACACGTAAGTACCTAGTACCTATATACCTACTTAAGCCTATATGTTAGCATTATAACATTTTATAGAAATACCTTGAACGTATACATACAGTCAGCAGTAGACGTAGATGAGCAACATCTTCTGTCAAAGACACTGTGTCGTCCAAATTCAAATTCAAATCACTTATTCAGTAAATAGGCCGCAATGGGCACTTTTATACGTCAATTTTTAAACTACCAGCGCTTTCGGAAAGACCATCATTGCCAAGATGAATGCGCCGCAAGAAACTTGGCAGAAAGTCATTTTTTCATAATAATATAGTTACAAATAAAATACTTAAAAACACAGTAAAAAATTACAAAAATTCATTTGAGCATCAGAACATGCTGCTGACTGTACCATTATTGAGTTGAAAGTTTCCAATAACCACTTACGCTACCACCGATGACATCATAGTATCTGGATATGAGCTGAATGATGGTCGACTTGCCACATCCGGACTGACCGACGAATGCCACTGACTGCCCTCGTTTAACGCTGAGACTCACACCCTTAAGAATCTGTCCAAATATTTATCAATTTTTTCAACTAATTTTTCCATTTCAACACGCGAAAGAGACAAAATAAATCTCTGGAGTACCTACCTAGCATGTTTAAAGAGTCACCTAGGTAATAATACCTAACTGTACTCGTAGTAAGCTATTATTATTCATTTACGATATTTGGTAATACTTAAAAATCAGCGGACACTCACCATAATATCAGGCCTAGATGGATAGTGGAATGTGACATTTTTGAACTCCACATTGCCTTCGATGTTCTCTGGCGTGAGTCCCAGATGCAGATATGGATTGATGGTCGGTTTGTTATCAACGAGATGGAAGATCTGAGCTGCCGCTCCTCGTGCTGATCCAAAAGAACTCATCATAGCACCGACGGCGCCGAAATTTGTCATTCCAGTCATAATACCGAAAAATACCTTTAAAGTAACATTAAGAGATATCAGTAGGTACCTAACAAGCATAATTTGAAGACTTTGGCTATTGATGCCAAGTCTAATAACTGTAACTGTGCATTATTTTAAATTATTACTTACAGAAAACATGACATCAGCGTTATATTTGTCAGGTTCGTGTACAATTAAGTAAATTCCGAAATAAAACGACAAGGCGTAGGAGCAAAATATAGAGAAGAATAAAAACCCCATAGAAAGTCCAGTGAAGAGTTCTGCAATCATTCCAAACGAAAATGCCAAAAAAGTCATTTTTTTTAAGTAAAGAGATATTGTTAAACTTGACTACCTTTTTTTATGCTTATCTTCCGGGCCTCAGCAAGCGGTCTTCCGTATCTCTCGATTTCTTTCTGCTGTCCATTGAATGCATACACCGTGCGTATGGAGCTGAGTACTTCCTCTGCCACCGCACTAGCTAAACCAGTCTGTACAGCCTCTCGCTTATAAAGACGATGAGCAAACTAAAATAGCGTCACTTTCAGAGAAAATACATTTATGAATGCCATAGAGAACACAATGTATAATGTACACTTACCTACTGTTCTAAGTATTAGTAAAGATTACACATAGTTTATTAGATGCTACAGTCGAAGAAACTGAAACGAGCATGTGACTGCTAAACTTAATCACGAAAAAAACTTGCAGTCACATTAACGTCCCTTCATCATTAGGCGTTCAGTGACGGCGCAAGACCTAAATTTGGCGTGGAACAGATGGCACTTGATGCACAATGATGGCACTTGACACATTAGATTAGATGACGGATTTTAAAATTAACAAAAAAAGGAGAAACTTTCGTAGACTGCGAGGCTGTGGGCGGTGGCCCACGTCGCACAAGTACGCCTAGCGCCGCCTCTAGACTTATTAAACCTATCTTTTATTTACTTACTCGAACGTAATTTTTTAAAAATTAAATAGTAATAATTAAGTCAGTTAAGTCGAGTACTGCCTTTTCGCAACGTAACGTGCCTTAAAACCTAAAATTGCTAAAAGTGGCTCCGAAGCGGTAACGTTTCGTGTGCTCTGCCTACCCCATTTGGGAATACCTACAGGCGTGATGTTTGTGTGTGCGTGTGTGTGTGTAAGTCGAGTACTGCCTTTTCGCAACGTAACGTTTGGCAACCTGTTTCATTTCGGAAACTCTAAAACTGTAAATATTTCAGGATTTATTTCAGGGCCATCGTGTAGAACCCTTTAGGTTAGGTTAGGTTACTTTTATAAAAATCCTGATATATTTACAGTTTCAGAAATATTTAACAGTGGGAAAATGAAAAGTTGCGAAATGAAACAGGTTGCCAAACGTTTTTCGCCGAAACATTAGTAAACCCAGTTAAGTATATGTATGATTCGGTGGAATATACAGTGTACCCTATGTTAAGTCTGTATCTTTGTTTGTTCGCTGTTTTTTTTTTCGAAAACTACTGGTAATTTACATAAAGTTTTCACTGTTCGACTGCTCCTTATCAAGTAGGTCAGTACCTACTTATTAGGTACTTTGTAGCTGATGCTACGTGCTATCTGTGTACTTCAAAAGTTAATGACATACCGTACCAGACACTCCAACCAGGATGAAGGTGATGGGAGTAGTGACCAGGCAGAGCAGCGCAAGCTTCCAGCCTTTACTGATCGCCATGATAATACAGCTCAGGGCTATCGTCAAATTGTACACGAAAGCTGATAATTTATCGCCAACACCTTGCTCCAATTTTAAAACGTCACTAGAGAATCAAATAATAAGGATTGATGGGTTTAAAGTAACTATGGGGAGAACCTTGGGAAATATATAGGGTGAAGTTGGGATTAACTTTGACTAATAGTTAAGAACTGATAACTTCATAAATATACTTACTCGGACATTTTGGAAGCGAAATCACCGGTTTGATGCTGATCAAAATATGCCAGATCCTGATTCAACGCAGCTCTTAAATATTCCTGCCGTATTTTGAATATCTGTGAACATAATGCCTTGGCATTCTCAAAGTGGATGTTGTAAGAATATCGACATAGTTTGATCACTTTATAATACGGGGTGACTCATTTAGATCGGTCAATATGTGAAAGTCGGAAACCATAGGACATACAAAGATATGATTGGATTTTTAGTCTTTTTGTATTTTTTTTATTTCAACTCCACATTTGTTACTTTTACGGGTATCCCATGAAACCATATGGAAAATACAAACAAAAATTCAGCGACATCTCTTGTCTGGGTGAGCGGTTAGTTCCGAAAAAATTTGACGTCTCTCGATGAGAGCGGAACATAGATGTCGCTAGAGCTGCTGTTTAAGTAAGCGTACTAGAAATATGCAACCTGAGATATGTATGCATAGGAAAAATTCGTGTCTAGATTCCTGTCTGTCCAGCGGTGGTGTAGGGGTTATAGCACGCAGCACGGATTGCTGAGGACCTGGGTTCGATTCCCAGCGCTGATCTCTTTCTGGTTTTCTGTGCATCCATGTCTCAGTTTGTATTTTCGATATACAAAGATCTTTTCTTAGGAACCACGTCATCGATTTTAATAAAAAGAAAAACTGCATTGAAACTTTAAAAAAACCTGTACTCAGATCGGAAATCGAGCCCGGAACGTTTTGAAAAATAAAACTTACGTTATTAAAGATTATCTGGGTGACCGAGCTCCGCTCTGGCTAAAACTCGGTACCAAGCGTTTTCCCAGAGATAAGACCAAGCTAGATCGATTTTTCAAATCAACGAAATCCCCTACATACCAAATTTCATCGAAATCGTTGAGCCGTTTCCGATATCCCCGAAATAAATATATTTATATATATACACCTTTGAGTATTTATCTAGAATATTCTAGATAAATACTCAAAGATATACAAGAATTACTCGTTTAAAGGTATAGGCTTAGATAGGTAGATGAGATGATTCATTCCAGATATCGTGTTTCATAGTAGGTAACATTTATTGCTTATGACCTAAACTATACCGATAATCCGAATAGAAATAAGTAATGTACCTAATGTATTGAATTTTTCAAAACAACCGGGTTCCATTCCCGAACTGAGTACAAGTTTTTTTTAATGTATGAATGCAGTTTTTCTTGTTAGGTATATTAAAATCGATGACTGGTTCCTAAGAACAGATCTTCGTATGTATTAACTCTTATAGTTACAAACTTTCCCATACTGACCGATCTAAATGTGCCCCTGTATACCTGATTGATTGCGGCTACATTTATAAGTGCTGTGCCTATGTATCCGCCTATAAACATCACAACTCCTACTAGCGAGTAATTGATGCCGAACTTGTGCATATCTTCCAGGAACTTGGCGTCATCATTGGTTTTGTTGTGTCGCGACAGTTCGTAAGCTATCATAGTGTGGAACATGTTGGCAACCAAAGTAATGGCAAAAGGGGTCGCCAGCCCAGCAAGAAACGTCGTGACTGTAGACAGGATTATAAACAGCACGTCGCGTTTTGTTGCAAACCTGTACTAAATTTATAAAATAATAATAAAACAAATAAATAATGTAATTAGATTACGTATTTCTATTTCCTACGTGTTGTTGTTATTTATTTCTAATGCAAAGAATTTAGGTATTTGCTTACTAATGAAAAGTATGAAACACTTTTAATCTTCTCGTGATTCTTTTTGCTATCAACTAGATCTCTGAAAGCAAAAACTTTCTTTAAATAAAGTAGGAAGGTAGGTACGCTGCACCTAAATATCTACCGGTACTTAGATAAATAGGTAGTTATCCGCTGTCTAGCTGAAATAAGTTACCTGGAGTCATTTGCATCTTGTTTTATACTTTTATCTTTAATACGGCGTCGCATTGCAGTATGATTTTGCAAATTTAACTATGTAAATATCAGTAATTTCCAAAGGTAACTGTTCACATGATGTCAGCACGCGATAATCCTTGAGCGCCGATTCGATTATCTTTTCCATTATTGCAGGTATTCCATTAATCTCATATTTGGTAATAGGCACTCGAAAATAAGTACTTGGTAAGACAAAGTTGGTTCGTTATTTTTTTATAGAATACAGCTGTCCTTCAAAGGACAATTTCGTCAGTATCTATCAGTAGTAAGTTTTATCGTCGTTCGGTAAGACTTCTAGAAAACGAATTATTGTGAGGTAATCGTACCTAGATAAAGACAGCGCCAAGACAAAATTTAAAACACAGAACTACTTTAGACTCTTTTGACAGAAGTGACACTGATGATTTTCTATATTTTATGGTAGAAAAAGATTCGTGTGCAGTAGGTAAATTCGAACTTTTTACGTAACATAAAAAGTCCATGCAAATGCAATAACCCTAGCAAAAACCTATTTCTTGTCTTTTTATAATGATCTCTTTTTTAACAAGTTTTTATTAGGGTTCCGCCAAAGTGGCGAAAACGGAACCCTTATAGTTTCGCCATGACCGACTGTCTGTCCGTCCGCGGGTTTGCTTAGAGACTATCAGTGCTAGAAAGCTGTAAATTTGCACGGATATATATGTAGGTATGTATAGCGACTATGTCGACAAAATAGTAAAAAAATATAATTATATATATATGTATATATATATTAGGTTAGGTAGGTACCTAACCTGGGAAATCCCATGGACGTAAAGTAGGGGTGATTTTGAAAAAAACACTATGGTAGATGGTTGTAAGTATATCAAATTTACAAGGAAATTTATAACGTCTAAGTTTGATTGAGAATTATTAATAGTTTAAGAGTAAATAGCAGTCTAAGGTATAAAATATACTAGTACTAACCTAAACTTATAATAATAATAATATCACGGGACAATTCACACCAATTGACCTAGTCCCAAAGTAAGCTTAACAAAGCTTGTGTTATGGGTACTAAGCAACGGATAAATATAATTATATAGATAGATACATACTTAAATACATATTAAACACCCAATACCCGAGAACAAACATTCGTATTTTTCATACAGATATCTGTCCCGACACGGGAATCGAACCCGGGACCTCAAGCTTCGTAGTCAGGTTCTCTAACCACTAGGCCATCTGGTCGTCAAAACTTGGACGATTTCATACAAAATATAGCAAACTTACTAAACATTACTACCTAGCAAAACAACACTTAACTTAGCAAAACATTATTTGTTTTTTTTCGTAAAGTGTATTCGCTACGGAACCATATCTTGGGTGTGTCCGACACGCTCTTGACCGGTTTTTTCATCATCATCATCATCGGCCTATCTTAGTCCACTGCTGGACATAGGCCTCTCCAGTCGCACGCCACTGAGCACGATCCTCGGCCAGTCTCATCCAGTTCTTGCCATCTAACCTGCGAAGATCATCGCTCCACCTAGTCTGAGGGCGCCCTACGCCACGCTTGCCGATTCGCGGTCTCCACTCAAGAACTCGTTTGCCCCAGCGGTTATCGGTTCTTCGGCTGATATGGCCGGCCCACTGCCACTTCAGTTTGCTTATCCGGTGAGCTATGTCGATGACTTTAGTTCTGTGTCAGACCGGTTTTTTAACTTGCAACTTTCATATTAAGTATACAACTGACGTTTAATTTTAAAGTCGTGGTAGACATGTACAATACAATACAAAGACTCTTTATTGTACACCAGAAATTGTAAGCGATTCAGAAAACAGATACACAGAGAAAAAATTACAAGGTAAGCAATGCGGCCTTATCGCTTAAGAAAGTGCGATCTCTTCCAGGCAACTTTTTTTACAGAAAGAATTATTTCCTTAAGGAAATAGTTTACAACAGCTGGTGCATCAAAAGTAGATCAGAAAATTAAAACGTAACAGAAATACATCTACGAATACATACATAATTATATCGTACCTACATATAATATACGTCTAAAATAAATATAGGCAGTGAGATAAACAGCAACAAATAAATAAATTATCATAAAACTAATTATTACAAGATGACAGATGTACTTTACCTACCTTGATTTTTTTCATATTTTGGCTAATGCATCTACATAACAGCTAGAAAACATTTTCGCTACTAACATAATAGGTAGGTAGGTAGTAGGTAATAAAATACTTAAATAGTATAGCAGAGTATAGCTATTATCTGTGGCGATATCGACGATAATAGGCAAGGCCACGCCCCGGCAAGGCAAGGCATGAGATGAATGAAGTTTGTTTTGTATACGCGTGAGTTAGCCGTGAGCTCGCACGCAGCGCTAGCTAGGTACTATCTTATCTACGTACTCAATAGCATGACATTTAAATAACCAGTTTCTTTAAAGCGACACACACAGTATTATTCATTGTGTTAATAAGACTATACATTGTTTAAGATAATCTTTACAATATTTCAACGTACCTATCCCTTTATACGTTATTAAGCAATGGTTGTAGCAAAGAAATACGTGGTTGTTGCTCCATTTGTAGGAGATCCAAAGCCAAACAACTTCACAATTGTTGAGGAAGAATTGCGGACCCTGGAACAAAACGGTAAGTGATTTTAAAATCGTGCTTATCTTCTAAGTACTTAAGTACACTTAGGGGCTGTTTCACCATCCATTGATTAGCGTTAACTGGCGGTTAGGTGTGATGTTGTCTCTATTTGTTTTGTTCTAATAGACGGAGACGGCATCACATTTAACCGTCAATTAACACTAATCAATGGATGGTGAAACAGCCCCTTATTATTATTATTTTTACCTGCCGGTTAGTTTAGCCATAGATTTAGCATCGGCATAGGTATTCCACATCATGCATGCGTCTGTCTTCTACTAACCTACACTTATCTATCTATCTAATTACACCTATATAACATACCTGGACCCTGTACCACAAAAGTTTCAAGTGCTACATTTCTACCAAATTGTTACGTTTTAAGTACTAAGAGAAACTTAACAATTTTGTAGAATTGTAGCACTTGTAAATTTTGTGGTACAGGGGGCTGATCTACCAGCTGTTGCCCGCGACTCCGTCCGCGTAGAATTCGTTTATCGCTATCCCGCTGGAACTACTTAAGCAGTTTTAAACTATCCTATGTCCTTCCTCGGAACTCAAACTATCTTCATCTAAATCGGTTCAGCGGTTTAGACGTTAAAAAGTGACAAACAATAAATAAACAGACTTACAAACTTTTGCATTCACAACATTAATGGGATATCTAATACTTTAAACGAGCAATTCTTGTATATATAGGTAGTTATTTGTTTATATAAATATTCGGGGATCTCGGAAAGTCGAGTAGATTATGTAAGCGCGGCGCGGACCCTCTTTACAAGCTTTTCTTTAACTTGCCCTGTTTATTTGTTTGTTTGGATCAAATCTTGGAAGCTAAATTTGACCCACTTCGAGTACCTAGTCCGATTGACTTGAAATTTGGCATACCTACTTATGTAAATCTGGTGACAATACATTAATCTGGTAGTGCAATGCTGGTAGACCGGCGAGGATCATTTCCGCTGAACGGAACTTCTCAACGGTTAGAACGGTTAATGGCATTGACTTGAAATTTGGCACGGAAATGTAGCTTGGATGACAATGCAAGTACAGTCAACAAAAGTATTTTTTAATGGACGTTGTGTCAGAATAGACGTTCATTAGGTAGAGTGGCTGTTTGGGTATAGTGAAAGTATATTAGGTGTCCATACATTTTAAAATGATCCTTATGACTTATGATACTGTGGTCACTGTGGGATCAAAGGGTTTGACACTGAACACCCCTCTTATGATAAGTGTTTCACCACAGAATAAGTAATAGTACAAGTAACACTTCGTCTTTTAAATTGTGATCGACAAATGTTTCCATACATGGTACGATGAAAAAAGTGTAACCCAACCTCTGAAATATTTTGGATTTTGGATTTGGACTTTGGAAATATAAAAAAAATCATATAGTCCAGGTTCTATTACATAGTCACAGGTGTAATAACCAGTAAGAATTCGACTACAAATTGTGAAACTTGTCGCCGAGGCTTGATTATAATTTTAATCGTCATTTACATAATTTCAGAATTTTTGGCAGAAGCATTGTACATTAGTGTGGACCCCTATCAGAGGATAAAACTGGGGCACACCATCCCTTACGATATGATTGGAGGCCAGATTGCCAGGTAAATGTGCAATTCCAAATAGCACAGATTTGCTGTAGGTAAGTATGTAAGACCTAAGCGCTAAGCGTTTTATGCTTTATGCTATAAGTATAAACGCTGCGTTAAACACACTATTACTTATTCTGTGGTTTAACGCACATCAATTTTGTATATATCAGAAGCATCAGATTAGTATCAGAAGATAATCTATGCGCTTGCCGCTGCGCTCACCGCGTAAGACAATGTTTGGTAATAAGATTATCTGATGCAAAAATGAAGTGAAGGGTTGAAATTTAATTACTTTGACACAGTTGCTAGGCAATTTATGCTCCTCGTAATGCATGCAATATTGAACGGCTCTGCATGAAAAAGCAATCTTTCGTAAAAGGTTACGAGCAGTTGATATTAAACTATTGTATCTTAGATTAGTTTGTAGGTATGTATATACCTTAATTCTGATAGCGGAGATAATTTTTCAGAACCTTTTGTACATGTGGTTTGTCCTATCATAATACGTTGCGTTTATGTACCTATCAGGCAAGTATAAGCTTGCATTTTGGTTTAGATTAAGGCTGCGATTCCACAAAAGATGTGCGAGGAACGTGTGTTTCCATGAACCAATAGTGTAACGCTTCATTTACCTAACTATCCTCGCACAGCACATCTCTGGTGGAAACGAAGCCTAATAGGTAGGTAGGTACAGTCGAAGATACTGAATTGCGTACCAAGTAAGGTAAATCTTTTCGCTGCAAATGTCACGTAGAAACTCCATAGAAGTGCCAAAGAATACTGGTATTAGATCGTGAAAAGGTCTCAAAATACTTAGTAACTACCCACTTCAGTTTCCTCAACTGTACCTACCTAATTCCAAAAAGCCAGCGAAAAAATTTTCAAAATATCTATTAGATAAAATCGGCAAGTTTTACTGCGGACTAACCATCTCTATGGTCCTATTAATGATCATGATCGTACGTGGTAAAATTGTGGATATACCATAACAAGCATTTGCCTCCATCCAGGGTTATCGAGAGTAAGAACCCTGAGTACCCGGTAAGCGCATTAGTCATGGGTCATTTCGGTTGGCGAACTCATACGATAGTTCACGAAGATAATGCGAAGTCCTGTGGCCAGAAGCCGTACCTTTACCGTTTACCCGACTTCGGCGACTTGCCGGTGTCTCTGGGGCTTGGTGTATGCGGACGAGTTGGGTGAGAGATTTTATTACGAGTAGATACTCTTTCAATTTTCTCTTTCTCGTTTATGAAGCTGCTGAAAATTAGACAGTATACATACCTATAAGCATCATTGAATACTCGGCTTAACAATAGGCTCTTTAACTTCTCTTAGACAGCCATTACTGAAGTGAGATTTAGATGTACCTAAACAGTATTGTAACATGCAGTCTAACTTGGTTGCATGCAACTCCCTAATAAAACTTTACTTCGGACTTCTAGTAGACTCTCGTTCGTAATTCCTTATTTACCGCCCTCAAGACACAATGTACTATTACAGCTGTCAGTTATATGTTTACCTGCGTGAAACATATGAAAGTATTATTAACGCTCAAATTTCACACTACTTGTGAATAATTAAATAGCCTTTTGTGTTAAGAGTCAGCACAGCACGCACCTTATAGTCAATTTAACAAAACAAGGTTGTACCCTAGTTGTACCTACATTATTTAGGTCTTTACGTCCTTACTTACTAAAAATTTTGAGCTATGTGCCCAAGTTTACTGTGATGTATGCTAAACCCTCGAACTATTCTAAATTCGTATCTGGTCCCAGTCTACGAAAATTTGTTCCAGGAACACTGCATATTTTGGTTTAACTGACATTTGCAAACCCTCACCAGGAGAGACGGTTGTGGTCTCGGGCGCAGCAGGAGCGGTCGGCTCTCACGTGGGACAAATAGCTAAAATCTTAGGTAAAATAAAACAGTTTTCATAAAGTGGTGGCCCCACTGAACACAAGAGGAGGCTGTTGTTTTAGGCGAGTCTTTTCACCCTAGGGGTTATCCTAAACTTTTATCCCTTATTTTCAGGTTGCCGAGTAATTGGTTTCGCGGGTACCGATGATAAATGCCAGTGGTTGTTAAACGAGGTCGGGTACGACCATGCGGCCAATTACAAGACTGTTAATATCGCTGAATACTTGAAACAACAAGCTCCAAGCGGCATCGATTGTTATTTTGACAATGTGGGTGGAGAACTAAGCTCTATAATCATATCCCAAATGAACGAGTTCGGCAGAGTCGCCGTTTGTGGGGCTATATCAGGCTATAATGAAACTGATCCTGAGAAACGTAAAGGTAAAGATAGTCTTTGTTATAATTAATTGCCTTACTCGTTTATACGAACTTATAGTATGTATGTACATCAAAATAATTAAGAATAATTTACTAGGTACAAAACACCAACGGTTACAATTTCCATAATATGCATCATTATTCCGAATTTCTCAATGCAATTTTAAGCAATGGCGACTGATTTTTTTAAAAGAAATAATAGTACATTACTGCAGAGGCCGTGAAAGAAAGGCTTGCAGGCCGAGTAGGTATGTATAGACGAGGCTGGCATGTTCTTTCACGCCGAGGCTTGTATATAGTGCTTTTCTCAAACATGCACTAAAAGAAATAAAAAGTCCTAGAAATCAATGTTTTATTCGTAAGACAACTAAAATTGTACCAGACTCAAATTATACTATAATATATAATATAATAATACCATCTATATAAGTGTTTATTTCATTCTAACATGATTTTTAAAACGTTAAACTAATCCCAATAAAATCAAATTGCTATAAAACATCTAGATATAACGGACTGCAAGAATAAAAAATCACGTTTCTAAACGAAACTTTTGAAATGACAATGGAACTTACTTGCAAAATGGCTAAAGCCCAAGTCCAGTCAATCAAAAAAAAAAGACAATGACACTTGTAAATTTTCCCGCCAAAACTTTTTTTTATTGTGTTTGCTGTTCGGCTTTTAGGGCCATTATACACGAACTGCAGGCCATTTAATCAGCTACATTAATACTTTATAATGTAAATTAAATTGTAATTTGACGTAAAACGCGTCGGCAATATTTATATATTTACATATAGAATATTCCTAGTCCTGTGAATTTATTCAGTAACTAATAAATTAACCATAGAAATTCAGATTATTAAGTTCAAGTCGTGTATAAATGGCCTTTATCGTGGATATTTGACGTTTTGCATTGAAACAAAAGACTTGTCTTGCAGGCCTAGGCCGGCAACAGTACATTTTGGAACACAACATAAACATACATAGCATGTTTGAGAAAAATACAATTATGTACTAACATGACATGACTAAAATTAATAAATAAATAACATAACTCAACCTTACTTAAATTATTCACAAAATATACATATTATTGATAAAAAAGTACTTATCAGACGTCATTTCTTGTATCAAAGTTAGCGGATAACACTTTGAAGCCGGAAATCGTCAGGTTCGTGTTCGGCTTAATTTAGCAGCGCTGCGCTGAGCGCAAATCTGACATTAGGTATATACTGAACAGCAAAAAAATCCTCAAATGTATGCATAGGTAATTGTATGTAGAGTGGACCAAATTTTGTGCCGTTGAGTATATTTTATATCTCGTGAACGAAGTTTTGATTTACGATTTTAACTCCGGCATTCGTCATGGGTGTCGTTTTTGACTTATTTAGCAGCACTGAACAGCGGCAGCGTCACCAACAACGATTTCTAGCCTCAAAATGACATGCGCCATCTGGAATCCAAAAAATAATGTCAAATTCACACTCAGCGCTTTTTGTTTTAGATCTCAAGAGGTGACTTAAATTAAAACTACATAATTAATTTAATTACACATAAATTGATAACTAATATTGATGTCCAACCAAACTAATTAATGTTTTTTTATGATTAATAATAATACTTAATTTGTTTTCACAGGCACGTTTCTACAACCCTATATTGTTGGAAAACAATTGAAAATCGAAGGGTTTCTAGTTAACAGGTATGCCGATCGCACTACAGAAGGCATACGTCAAAACTTGCAATGGGTCAAAGATGGCAAACTGAAATATAGGGAACATATTTTTAATGGATTTGAATCAACAGTTACAGCTTTTATAGGTCTGTTCAATGGTGCTAATACGGGGAAAACTATTGTGAAGCTGTGAAAGTCATCTTACAGTAGCCATATGTGATATATATCTATGAAAGACATCAATAAATAATAATTAAGTAATCAATACACATTTTTTATTATGAAATGAAACACTTACAGGCACTGAATACAAAAGTTCTCCATCTATCTTATCACCTGCGTCTTCTCCTTTTAAGTGAGTCTGGTTCAGGGTTGGCATTTGGTTTAAACTTATTTATAAACAGCTCTTCATAAACTATACTATTTGTATCAGGTGTTAAATATTTTTTAATTTCTTTGTAAAGATGTCTCTTATGCGCTTCATGTTGTAACTTGGTACGTTTTATAGAAAATGAAGATGTAGGCGGATCTTCTGTTTGAGGCTCGAATGTTCTTTTCAATGCCATAATTTTTTGAGTATTTTGATCTATTTTACTCATCAACAGATTTTCCATGCGATTCATTCTCGACTCCAAGTAGGAAATGATATAATCGCAATTGTTTGGCAGGCTTAAGTCTTTGGAAAGTGAAGATGCCACAGTCTCATTCTCGGGTTGCTTTTTTCTAGAGATACTTCTAGTTTTCTTCTTTGAAGAATCTTCTATATCTAACTGATTCAGACCTGCTTCTATAATATCTTTTAATTTCATATTGAACTTACGCTTTGCATTTATAGCAGCAAGTCTTTCTGCTGAAAGTTTCTTTTGAGTAACAACAGGCTGAACAGGTTCTGATATTGGTTTGTTAATGTTATTTTCAACTGGTACTTTTAATAATGAGGGTGGTTCAACTTCTTCAAGATCAACTTTCATTTCAAACTTACGGGGATCCATGTTGCTTATAATTTCAGGAAGATTTGTTTCATTCTCTGTATTGCATTGCAACGGTACAATATTTGATTGGTTTTTAGGTTTTAGTTTATTAACATTCAGAACCATAGAAGGTGATACTATTTCAAATGATGCATTTGAAAGTGGAACAGGAATCTGTTTTTCGGGTTCAGTAATTTTTTTCTCAGATATAATTTTTATTTTATTGTTTCTCCTCTGCACTGGTTGTGGAATGGGTTTTACAGTTGCTATTTCATTAGCAATTGTTTGTGCAGGTGGACATGGTTCAACTATAATTTCATGTGTAAACATACCATTTTCAGTAGCCTTATTGGGTTCAATAATATTATTGCTATTAATTCTCAGTTTCTGTAACACTTGTTTACTGTTACTGGTAATAGTAATAGGTTCTGTAGCAATCTTTATTTCTGTAAGTTTTTTCTTGTCTTCAACCTCCATTTTGCACACATCATTTAGAAGAGAAGTCTCTTCAGAGTTTGTCAAAAAATGTGCATACTTTATATTGTAATTTGCTTTTCTGTCTGGGATATATTCATCATTTTCAATATCTTCATAGACTAATGGATATACACCTTGCGTTTCCTTGGGCATTCCAGAATCATTGAACTTACTGGAATCACAGAATGGGCCATCTTCTGTAGGAACTGCTTGCAATTTTAATTTATCTTTCTGAAAATCAATTAAAAAAAATGAATGGCAGTCTTGCCATGAATTGAATTGAAAACTATAATTTGTGTTTTGTTCTTCATTATAACTTAATATTGTTAATATTAATGAGGGCCAAGGCAGGTGAATTTTTTTTATCTAATAATTCTTAAAAACTGAAAAGGGGAGTTAAAAACACATATAAATATCTAAAATATGCTGCCAAACTAGTTTGTTGACAGAGCATTGGTATAGTGAGTCTTTGTTGTTAGTCTTGCTTTCCATTAACTCATTTAGTTACTTAACAAATCATAAAACATATCCCATATTTTATTACGGACCATGTTTTTTTTATGTTACAAAATTTCATCAAAAACACCAATTTTCACATTTTTAAAATAAGTAAGAATTAAATTGTCATAGTATAATTTTCATCTAACTAGAAAATCCCTCAAGTTTATCCTCACAGCTTTTTTAGTTTAGCATACTATAACTATCATTGAAAAAAAACGATAAAAAAAATGCTGATCCCAAAAAAATTCCTAATGACCTCATTTAGTCGGCTGAAGAGGAGTGCCACCCAAGACCTATTGAAATAATATAGTACATATGCATAGAAGAGGTGCGTCACTAGTTGTGCACCATCCGGGCCAATGCACACTTATGCACTAGACCTCCTGCTGAATATTCCAGAGACAGACATAGACCAATATTGATAAAAAATACAGCCAAATTGATAACCGCCTCCTTTTTTTGGTGTTGGTTAAAAAAAACAAAAAATGTGTAGACAGATAGACAGCATCCTGGATAAAAACAGCTCTCAATTTTGTGACGACCAGATGGCCTAGTGGTTAGAGAACCTGACTACGAAGCTTGAGGTCCCGGGTTCGATTCCCGTGTCGGGGCAGATATAATATAAATGTCGGGGCGGATGTTTGTTCTCGGGTCTTGGGTGTTTAATATGTATTTAAGTATGTATCTATCTATATAATTATATTTATCCGTTGCTTAGTACCCATAACAACACAAGCTTTGCTAAGCTTACTTTGGGACTAGGTCAATTGGTGTGAATTGTCCCGTGAAAAAAAAAATACATGAAAGAAATATTTCCAAATTTTTCCTGTTTTGCCCTCCTGTAAATGCAACCAAAACATCGAATCGCTATGATGGACTGCATTTTGAAACGAATAAATCAACAAAGCAATCTAAACCACCACCAATCATTCTCTATGGAATTGAAGACCTAAAAGAATTAACATAACTCTGAGAAACAGCAGTCAAGAAGGATCAATTTACATATAAAATTGTTGGAAGAACGCAGCTTAGAATTAGTACTGCAGATGTAGAGGTCTATAAAAAACTTATCTCCCTGGTAAGAGAAAAAGGCCTGATGGCACATTTTTACCCGGAAAGACCCAGACAAGACAGGAAAGACAATAGATGTTTCCGAATTGTAATAAAAAACTTACATCCATCTATACCAGTAAACACTATCAAAGAAGATATACTCGTAGAGGTAACAGAAAACACAGTAGTAGGAGAGATAATAAATGCAAGGCATGGACCAAACAAGAACCCTACATCTACCTTCTTTGCTAACCTGGTTAGTGGTCCCCAAAATAAGGCTATGAAGGATCTGAAATGTATCTATCACCAAAGAGTCACAATAGAAGAACCAAGAAAAAAGGAAACAATTGTTCAATGTCAGAGATGTCAACAGTACGGTCATACCAAGAATTATTGTATGAGACCATTCGGGTGTGTAAAATATGGGCAATCGCACAAGACATCCGAATGTGAAAAACGTGAACTGAGCACTCCAGCACGTAATGGAATGGACCAGTAATAGACCACACCCAACTAATTACAGGGAGTGTGAGGTCTATAAGATATATAAAAAAATCGATAAAACATCATCAAATGCCTAATTATGAAACTGAGCACATCCAGGCAACAACAATAACCGTTCATAAAAAAACTGGAGACATCAATGTGTCAGCAGTGAACTGCCCACCTAAACATAAAATGACCGAGTCAATGTACTCCGATTCCTTTGACACTGGGACACCGCTATATTGTGGGCGGATATTGGAATGCTAAACATACTTCCTGGGGCTCCAGATTGACGAATGTCAGAGGCAATCAGTTGAAAATGAGCATAGATAAAAACAAATTGAGCACCATATCCACTGGAGAACCAACTTATTGGCCAACTGATACCAAGAAGGTAATAAATTTAGAATAAGGTTATAGATTTCTTTCTTGCCAAAGGTCTAACAAGGTGGTATATTAAACCTGAGTCTTGTTAAGACAGTTCTTCAGATCGCACTCAGCACCGGCTTTTGACAGTCAGTAGGTACCAACCTTATAGAGGTGTCAAGACCAATAAGGCTGTGTAACAAATATACAGACTAGAACACATTTCGAGAGCACATTGAGGAATGCATAAATATGAGAATGGCCCTTAAAGCACCTGAAGATGTAGATGAAGCAGCTAAATATATAACGACGCTCATACAAGAGGCATGCTGGATAAGTACTCCTGAAATCCAGACCCGCGGCAATGGTGAAGTAAATAACTATCCTCTAGAAATTAAAAGAGCTGTTTTGCTGCGTTTTGAGCTTGCTGAGGATAAAGCTAATTTAAACAGGACTGGAGAAAATCTCCAAGTCAATATTGCGACTGGCATGAAAACTCATTTCAAGAAAAGCTAGAAAACCTAACTGCAACAGAGTCTACAAACTATTCGCTATGGAAAATAACCAAAGGTTTTGACAGACCACAGGCAGCTAAACCACCCTTGTCGTGCGCTGAAGGATGGGCTAGAAAACCACAGCAAAAAGCAGACTTATTTGCTGAACATCTAGGAAAAGTGTTTCATCCAAACAACTCTTTAGATGATGACTTCGATGACCAAGTAGATGCAACTCTAAACCAGGACTTCCAAATGGATCCACCGCCAAAACCTGTGTCAGTACGGGAAGTGTGGGGAGTAATAAAGGAGCTTAAGGATAAAAAAGCGCCGGGTTTTGACCTAATAACCAAAGAAATTATTAGACAACTACCCAGAAAAACTATAACTTTCATCACAACAGTGTATAATGGGATATTAAGAGTTCAATATTTTCCTGCAATATGGAATGTATCCCAAATAATCTATACTATCTATACTAATATTATACTATTCATTTATTCAATAATAATCATTAAAAAAAAGTGTAACATTACAGGTGAAAACCCAAGTCATTTTTTTCCACATTAAAAATACCAAACAAATTTCAAACAAAAATAAATTTAAATAGAATACAAAAGAAAAAGACAATTGAAAATTAAATTACCAGTCACCTAATAACAATAATAATAAGAAGTATTATTATAAGATCACAGCAGTAGGTACTAAATAAGTATACGAAAAAAATATTAACTATGGCTAAAAAAAGCAAATGTGCCATAGTGCTATGCACAAATTTGACCTAGTCCCAAACTAAGCAAAACTTGTGCTATGGATACTAGAGGCAACGGAAAAACATACTTATATAGATAAATACATATTAAACATCCAAGACCCGAGAGCAAACATTCGTACTATTCATACAAATATCTGCCCCGGCCGGGAATCGAACCCAGGACCTCAAGCTTCGTAGTCAGGTTCTCTAACCACTTAGCCATCCGGTCGTCTAAACGTGTCTGTCTATTTGCTCGTTTGCCATCCAGTCAAATAAAAAAAAATAAAAAATAGAACTAGACTGTTGAGTAAGGCTCTCGCACAGCCTCATGCACTCCCGCTCGATTACCGTCCATAGCCATCCGCAAATAGGTCTCACGAAAGTCGCGCAGCGCCGAGGGTATTAAGACAGTGCAGCGCACGGCACACTGGAGAGTTGCGACGCGAAATTGTACGCGAGAAGGGAACCGCGAATAAACGCATCCGATCGCTGCGAAATCGTGTCTTTTGGTCGGGAACAAACAAACGACACACCTCACCAAATAGGACGGGGCAGTCGAGACGGACAATTGTGATGACCTGGTCAAACAGCCTGCGCGTAGCCAGCGAGTTAAAGCCGAGGGTTCACTGGAGATAGGCGGTAGGGTACAGAAAGGGATAATGCCCATGGCCTTTTTTATAAAGAAAGCGCAGGAAACGTTTTTGAACTCGCTCGATCATCAAAGCGTACGTCGATTCGTGAGGGTTCCACACGCACGAGCTCGCCTCCAACTTGGATCTCACAAGTGCCGTATACAAGAGCCTGATGGCGCACATGCATGTGCAGTCCTCACAGTTACGGGTGATAAATCCCAATCTCTTGAACCCCTCTCCAACCAGATAGCGCATGTGATCGTGGAAAGTGAGTTCAGGATCAAACATCACTCCCAAGTCCTTTATCGACTGAGTACGAGCAATGGGCACACCATTTATATTATATTGAGTCAATATTGGCCGCTTCGCCCGAGTAAAGCTCAGAACAAAGCACTTCGATGCGTTCACGCACAGAAGATTTGCAACACTCCATCGATGGACGGCATCTAAGTTGCGTTGCATGCCCTGACAATCCTGTGGGTCTCTGATTTCCACTATTATTTTAACGTCATCAGCATACAATAAATAAATATATCTATACTAATACTAATATAATATTATAAAGAGGAAGCTTTGGATTTTTGGATGTTTGTTACGAATTAACTCAAAAACTAATGGACCGATTCTTTCATTATTACAATGCTAAATTATTCCAAAGTGCAGGATATTTTTTTTTCTGGCTCGCGCGGTTTGCGCATCCGCCACAGATGCGTAAAGGTAAGGAAACGAAATCAATAGAAAATACGGGATAAATTAAATGATAAATTAAATTAAGTGAGATGAGGAATACATATTTAAATTTTAATATCATTATTATTTATAAATATGTTCAATAAGTTATATATAGTTGTCATTAGAGGCTAAAAGGACAGAGATGGACGTAGGTAATGGGACTTTGTAGGATATAAGCTGTTCATAAAGGTAGGAGTTGTCATGGAGAGGACATGAGAGAAATATATGATTAGTGTCTGCAATGCCCAAGCCACACTCACAAACATCAGACTCGACCAGTTTAAATTTAGCAAGGTTGGCGGCCATAGGCTATATTTATTAACAGAAAAAACCGGCCAAGAGCGTGTCGGACAGGGTTCCGGGAAGATAGGGTTCCGTAGCCATTACGAAAAAAATCAAGTAATATTATGTGCGTTATAACACAATTAAAACACTTACTACAGCCTTAAAATCTATTACCAGAAAAAGAGCGTATCTTCACGGCACTTACGTTCTTTTGTTGAGAAGCTCAGTTTTTCGGCAATAAATCAAAAACGGTATATCCGATCATGTTGAAACCAATTTTCGTTAAAAGTATTTATTAAGCGTTACCTTTCCATATTTTTTGGACAAACGGTTTACAAGATAGATGGGAGGGGAGGAGGGGACACAATTTTTGCTACTTTAGGAGCGATTATTACCGGAAATCTTCACTTAATCAAAAAAGTTTTTGAGAAACCTTACTATCTATTCAAAAAAGCTGTCGAACTATGTGCCACACGTTGATGCGAGTTAATATATATATTTTTTTTCAATTTCTGCTCCGTGTATGGAGTGCCCCCCCTATACATATTTATTTTTGTAATTTAACTACAAAACTAAATAGCGGCTTTGACAAGACATCTGTACTCCAAATTTCATTGCTATAAATCTTGTAGTTTTCGAGTAAAATGCCTGTGCCTGTGACATAGGGACGGACGGACAGACACACTATAAGGGTTACGTTTTTCCATTTTGGCTCCGGAACCCTAAACATTACGGTTCCGTACTTAAACTACAATAATGTATGTAACTCAAAGTGCAAAAAAAAAGTTGCCATAAAACATCTTTCATCGCATGCGCTGTAGAAACTATTGATTATGGAACAAAAAATTGTTTTACGATATTGAAGAATACATCAAGATCTACAAAAAACTTCGCGATGCCATATTATGTCCAACTATTGTAGTTATGTCACTATATCTACGTTTTTACATTTTAAAAGTTGACAGAAATGACGACTAAAATCAGACCATGTTATCCATACCTTTGTATTAATCCTTATCCAAATAAATAATTTTATATTCAAGACGGCTTCAAAACCCGTAGATTACTTTTTGAATTATTCAAATCGGACATTCCATTCAAAAGATATTACGAAATAAAAATCTCAATCTAACGAAAAAATGCATTTACTCTACTTGACGCGCCCCGGCTTCGTGCGTGTTTGGTGTAGTTTTTGAGAAATTGAGCTGAAAAATGTGTGTGAACTGCCCTTGATTAGAGACCTTTTTAGAGTTCTGTGCCCAGTCTCGTTTTTTTTTTTTTGCCCATGCGAAGCCGGAGCGGGTCGCTAGTGATTATTTATAAACATGGAAAACCACCTAGTGACGTTACATCATATAGACCTAATAAGCTTGCTCCCGATATTATCCAAAATTTTTCGAAAACTTCTTCGGCGAATAATTCCTATTCTAACAGAAAAAGGCATCATACCCAGCCATCAATTTGGATTTAGACAGAAACACTCCACTGTGGAACAGGTCCATAGAGTCTGCGACAAGATAAGAAAGACTTTGGAAGAAAAAGAATACTGCTCTGCAGTTTTTTTGGATATACAGCAGGCCTTTGATAAGATCTGGCACAGGGGCCTGCTGTTGTAAAATTAAAACTTGCCTTCCACACAGCTACTTTTTGATATTTAGTTCTTAGCTTTCGGGAAGATTGTTCCAGGTCAAGGAAGGTAAAACCACATCAACTTTTTATGAAATACAAGCTGGCGTACCCCAGGGATCAGTGTTGGGCCCAGTGCTATACACTATCTTCACAGCTGACCTCCCCTGCTTGAATGCCTTAACTATAGCTACATTTGCCGACGACACCGCAATCCTGGCAAGTAACAAGGACCCAATAATAGCCTCAAAAATCCTGCAGGCAGGCCTCGACGAGACAACTAAATGGCTTTGAAACTGGCAGGTCAAGGCTAGTACCTCGAAATCGGTGCAGGTTACTTACACCCTATGCAAAGGAAATTGCCGGAAATTTCCCCTCGGTGAAACTAGAAAATGCCACCCTTCCACACCAGAACTCTGTCAGATACCTTGGTCTGCATCTGGGCAGGCATATGACATGGAATAGCACATCAAGAAGAAACGAGATGAACTAAATATTAAATACAAATGCTTCCAGTGGTTGCTGGCCGAAACAGCAAACTGTCAGTAGACAATAAATTACTAGTATACAAAACAACCCTAAAACCAGTATGGATGTACGGCTTTCAACTGTGGGGTAGTGCTTGTAACTCCTCCATCATGCAAATGCAGAGAATGCAGAATGTAATTCTTCGAACAATCAGCAAGGTTCCCTCCCTGGTATGTGACTAATGCTGAGGTCCATAAACATCTGGAAATGCCCACAGTGAGAGAAAAAATCACTAGCATTAAGCCTAGATACAGGGGACGGCTCGAGACCCACCCCATTACCCTTGCACGACAGCTCACAGTTACCCGCTACATTAAAATCCTTAAAAGAAAAGACATTCTATGATGCAATGAATTATGAGTAAATATGTCATCGCTGGGGGACGCACTCTGAATGAGAGAAGCATGCACCCTATATCTGCTAAAAGTGATTGCACTGATTGCAGATAATAATAACAAAAAAAAAAAAAACCTACTAGGTTATGTTTTAAGATTGTGTAAGTAAAGTATAAGTAGGACAACAATTCAATTGAGGCATACTTATTTAAAGCAACGTGGGTCAATCAACTTTTAACTGAATGTTATTTTATTTTATATGTATGTTATTTAGTATAACTCAGGAGACATGATACACTCTAAAAATGTTTGCAATGTATACTTTAGAATGCTTTGAAGATGAGCCACAAAAGCATTGCTTTAAAACTGTCACAGCATCTAACTTTTAGTGAATTTCTTCCCTATAAAATAATACTTTTTATAAGTAACTCGGGAGACATTACTATGGCAACAAACTACACTAAAAAGTTGATTGGCCTTAATGATACTATGTATGAAACATGTAATTAGGCGGATACTTACAAATGGATTCATAAAACAATCATTTGCAAAATGGTGCTGACATATAACACGGTTTTTCAACTGTGACACCTTTAAGTTGAGGAACTCGTATCTGCCAGCATTTGTTAGCCATTGGTGACACCGTACTTTGTCAAATACTGGGTAGTGGAAGAAGTGTGTCTTCCCGTCAGACCTAACAGTGCAGTTTCGATATGTACACCGGCAACCTCCCATGTTGATAACTGAAAATATAGGTATGAGTATTTTTAGCCATGTTCATGTTAAATGCTGCAACTTAAAATAAATAGCTAAGCAAGGCATTTCTAACTTCTAATTTTGATAACTATAATGAAAGCTGAAATAGTATCTATCGTATCATACGGCTTTAAGACTTCTACTCTACATCATGGAACAATCAAAGGTAAATTTCGTTACTTGCTTATTCACAAGTCTGTTAAACAAGTAAAATAAAAGATTAAAAAATAGCAGTTATTCGTTGATGCAAATAGGCCTTACCTAATAGTTACAAGGAATTGGCATAAAAACACAGCATTGAATGTAAAATTGTACCAAACAATCGCGATTCTCTCTTGTAAACTTAAGTAATTATTTAAATTACAGTAAATAGCGTCCTTTCCACTCTTACAATAGATAAAAGATTCTCTTATTAGTCTGTGATGTAAAGAAACTGACCAAAATCACCCAAAAAGCGAAAACTGACTACTTGATTGTGTTTGACTGTCAGTCGTGTCATCTGTCAATTGAGTCTTTTTTTTTTTTTTTTTTTTTGGAGATTGTGGCTTGGTAACGAGACCTTTAAGCCAAGTCTTTATTTTAGAAGTCTTGTTTTTGATCACTTGAATTCACTTATTTCACTATATTTTTCCAATTGTATTTTTAATATATTTGTAGAGAGGAACGAAGCAATTTGTGTTTTTCAATAGGTCAGTGAGGCGGCGGGAGGATTCTTCAGCTTGATTTATTTCGCTGGCAAGTATCAGTCTGTCTAGTGCATAGCTATGACATTTGAATATAATATGGTCTAGGTCTCCAACGGCGTTATTGCACGCAGAACAAATATTAGTGTTAACAATACCGAGCCTGTACAAGTGGAATGGTGCATTGCAATGACCAAACCGAAGCCTGTTTATGATAGTTATAAAATCCCGACTGGCAATCTTCAAATCATGGTACCACGGCTTGACGGGTAAATCAGTTTGAATATTTCCGTACCATTTTCCTTTCTCTTCTTGATCTTTCTTCCACATGTCTGTCCAGTATCTTCTTACATCTCTGCGAAACGTACTATTAAAGTCGGTCAGAGGGACGTGCACTATATTTTGTACATCCAACATATTTAATCCTTTGAAAGCAGTCTGGTCTGCGATTTCGTTACCAGTTATTCCTTTATGAGAAGGAATCCACATAAAGGATACTTCGATCTGTTTTAGGGAGAAGCTGTACAAAATATTCCTAATTTTGTATAATAAATAATTAGTTTTGTAATGTATTTTGAAATTTTCTAGCGATTTAATTACACTAAGTGAATCAGATAGTATTAGAAAATCCTTATAATTATTTACACATGAGATACGTTTAAGCGCTTCAATAATAGCGTATGCTTCTGCAGTGAATATGCTACAATTGTTGTCTAGTACAAAACTTTGAGAAAACTTAATTTGCGGATCATATACTGCACTACGAACATACCCCTCACCCTTACTGCCATCAGTATAGAGAGTATAGTATTTACTGTTTTTGTGTAGAAATTCTAGAAGCTCCTGATTACTATGAACTTTATCACTGATAACTGAAATTTCAAAGGCCACACTGGTAAATGGAAATGAGTAGCAAGGAGAAATACTACTAGTGTAAATTTTAGAGCAAACATTTTTAATTTCCAGAATGATGTTACTGAGCTTGGGTGACTTACAAGCCAGAAGATCACTGCTAGACAGCAGTGGAGCTGCGATTGCCCTTTGGCCAGGTAATATACTTTCTATAACTAAATTATTATTTTGTGAAATAATCTTGGCACAAAATCTCATGAACAACAATAATCTTCTAAGGATGAGTGGCATTGTAGCAGTTTCCACTTCCATTGCTCTAACAGGTGTAGAGCACATGGCACCTGATATTACTCTGATAGCTTTGTTCTGTAAAATATCTAGTTTTTTAGTGTGTGAGCTATTTATATAAGCAAAACAACTATAGTCAAAGTGGCTTCTTACAATAGCTTTGTACAAACAAGATAATGTTTGGGGATCAGCGCCCCATGTTACTCCAGCTAGGCATTTCATAATGTTAAATCCTTTTAATGCATTGGATAATATATATTTAATGTGCATTTCAAAAGTTAGTTTAGTATCAATTACCACTCCTAAAAACTTATGTTGGGGAACATTTGGAATGATCTCATCATTATAAGTTATAACATCAGTTGGATTGTCTTTTGTAAACAATAATACACTACTCTTAGAAGGGTTAATTTTCAATTTTAGTATGTTGTTATAATAAGAGTGCAGATCTTTGAGGGCTTTATTAACATAGTTAATAGCTTGATCAATATTATAATTAATGCTGTATATGACTAAGTCATCAGCAAATTGTAGTACCTTAACATTATTCATATTTACATATTTACAAATTTCACTTGTATATAAGTTATACAGCAATGGAGATAATGTGGCTCCTTGCATTGTACCTTTGGATACAGTTCGAGGTCCATACATATTATTGTTATGTCTTATATACAAAGTCCTATCTGTTAAAAAGTTATAAATCCATTTGCACAATAAGCCAGGTATTTGTAGGCTAGACATAACTTGTACAAGAATTGAGGGACTTACATTATCAAAAGCGCCTTGTACATCTAAGAAAACACAAGCAACACTAGATTTATTACATTTTGCATTTTTCAGGTCTTCGATGAGAGAGACAAAGCTGTCGGCACAACTTCTTCCGCGACGGAAACCATACTGAATTGGAGGGATAACGGAATTGGCTTCTATAAAATAGTCGAGCCGGGTTTTAATCATATTCTCAAAGATTTTACCTAAGCATGAAGACAGAGAAATTGGGCGATAAGAAGTTGCGTCTTCAGGTGGTTTTCCTTGCTTATGTATTGGAATGACACATTGTGTTTTCCATGACTGTGGTATGATTTGCAGTACCCAAAGGGAATTAAGGATATTTAGAAATAGCTTTTGAACTGAAAGATCCAAATTCTTAATCAGTATATAAGGAAAGTCATCTAGACCAGGCGTTGTATTTTTACGAGACTGTAAACTGTGGATGAATTCTCTCCATGAAAAAGGATCAAGCAAAAACTTGGATGAATCGCGATTGTTGTTAAGGCAAAAATAATTTTCAAGATTCTCAGTGGAATTGTGATTATCATTGTTTGTTAATTTATCCAGTAAAGGGCCAATAAATTCATCATTAAGAGATTTATTAGTAGTTTTAATTCTTTTAAACATTTTAATATATTTCCAAATTAAACTAATAGGGGTAGTTCTGTTAAAACTGCCACAAAGCCTTCTCCAACTACACTTTTTTTCTTCTGCTATTGTTCTTTTTTTAATAGCATCTAGTTTTTTGTATTTAATGAAATTTTCTACACTAGGATTGTTTCTATAGAATTTTAATGCTTCATATGAATCAATGACACTTTGTTCGCATTTACTGTTCCACCAAGGTGCAGGAGGCTTACTTCTAAAGTTAGAAGTTTTAGTAAATTTAGGAATGCAATTTAATTTTAGAGAGTTAAGCTGCGAACAGAATTGGTCATAAGTCTTGAGTGGATTTTGAGCATCTAACACTATATCTTTAAAATATTCTTTAGAAAGTTCACAGTACTTTTTCCAGTCAGTTTTATTGTATAGAAACTTTTCCATTGGGGCATTAATTTGATATTTATCAACGGACATTATAATATTTGTTATAGTAGGAAAATGGTAGCTACCCATGTTGTCATCGCTTACAGACCACGCGCAAAGTGGTGCTATATTCGGACTTGTGAAACTGATGTCTATTGCAGAGGGGTTGCAATTAGGATAATTTATTGTAGTAAAGTTACCATCATTAAGGATACACAAATTTAAATCGTCGATTAAATCGAATAATTGTTGACCGCGACCTTTTGTAGATACGCAGCCAAAGGCAATATGATGTGCGTTAAAATCTCCTGATACAAAGATTGGTTTAGGTAAATTATTTATTATGCTACGTAATCTATCTATTCTTATATTTCTGTCTGTTGGAGGCCAGTACACGCATAAAATGGTAAGGTCACCACTTTCTGTAGAGATTGATATTGCTATAGATTGAATATCTTCGTAAAAAGTAGTTTGTAGAGGCTTGTACTTAAATGATGGCTTTATTAAAATAGCGACACCGCCATGACCATTATCAGCATTGCGAAAATGTAAATTGTAATTTGGTGTGTTGGGGCGCGGGGAGGATTATATTTTTATTATTTAATATTAAATGGGAGAGAAATTAAACACGTCCTTGCAGTTCCTTGTCAGTCGTCCAACGACAATCATTTTATTTTTTTAATAAACCTCTCTGGACCATAGACAATATTACATGCCCTTTCTTAAAGAAAAAAAAATAAATTTTGACATAAATGACATTTCAGTGACATTTCCATATTTATCATTTTGACATTGTTTATTAATATTTAAATTATAAATTTGATTATTCAATTAATTACAATACAATTAAATTCAACATCTTACTATTGTTAATAAGAGTTTATAAAATAAAATAATACATGTCACAATTTTAAATTAAATTATCAGTGTTCACATCGTCATATTTAGTGTTTTTAGTTATATGCTGTTATGTAATTTTACAATAAAATATAGTCACAAATCCAGTTTCTTTGTTTGTTTTAATAATCTTCCTCTAGAGCTATACCTCAACTCAGGAGTATTGCTACTGACCGCAATATCCATCATTTCAGGTAAGTTTTTTATACTACTAGAGTTAGAGTTTGACTGTATATCTGATGGAGACATGACTAATTGATTTTCAGATAAAAATTGGATATCTTGACCGTCCTCATTGACTTCTATAAATAATGGAGACTGTAAAGTATCAGACTCGAAACACGAGCTAGACATTGGACTTATGATTGAATGATTATTTGACAAATTATTTTGATCACTTGACGGACTCAATACATTATTATCATTCGATGGACTTTGTACATTTTCCTCATCCAAAGAACTTATTATATTATTTGACTGACTCGACTCGACAGACATAAAAGTATCATTCATAGAATTAGTCTTGGAATGATTACTTTGACTTTCATTTATATAATTTGACACTTGATTTTTAGCATTAATTAAATAGTCTGGAATAAAATAATGATATCTCACATTATCCTTCCCCTTCAAATAATTTTCATACTGACTTGAACATTGACTTTTAGACTCAATTTCATCATTTGACTTTGACTTATGTTTACTGACTTTAAATGTTCGACTTGACTGTCCAGACTGTGACCCCGACATTTTCTGACTGTTATTGTTTACAAGACTGTGACGATTATGACCATTTGACTCATTGACTTCATCATTTGACTGTGATAGACATGACTTATACAACTTAATATGTTGTGTATTTCTTCTATATATTGTACCATTTTCACCTTTCACTAGGTATGACCTAGGAAAGTTTGACTTAGACAAAATACATCCTTTTGACCACGCTAGATCTTTAGGACTTTTCTTATAATATACTTCATCATTTGGATGAAATTCTTTAGGTTCACTAGCACTTTTATCATAATATGACTTTCTTTTTTCCATTATTTCAGACTTATTTTTTATATGATCAGAAAATTTGACAATTTTAGGTTTCAAATTATTAGTTTTTATAGGTAATTTAGTTCTTAGTATTCTCGACATAAGTAGTTCAGATGGAGATTTTAATTTTCCCCTAGAAGTTGTTCTATACTGTAACAGACCTATATAGAAATCTGTGCCTGAGTTTTCACACTTTCTAAATATATTTTTTATTATTTTTACAGAAATTTCTGCAAGACCATTGGACCTTGGCAAGTGTGGACTAGATGTAATGTGCTCTATGTCCCAGTCCTTTGTGAACTTTTTGAACTCTTGAGAATTGTATGGAGGACCACCATCACTCACAAGTTGCAGCGGGATACCATGTCGAGCAAAAATTGATTTTAAATGATTTATGACTGTTTGACTGCGATGATCAGTGTTTAAATGAGCTATTTCAATATAATTAGAATAGTAGTCTACTACCAGAAGATATTTTTTATTATTATAATCAAATAAATCTGTAGCTATTTTTTGCCATGGCAAAATTGGCTGTTCATGACTTAATAATGTTTCTTTTGTTTTATTTGAACTGTATGTCACACAAGCTTCACACTGTCTTATTTTCATTTCAATATCATGGTAAATATTTGGCCAAAATACTACACCACGTGCCAAGTTTTTGGTTTTTTCCATTCCCATGTGACCTTCATGCAATTTTTCCAATATTTCTGACCGCATTGATTTGGGAATTATTACAGACTGATTTTTGAAAACTATTTCATCTATTACATGAATTTCATCACGACTATTCCAATATGGCAAAGTTAATGGGTCACATTGTTGTTTGCTGTTTGGCCATCCTGTCTTATAGTATTCTTTTAATTTTTGTAAGACCATGTCTGACCCTGTATGACACACAATTTCCTGTAATTTATTCTGTGTTATAGCTAAATTAGAAGTTAATAATTTAATTTGACGGATCATTTTGTTCTCTAAGTCATCAAAATCAGATTCATCTACCTCTGTGTTCATAATTGGAGCCCTTGACAATGTGTCAGACACATACATTTCAGTGCCTTTTGTGTAAGAAACTATTAGATCATATGACTGCAATGTTATCATCATTCTTTGCAGACGTGCTGGGACATCTGAAAGTGGCTTCTTGAACAGTGTTACCAGAGGCTGATGATCAGTTTCTACATGAGTAGTTTTACCATAAATATACTGATGAAATTTTTGCATCCAAAAACAATTGCATATAGTTCTTTTTCTATTTGAGCATAGTTTTGTTGTGTTTTTGTAAGAGATTTGGAAGAGTAAGCAATAGGGTTTTTCCCATGAAAAATCACTGCACCTACAGCACTTTGACTAGAATCAACTGACATTCGGACTGGTTTTTTAACATCATAGTGCACTAGAACAGGTGATTGACAAATTAGTTGTTTTAAATTAAAAAATTGCTTATCATGATTATGCGTCCACTGCCATATGTTTTGTTTTTTAAGAAGATCTCTAAGAATACTGGTTTCATGAGCTAAGTTGGGTATATATGAACCTAAATAATTTACCATGCCTAAAAATCTTTGGAGATCCTTGACATTTTCTGGCTTAGGCATTTTCATGATAGCTTCGACCTTAGAATTATCTGCTGAAATACCATTTTTATTAAAAATGTGTCCTACATATGTTACTTCTGTCTTACTGAACTGACACTTAGACCTATTAAATTTTAAGTTAACTTCTCTAGCCTTTTTTAAGACATTCTCTAACCTTATATCATGTTCTGCTTGGTTTACACCATATATCAGAATATCATCAACAAATATCAGAACGCCAGGTAGCTCTCCAAACAAATCTGTCATAATTCTGTGAAAGATTTCACCACTTGAGTTAATGCCATAAGGTAATCGAAGAAACTTATATCTGCCAAATTGAGTACTAAATGTGCAGAGGTCACTGCTCTCAGAGTCTAATTTTATCATCCAATACCCAGAATTCGCATCCAATTTGGAAAAAACTGCGGCACCAGCTACTTTTGATCGCAAATCATCTAAGGTAGGATAAGGAAAGTGAGGTCTTTTTATTGCTTTATTAAGATTCCTCGGGTCAAGACAAATTCGTAATCCTCCATTAGGTTTTTCTACTGGTACTATAGCATTGACCCATGGAGTTGGTTTGGTTACTTTCTGAATGACCTGCTGTTCTTCCATTCTATCTAATTCGGATTTAAGTTTAGGATGCAATGCAAAGGGAATTCTGCGTACCGGGCAAATTTTGGTGTTATGCTATTGTCTAAATCCAAATGAGCTTCACCCGGTAAACATCCTAACCCTTCGAATACATCAGAGTAATTCTCAATGATTGCTTGTACTGACCTTTGATTAGTATTTTGTGTATTTGTAAGTTCAAACAGTCTTTTAACAATACCACAGTCCTCGCAAGTTTTCCAGCCCAAAATTGTTGCACACTTACATTTAACGACAGTAAACATAATGTTGACACCGCGCCCATTGTCAAATGAACAATCCAGCATGACCCTACCTAAGTTTTCAATTAATTGACCTGAAAATGTAAAAATGTTATCATATGCACTTTGAATTGGAATTTTAATGTTGCAGCTTTTTTCTAATTGTTGCAAAATATCTAGTGAAATTACTTTAATATCTGCTCCAGTGTCAATTTGACAACTAAATCGTTGGTTATGAAAATTTAAATTAATTTTCCAATTTGAGGAAGTATTATCATGGCAATTATTTACTATATTAATTACATAATCGTGTGAAAAATTATTATCATTATTAATGTCAGATTCATTTGAATTTTCTAAATTAATAAAACTTACATTTCTGTTATTTTTACTTTGGTCTTTGTAGTAACAACATAATGCAAAATGGTTTGGCTTTTTGCAAATTGAACAGATTTTCCCTTGTGCTGGACATCTGACTCGATGCTGCTGGCCACATCTTTTACAGACTATGTTGCTGCCCTTTGATTTGCTGTTTGCCCTGAAATGTGCTGAAAAAGAATTTGTAGGTCTTCGTTCTCGACTGCTGCTCTTGTTCCGGTAATTTCTTTGAAAGTCTGGCTTGGATTTTGATCTTGATGGACGTCCTGGAGTAGGATTTCTGCTTGTGTGGGTATTTCGATATATTGCTTGAACTATCTCTGATTCTTCATTTCCCAATTTTTTCGATCTTTGACACGATAATTCCATTGTTGTTACGACTTCTATTGCTTCATTTATGTCTTTCAACTGTTTTTGTAACAAATTTTCCTTGATTTGATTAGGTATTTCTTATTCCGATTATGAACATGTCCTTGACTAACGAATCTTTTAAGTTTTCAAATTTGCAACTGGTTGATAGATTATTTAAGCATGTTAAATATTCATCCAAATTTTCGTTTTGTTTTTGAAACCTTGTGAAAAAATTGTATCTCTCAACGGTTGTATTTTTGTATTCGTTAAATTTTGAATCGAATTTTTCCAATAAGGAGGGTAGTGTTTCTTGTTTTATGTCAACGTTAAATGAATTGAAAATCTCGAGTCCTTCATCTCCAATGGAATTTAGAAATATCGCTACTTGTTTTTGATTTGGTACGTTCTCTAGGTCATTAGCTTCAAAAAATATCATAAACTTTTGTTTCCACAACTTCCATTTCTGCGAATTTGCGCACTCTTTGCCGCCGTTCTCTTTAGCCAGGCAAAATGGCTTAAGGCCATTGGCAAGAACAATATTGCGTACCTTGCTTGTGTCCGTAGTTCTCTCCATAGCCGACTTCTGACACCATGTGTTGGGGCGCGGGGAGGATTATATTTTTATTATTTAATATTAAATGGGAGAGAAATTAAACACGTCCTTGCAGTTCCTTGTCAGTCGTCCAACGACAATCATTTTATTTTTTTAATAAACCTCTCTGGACCATAGACAATATTACATTTGGAATGTTGGTGATACGGGTATCTGAAAACCAGGTTTCGTTAAGAAGACATATATCTATTTTATTTTTGTGTAAAAATTTATTAGTAAGGGTTTTTTATTATGAAGACTTTGAATATTAAACTGAGCGATACGAAGTTGTGAAGTTGTAGCTAGATCCATTAATTAAGGCAGGCTTTTTGAAAAGTAAATCTTTGATAGATTTCGTCGTAACTGGAGAATCGTCTGCTTTGTTAGCAATCGCTATTAGAGTGCGCACAATAGTCATTGTCAAATCGTTATTGGTCATTAAAAGATTTTTTAAGTCAACTGTTTTTGAGGGAGAGCTTGTGGATGCTAGGTTTTTGGAATTGTTGTTTATTGTAGTGTCTTGTGGTTGTTTCGAGATAGGTTTTTGGATCAATGGAGGAAATTCATCCCTTTTAGAGTCTGTAACACTTGCATAAGTTATTTTGGTTTTCTTTTCTTGGATTTTTCTCATTTTAATGGGGCACATTTTAGAAATAGCTAAGTGAGCTCCACCACAATTTATACAGCAGAGCTCAGTTGGTTTGTCACAATCTTTGTACGAGTGTTCACCTGAACAGCAGCTGCATCGCTGCTTCCCGTTGCATACTTTTGCAGAGTGGTTAAATTTGAAGCAGCGATAGCACTGCTGTAAGGGTGGGACATAGTCAAATACTCTGTAGGAAAACAGATCGTATTGCACACTATCTGGCAATGTATTTGACAGGAATGTAATACTCACTGTCTGTAGAGGTACCCTATTCTGACCGACTTTTTTAGTAAAGCGCCGTACCGCGACGATGTCGAAGCTGGAAGACAGTTTACTGTACAACTCCTTATTGGAAATGTTTTGTGGTACATACCGTATTATGCCCGTTCGTTCTATTTGCGCAGCCGGGATATAAGCTTTCATGTTATATTTTTCCATGAATTTGGTATTGTTTAAAAAGTTGTTCGCCGTATTATACTGCTTGAAGATCGCTGTTATTTTATTCGCATTTATTCTGCGAATGGCCACCACACCTTTCACCTCCGCAGCAAAATATGGTTCAGGTAAATTGGACTTTTGTTACCTAGCTTTTCCTTATTGTCCTTGCTCTCAATGAACACTTTAAATTCGACATTTAACGAATTTTCGGGATACAACCTTTTATAATTAGGCTTTAGATAGGGTAAATACAAATCATCCTCGTTGGAGCCTTCTCCATTCTCCTCGGGCACTGATGCCCTTTTCCTGGCCTTGATAACTGGAGGGCTATCGCCTCCTCCTTCGTCACCAATCATGTTTAGAAACGTTTTGAACACTTTTCATAACTTTTCAGCTGATAAAATCAAGATAGATCGCAAAAACAACTTAAATAAAACTCAGAGCGCGCGCTTCGTTTAAGAGTTCCCGCCAGAATCTCAATTGAGTCTTTGAGTCAATCTGAGGGGCTACTACGAAACTCGCAAATCGAAGTTCGTATCGCATCGTCCCTTTCACTCGCGTATTAAATGACATAAGCGTCAGCGGGGCGGCAACATACGAAGTTCAAGTTTTGCACTTCGTGGTATTGGGCCAGCAGGGCTACTACGAAACTCGAAGTACGTGTCGTGCGGTCCCTCTCGCTCTCGTATTATGTCTATTTCTGAAATGAAGATACTAAAATAACATAATATCTTTGAAAATAACAGTTTTGAAATGTCAAAAGTAAAAATAATGTGGCCAGCATAAAAGGAACAGTGCTGCTGCTGCTCCATGATTTCGGTTTCGTAAATAACCGGTAAAATGTATATTTTACGATAGCAAAAATAGCATTCAATATTCTACTTTCCATTTTGTAAATATAAATGCACTTTTACGGTAAAGTGATAAAATCTAAGCACAGGTAAAAATACAGTGTTCATCACTTAGTGCCAACGTAAAAAATAATACAGAGGGGCTACAACAAAACTAGGAAAACGAAGTTCGTATGGCACCGTCTCTTTCACTCGCGTGTTAAATGAGATAAGCGGTAGCGGGACGGCAACATACGGGGTTCGAGTTTTGCATTTCAGTTAGGGCCAGCAGGGCTACTACGAAATTCGAAAGTCGAAGTTCGTGTCGTTCCGTCCTTCTGACACTACTATTTAGAGCGGGGGTGGGTGGGGCGTTGCGGTACGAGCTTTGGTTTTCGAATTCCGGAGTAGGCCCTCAGATATCACACAAAGTCATTGTTCATGTTTTTAACCCCCGACGCAAAAAGAGGGGTGTTATAAGTTTGACCGCTATGTGTCTGTTTGTGTGTCTGTCTGTGGCACCGTAGCGCTTAAACGGGTGGACCGATTTGAATGCGTTTTTTTTATTTGAAAGCAGGTTTTCTAGCGATGGTTCTTAGACATGTTTTATCGAAATCGGTTCAACCGTTTCAAGATCATCAGCTCTTTTGTTCGCTGCGGTAGGAATCTTAGACGCATAACGGGTATTTAATTTACTTCCCAACATATTTGGGAAGAAACACCCATATATGCTATATAACTATGCAAGATTATGGAATTCTCGGCCTGATGCGGCAGCCAGGATATCCAGAACACTAGTAGGTAAACTCTTGATAAAACCATAGCAAATATATCGTGTTTGGATTCGTTTCGATCAGTATTTGATTCTACATACAATGCAAAGGTGGCAACAGGATGAGCTGATGCTGCAGCCAGGATATCCAGCACACTATAACTCTATAAAAAATAATAGCACATATGTCGTGTTTGGATTCGTTTTGATCAGTAATTGATTCTACATACAATGCAATGGTGGCAACACGACGACAGCCAGGATATCCAGCACACCAGTATACTCTTGAAAAAATAATAGCAGATATGTCGTGTTTGATTCCTTCACGCAACACGCACTCTACGCTCTACGCGCCACCGCTCTGCTCGCACGACACAGCAGCATACCGAGCAGAGCGGTGGCGCGTAGTGTGCGTGTTGCGGCAGCCGCCGAGTCGCGTGCTCCTGAGAGGAAGGGCTACGAAATAGCCCGAAACATGTCGAGCTAAACTCGGTTTAAGACGTGAGTTATCCGTTATAATATCATTTAATATGAGTGAGTCTCACGGTAGTTTCATGTTCGAAAATAAGATCCTTACCATTGTGTCATTGTACTTGTATCACATTTGCCTGTTTGTTCATAAAAACATTAATAAATTCCCACAAGCCAGACAATGTCTTAAACACAACTTAAGAGAAACAAAAGATTAAATAAAGTTAAGGTCCACTTCAGTATACACAATAACGCCAGAAACTACAGTATACAATTAAAGAAAAAATTACAAAAAAAAAATAATTATAATAATACAGGGATGTATGGATGGGGTCCCTAACTACAAAACTAAACACTAACTATATCTAAGTTCAGTCGAAGTGTAAAATGCTTCCACCGTCATAAATAAAAAAATAATTAAAAAAAAAAAATTGCGTGAATAATACACATAGGTACTCATACCAAATGCGTCCGCTTTTTTGCGACAGCTTAACTTTTGGGAAAGTGTGCGTTTTAGAAAAGTGATCTTTTTAAAACAGTGCACATTTTGAAAAAGTGCTCCAATTGGGAAAGTGTACCTTTTGTGAGTTTACATGATATTTATTTATTTATTATTATTATTTAAATTTGCGGAAAGTCTACGTTTTGTTAAAGTGAGTTTTTCGAGCCTGACCCATTATCTCACACAAACTTAAATGTCCCACATTATCCGATTCCATGGGATTTTTTGAAAAATCCTTTCAAACTGCTGATAAATATCAACTGATATACTAAACCTGTTCACTAAGTTTCCTATCTTTGTATCATGCTCAAGGAATAAGATTTTACATATAGGAAGGCATATATGGTAAGTAACCTAAATCGTTTGACACATACTCCGCACACGGCAAAGACAAATGTTTTATTTTTTTCAGAGTACCTTCGTGGCCATTATTACGTGTTGAAAGGAGGTGATACGTATGAATATGAATGCGATGTAATTACGATTAGGAATAATTCATATGACCGAGTAAATTATTAATTTTCTATTATTTCGTAATAGGTATATTGGCCAGCAGAGTGCGCGCGAGCCGCAACACTATTTTGTCCATGATTGCTGATAGATTTGACTGTCCTTACATGAACCATTGCATGTTGGTTCACGTAAAAAGAAATGGTGTTTAAAGTGCACCGATATCATATTTTCTTTTTATTATTTACCTAATTTGTGACATTAATATAATTTTGCATTTTGCTTATTAACTTAGAATTTTAGAATAGTATGTATTCAAATTTGGACCTATGTTGTTCTTGAAAATAAATGAATTATTATTATTATTATTATTATTATATTATTATATATGCAATTATACGCGTGTTGATAAGTGTGTGTGTGTGTGTGTGTGTTCTCCCACAGCTATAATTTTGAAAAAAAAAAACATGTTATAGCTCATTTGCGAGTGTATCACTGGTGAAAAAATTAGAGCGGTCTCTAAATTGGAAGTAAATAATAAAAAAATATGAAATCTTCAGTCAGCATTTTTTTTCTACGACATAATGAAAATGTTATTCATGTCAAATAATTATCTGTAGTGAATGTACAATATTTGTGATGCACATTAAGATAGGTTGAAAAAAAAATATTGAAGAAAAATCATATTTTCTTTTTTTCTTTTATACAAAAAAATATTAAGCTTAGGGGGCTTAAATTTTGCCAATTTATTACTAATGTAGAGCCACACCATCCATAAAAATTATGAGCCCAAACTCGATGGGGGCAGAATCACTTAGCTTAACCTGGCACGGCCTTTGCGATCGTGAAAAACCGCGATGTGAAAATTCGCCACTCAGAAGAAATGCGTTTGTGAAAATTATCTATCAAACCTTTCAGTCTAAAAGTAACAGACCGACTTCTACGAAGGTCGATATGACTAGACTATATGACGATTTGACGATATGATATATGATGCTGACTTCATTTGTCCAATTGGTGAAAATTACATTTTTTTTATTCGACTGGATGGCCAACGAGAGTGGGTCTCCTGATGGTAAAAGATCACCACCGCACATAAACATCTGCAACGCCAGGGGTATTGCAGATGCGTTGCCAACCTAGAGGCCTAAGATGGGATACCTCAAGTGCCAGTAATTTCACCGGCTGTCTTACTCTCCACGCCGAAACACAACAGTGCAAGCACTGCTGCTTCACGGCTGGATTAGCGAGCAAGATGGTGGTAGCGATCCGGGCGGACCTTGCACAAGGTCCTACCACCTGCTAAACACCAGCTACCTGCACCTGCTACTCGTAATTTGAGGATTGATGACTCTTTTTTACCATCCATCCCTATTTTAATTTCCATATAAGTACTACATGTACTAAAGGCAATATTAAAATGTAAAGTAAACTCATTCCTGTGTCTGTGGGTAACCTCTAAGGGCGTAGTCTACGCGCAAAAACCGCTGTACAGTTAATTTGATGAAATGGGGCTACGTGACTATACGAATAACATATAATTTATTGAATCAGGCGTTACTTTGCGGAGGTCCATATCAATGAACTAAAAGAATTTCCTTGCTCACCCGTGACCTTACGATAGCTAAGCTTATGCAAAATATGCGTGGTCGCGGGTGAATATTCTTTTAGTTCATTAGTAACATATATGAAACAGCATGATAAATATATAATATCTACTTAATCCGTAAAAGTTTAAAACCGTAAAAAGGCAATTTAATGTGTTATTCCCTTAAATTTTATCATACCGTTGGAATGTTGGAATCAGCATGTTACACATTTTTTATTTCGTTAACCTTTTCGCCGCCACGTCAAATACAATAGTCATCTCATCAGCTTCTATATTGCAATGTCTAAAATTAAAATTTAACGAAGGTTGCTTTTGCATTGAAGTAATGGACGTTTATATAGGTCGTTAGCTTGGAACCTGCGGTGCGTATTATACAAACAAGGTGTTAATTAAATAATTGAAAACCTCAGACACCCCAAAAATATTTTTTCATTTTAAGTTAGTTGATTGCATTATTTTTTTAATACCTTCATTATTTTAAAAGATATTAGTGTGTTTTGCTAAGCCAGTAATTCTACTTCATTTCTAACTCTACACCAAAGAGTATAAGTACCTATGTAGGAACTCTACACTCATGATTTGTATATTTGTCAGTTGCGATTTGACGTTTTTAGAAGGAAATCACACAGTGACAGCAAACCGGCCAGTATTAAATTATCGAAATAGTATGCAACCTCGCTAAAATATTTAATTGGCGCCTGTTGCAGTCGTAACTTTTAGACTAGGCACAATAAAAAAGGTATTTAAAAACAAACACAACCTAATAGGGCATATTAGGCAAAGCTCTGCCTAGGGGGCGACACTAGCACAAACCGTTAAGAACCCGACATGACAACGTCAGCAACAACGTCGTTTATATTTTGTCGCCATGACGGATCATAACCAAAGAGTATTAATACTTAGAAATCATGACATATTTATGAGTAACAAAATAAATGATATTTACAGCGATAGTAACGATACAGCTATATTTCCAAAAAAAATAATTGAAATAATATGATATTAGCAGTAATACGGACATTTAAGATACTTAAAAGACATAAACCATAAACATATAGTATGTGCCAGTGCTGCACTCTGACGGGACAAAATTGCAGTAGGTAATATTCCCTAATTAAAACATAGTGTAATAATTGATTCTACTCTCGATTCTGAACAAACTACTTTCTGGTTTTCAGTTATTTAATTAACACCTTGTATATGAGTCGTTGGCGTCCAAAAGGTTAAAAGAAAACTTATAATATTCTAGTCTACTAAGAGATACGTTATATGGAGACTTACGACGACTAATTCTCCCGGATAAGACACTTGGCACATGATGAAAATAGGTAGATACTTAATACACATTATATTGATACAATAATCCAACAACTTTTTTTACAAGAAGTTTGGTATTTTTTATCTGAACATGGAAATCGTTTATAACTCTGAAAGAATAATAATGCTACCCCAGCTAAACACGCGAGTCTATTCATATTCGGTTGAGGAACGTCTATTTCGGTAGTACCTACTAGATATAAGTTAATAACTCAGCACTGAAGACGCACGTGATTAAAAATGTTATATAAAAAACGATTAAGTACTTTTGCTCTTTCTTAAATGAATCACATAGTAATGAAGATACATATGTACTAGTTATTTCCGTGTTATAGTTTTTGATAATACATAAGCACTGAAAATATATGTACGTTAAAATAAGTACATAAAGTTATCATTATCACTGATATTACTTATCATATAATGGCAGGTGATACCGCAATAGAACTGTTATATCGCAGACTGCTCAGCTGTACCACCGCAATGTGATTAGTTATTATCAAAATAAAATCTGAACAGTTTACACGTGTCTGTTCGCGCCGCAACAGGCAAGAAACGGAAAACAATAAACAAGTGTTCGTAACAAACAAAACGTGGAACAATGAAGCGGTCCGGGACCTACAAACTCGGTGATGACACCAAACCAAAGAACAAACAGAAGACGGACCTCTCAAACGTACAGTTTACAAATGGCAAAGCCGCAACCGATAAAGACGAGTAAGTTTTAAAAATATAAACATTTAATTAAAAACAAATTACTTCTGAAGTCATACATTACACTACATGACGTAGTCGCTTTGAATGTATCTCAGCTTCGAGAATTATAATAACGTAAATAAAGATTCAAACTCAAAGACTTCCGAATTCATAAATCATAACAAGTTGTGAGCTAGATGCATTTCTGTTACATGCATTGTTATAATTAATACACTAACAATAACTAGAAACTTACTGAATTTATTGAAGTAACAGGGTTACACACTTACACAAATTCAATCGTTCTAATGAATCCTGCGATAATTAGCTGTTATTGTGAAATAGGATTGCAATATAATATGCATGTATGTATTTGTAGGTATTTTTAGAATTATGTATTTTGACACTTTTTTGTAATATATGTTCGTATACGTGTTATAATGTTCGTAGTATACCGGTCCATCTGTTTGAAGGCTACGATGCCACAGAAAGACAGACAGAGAGACATTGGCGTCGAACTTATAATAACACCCCTATTTATGCGTCGCAAAAAAGGTGTTTCCATGCAAATTGCCTTAACCGAAAACTCTAGGGTACTTAGCTTACGGTTGTCTTAATAGAAACTTGAAATTTGGTATGAAGGTACGATGGGCGGCTGATAAGTTCTAAGCCTACGATACTTTGAGGTTGCATAATATGTGTTAGCGGTACTGGCCACTAAAAATAACATCTAAAAAGTAAATAATAAAAAGAAAAAAATGTCGTGTTTCTTTTATTACATCTCGAGATATCCGACGATAAAGGTCATTATGTGTGAATGAGGGCTATCGTTTTTTGTCTCACTAGATGGCGCACTGTTGCGTGAGGTTTTTAAGTATGGCTTTCAAAGTCTGTTATTACGGGCGTGAAAACAAAGTTTAGATTAAAATCATATTTAATACACCTTAAAACCGTACTATATAAATATCGAGCATGCCACAGTGTTGCATAGTCCCCGTTTTGTTCGGAAAAAAGGGAGAACAAAGACAAAGGGAGGGCAAAGGTTTCCGCAAGACAAAACTGTCTCAAAACACAGACATTCATTGCCCCGGAACGCATATTTGTCATAATTAATTTCAGATATTGCAATATTCACAAAATTATTCTAATTATAAATAAACCCGCGTAGCTCACCCAAAAACTATGAGATTTGACATTTCGGAGACCTCACGCTACACTAGCGCCTCTAGTGGCGAATTCATACGCGATAGCCCTCATTATCAACGCATATCACGAAAATTGAGCACCGTCATTAAGTTCCTCACGCAAAGTGACAAATCGCCGTAAAGTATTTTTGAAGAAATGGCTAGTATTTACGGCGCATCAGGCCCTTCTCATGCCACTTAAAAATGGAGTCGACTTTTTAAACTTGGACGGGACTCGATCGAAGACGATCCTCGCTCAGGGAGGCCAATATCGGTTGTGATGTGACTGAAGAAAATACTGAAAAGTCAAGAAGTTAGTATTAGAGGATCTGAGAATTAAGGTTTGGCAAAAGAATTGGAGATTTTGCATCAACATTTGCATATGACAAAAGTTAGTGCGCGTTGGGTGCCGAAAATGCTCACTGCTTACGATAAAGAACGTCGTGTTTAAACTTGTCAGACATTTTTAGAATTGTGTGAAGATGGTTTAGATCAGTGATTCCCAAAGTGGTCCAGGTGGACCCCCAGGGGTCCACGGGAGACTTGCTGGGGGTCTACGTAGGCGTGAACAAAAAATGGGGGTCCATAAGATGTTAATGGGGGTCCACGAAAATTTATCTGCTTTTGATAGTAAAGAGCCAAAATGTAAGCATAGTTTTTATAAGGGCCTACCTACATTGTTTTAAGTACCTAAGCAATAATATTTTAATAAGGCAAGCGACTGGACAGAACTCAGAAGCGACACAATTTTTATTTTTTGGCGACTTTAAGAATGTGGTAGAAATGTAGCAGCAGGGGGTCCACCGAAATCAGTAAAATTTTGAAAGTGGTCCACGAGAAAAATAAGTTTGGGAACTACTGGTTTAGATGAAGTTTGTTCCCGTATAGTAACTGTTGATGAAACATGGATCGACAGTATGATCCAGAGTCGAAGTCTGAATCTATGCAGTGGAGTGAAAAGGGTGAAAGGCCACCGAAGAAATTCAAGGTTCAAAGATCGGCGTCTAAGCTAATGGCCACCGCGTTTTGGGATTGCGAAGGCATTCTTTTAATAGACTATTTGCTATTTGTCAGAAGGCTCTACAATAAATGCAGTTTATTATGCCGAGCTATTAAGAAAATATAATAGTTGAGAAACGAAGCGAACGAAGGCGTTTTGTTTTTGCAAGACGACGCCCCCGTTCACACCGCTCGTGTTGCCAAGCTTGCTCTGAAGGAAATAGGCTTCGAGGAAATTGATCATCCACCCTTCCACCTACAGTGCAGATCTGGCCCTAGCGATTATTTTTCTATTCAGCAATTTGAAAGAAAGATTTAAGGGGAAAGCGATTTGACATGATGAAGAAATGAAGGCGGCTGCACAGGAACATTTCGACAGCCAAAATAAAATTTATTTTTTAACGGTCGAAATGCATTATTTAAAATATGTAATAAATGCTTTAAATTAAAGGAATATATTGAAAAATAAAAATAGTAAAAAAAAACTGAATATTTTTTTTCCACCTTAGGCTTAATTAGAACTTTTCAGCCGCCCCTCGTACATTTCTCTTATTATAACACAACCAATAAGAAGTCCGATAATCTTAAGTTTTTATGCCTGTCTGTCTATGAAAATAACCATCTAAAATGACCCCACACTGCGTACATTTTGCTTAAGAGGGGTTCTGCTAACACTGGATTAATATAAATACCTACCTACAAATAACTAATTGATATACTTTCAACGTTTAAAATTTCCAAGTTTGTGTATCTAAATAGCAAACATTCAATTAAAAACCATAGGTATTCATAAGCGTTAATTCGCTGGCTATCTACGTTTCAATACGAGTAGGCACTTATTGTAACTGTTAATAGAATAACTTTTGGTTGTATGAATATAAGTAAGTACATACTTACGAATACGAGTAATGATACTTAAACATTCGATAACAGATACACCTACTTGTAAATAAGCGTAAACGTGGATGCATAACTTGCTACATTAACCTGTAAATAAAATAAATAAATAATTAAAAATATCGACATCGTGAGAGTAGCGGGAAACGGTGGATGCAAGTGGCAAGTTGTCGTTCATTGTGGCGTTCTAAGGGGGAGGCCTTGTCCAGCAGTGGACGTCTTCGGGCTGATGATGATGATGATGATGATGAATTAAAAATACCTGAAATACGCTTTGATGGACCTGCATGACTGTTCCATCGTCGAATCTAGGATACCATTCTTGGTCAAAGTACAGTGCACCCTATTGACCATTTCTGGCTAGAGGTTCCAGTGCCTAACTTCCGGGCCCGTCATCAAATCAGCGCGATGGTATCATACGAGTATTAGGTATTGTATTGTCACTATTGTTATCCGAACCGAACTACGCCTAAATGCAAACTTTCTTATCAATACCACAGTAGGATTTGGGTGAAAATCAATTTCAAAAATTGAATTACATTTCGTAGGAGCTGCACAAACAAACTTGCGAGCAATTCAATGGAGTAATGGAGTGTGTGTAGTTTCCAATCCGCGCTGGGCCCGCGTGGGAACTACGGCACAAGCCCTCTCATTCTGAGAGGAGGCCTGTGCCCAGCAGTGGGACATATCTATATACGCTTGGCCTATGCCGAGACTACGAGACGACATAAATTCATCGATACCTACGAGTACATGCTCGCTTGTGTAACGGGTCCATTCGTCCTCTAAATAAGAGCTTGCTTTTTAGGGTTCCGTAGCCAAAATGGCAAAAACGGCATCCTTATAGTTTCGCCATGTCTGTCTGTCTGTGTCCGCGGCTTTACTCAGGGACTATCAATGCTAAAAAGCTGTAATTTTGCACGAATATATATGTTAACTATGCCGATAAAATAGTACTCAGCTTTTAAATATTTCATAATGACGTCATTTTTAGTGGTATTTTTAAGGTCGCGGGCTTCTAACATACTATACTGAGCGGGCAAAAATGTGGCCCTCAAATATAATAATATGCAGTAATTAATCTTTAATCTATATAAATAAAAATGAATCGTAAAATGTGTTGCTAGCGCAAAACTCGGGAATGACTGGTCCGATTTCATTAATTCTTTTTTTTGTTGTGTTTGATACTATCAGGAGAAGGTTTTTATGGAAGAAAATACAGAAAAAGTACAACGGGGGCGAAGCCGCGGGCAACAGCTAGTTAATATAATAATTAATTTTGTACGAAAAGAGGGCCAAATTTTGTGCCGCTGAATATATTTTATATAATTTGAATGTCAAGCCAAAAAGGAACAGCTGCTTTAAACGTTTCTAAAAATGCTTGTGCAATGTCTATAATGCGGACCCATGCACAAGCATCCTCAATCCTTGTTCTTACATATTATTATATTATGTATTATGTAAAAAAAAACACTCAGAATGAATTTATTTGCAGTGTATCTGAAGCTGAAATCAAAGAGGAAGTACCGAGCATATCTTTCTTCACATTGGTAAGTTACCTGCCTAGTATAAACACGGACAAATGGCATAAAACGTTAGAATTTAGATTAGTTCGTTTCATAAAGAGAGCAACTAGGGCACATGCAGATGAAAAGGAACACGAATACGAAACAAAATGAATTACCACTATCTTCTATTTCTTCGTGAAACAAACATCCTTAGGTCGAGCTGTGGTTGTAGTTGATGAGATATACCTAGAAGCAAAATAAAAGTATAAACAAAAATTTACAAAAATTAAAACTATCACCACAGATCGCGCTTGATAAATATTTATCTACGTTACGTTGATTGAATGGTTCTATTAATTCGCATAAACTAATTGCCCTAACTGACATTGGCATAACGTTATTTCGCATAACTGAATACGCATAATGTAAATGCGCATAATGTGGATTGGCATAACGGTAAGTTGGCATAAATTTAATTAGCATGACATTAGTTTTCATAAGTATAGCGATAAGGTCGCCTATTGCTTTCTTGTAATTTTCTCTCCGTGGACCTGTTTTCGCTTAGGTACTAAATATTTATTATGGTATCAATTATTATAAACATAAAATGGTTATATAATGAAATTGTAAATTTTATTTGGCAAACGATATATAATAAAGTGTTTACATGAATTGAAAAAATTACAAAAATAAATCAATAAATTATAATTAATTGGTTTTGTTTGTTACCTGTCTTTACTTTTAAGTAAATATTGTTCACTCGAAATGAGTAACCGTTGGAACCTAACAATATTTTAATACCATCTATGTAACACGGCTAAACAATAAAGTTTATTCTATTCTATTCTATTTACTTAAAGTAAAATGATTTATGATTGGTTTTGGAGTATTTTTGTATTTTTTTACTTCACTCCAAATTTGTTACTTTTACGGTATCCCGTGAAACCATATCGAAAATACAAACTGAGACATGGAGGGGAGGCATAGAAAAAACAGAAAAAGAGACCAGCGCTGGGAATCGAACCCAGTCCTCAGCAATGCTACGTGTTATAACCCCTACACCACGGCTGGACAGGAGTCTAGACACAAATTTCTCCTATGCACAACAGGTTAATTTCAGGTTGCTTCTTTCTACTACGCTACTTAAGCAGCTCTCTCTCAAGGCGGGAGCGAAGCGTAGCGTAGCTTCCGCCTTAGCCTTCTGTACCCTTGGTGTAAGTTTTCGGTTACAAAAACGTCTCGATCGCGTTTGCGTTAAAATCTCAATTTGTATGGAAACACGAACAGCGCCTCCAGCGGAACGTTTGCGATGTTCGTGTTTCCATACAAATTGAGTATTTTGTAACCGAAAACTTACACTAAGGGTACTGTACCTAACTTAACTGAGTCGGTTTTACACTGAACAAGCTAATTCACTCGCTTGCTAAAATTATGCGTACCTATTCATTTTATAACAGTTTAAGTTATAGTTAATAGTGTTATGCATATTTCAATTATGCGGATTCATTATTATGCTAAATAAGTGTTATGCTTCTTTATAATTATGCAAGTTCGTTGTTATGCACAATTATGTTATGCGAATTCACATTAGGACAATTAATGTTATGCGAAATAAGGGGCACCCTTATTTAACAAGATTTAAATCATCATCTTAATTAGTTTGACTCATAGCACTCAAGGTCAAGGACCATCCCAGCCTATATACGTCCCACTGCTGGGCACAGGCCTGCTCTCAGAACAAGAGGGCTTGGGCCATAGTTCCCACGCAGGCCCAATGCGGATTGGGAACTTCACACCTTCTTCCTCTGAGTTTTCCGAAATTCATGTGCGGAATTACATTTGAAATTTACCACGAGCTTTTCGGTGAAAGAAAACATCGTGAGGAAACCTGCACTAACCTGCGAAGGAATTCAATGGTGAGGTCAAGGACAATATCTCTAAATTAAAAAGAGACTATTCTGTAAAAATATGACCGCGAACCCATCCATGTAGCATGTAGAGATGAAGTAGACAGATTAAGCTACAGAGAAGCCCCCTCACTGACGCCTTCATCAGATCATCGTCAAGTTTACCATTTTCTAGTCTGCATTATACTGATACCACAGTACAAAAACCGGCCAAGAGCGTGTCGGACACGCCCAAAATAGGGTTCCGTAGCCATTATGAAAAAATTAAGTAATGTTTTTCTAAGGATTTCGTATTGATTTTTCGTATGGTAGTAGCTAATACTATTTGCAATTTAAGTATATGATTTTTTTCATAGTCCACCTTTTAAAAAAACTTGTTGGAAAGAGCTGTCAAAAAACAAATTGTAATTTTTATTGTTATTTTTCACGTATAAAATATTAATAAATTGTAGGTATACTCCGACAAAAAACTACGCTGTGATTTTGTTTCAATGCTTTAGCTGCTATGGATTAGGAGAAAAACGAGTTAGTTTTTTTTTGAGAAAATACATTTTAGACATTATCTCTATGACAGTTTCAAGATAGAGGGCTGAAAGTTGGAGTGATTACTAGTAATGAGGCGACAAACAATTGACATTTACCAATTCTACTATTCCTCACAGGGGCCACATTTCCTTCCTTAGCCTGCTAAACCCTTTGTTTCATACATAACCCGAACCGGAGTGAGTCGACGCACACAATACATAGTGACATAAGCAAATCTGAACATACTTTTTTACGTCAAACTTTAAAATAAAATAAAATGTTTACAGTACAGATTTGCTACCACGAAAGACAAAGTGTTCATCTTCCTGGCGCTGATATGCTCGATACTGGCTGGAACAACTACTCCGTTCAACACTTTGCTTTTTGCGTCGTTATTGCAAAGTATGGTAGACTACGGTATTTCCGTAATATTGGAAATGCCAAATGACGACGCCTTTTTAATAGCAATTAGAGACTTTGCTATATACAATTGCATATTGGGAGTCGCTCTTGTAGTTTTATCCTACCTTGCAACGGTTTTAATGAACATATCGGCTTTTAATCAGGTAACTACTGGTTTTCAAGCACTTTTTATTCATTTGTAAAATGTCACTTTTAACTAATTAAATGTTAATTCAAAAGTAATTTCATGTTCAGGTGTTCAGAATAAGGCAAGAATATTTGAAATCGGCATTGAATCAAGACTTTGAATATTTTGATATGCATCAAACAGGGGATTTTGCTGCAAAAATGTCCAAGTGAGTAACTATGGAGGGGACCAAATAAAAGTATTTTTATATAAATCTTTTTGCCAGTATTTAAGTAAGTAACTATGTTTTACAGTGATGTAGTGAAAGTCGAAGATGGTATTGGAGAGAAATTAGCCACCTTTATATTTTACCAATCGGCGTTCGTCAGTTCTGTTACCATGGCTCTAATTAAAGGATGGAAGCTAGCTTTGCTTTGTTTAATATCGTTCCCCGTAACTTTGGCTCTCGTCGGAATTGCTGGATTGGTAAGTGAAATCAACTTTTCTACAACGGATACAATAAGAAGCCACACACTGCTTACTTAGTGATAGATTAAACGATACAACTGGTTTTTTGCTGTCTGTTTGTCTGTTTTCTATAAGAATAAATAATTACAGCCAAATATTTACAGGTAGCTTCCAGATTATCCAAAAAAGAAGCTAAAGCGTCTGGTAAAGCAGGATCCGTTACGGAAGAAGTTATCAGTGCAATACGCACTGTTTATGCATTTAGTGGACAACAAAAAGAAATAGATAGATATAAAGTGCATTTAAAGGACGCGAGAATAATAAATATTAAGAAAGGTAAATATATACAAAAAGCATTAGTGATCTAAGATAAAACCTAAATGCATAAATTGAAGCCCTGTCATCTAATGGGAAATACCGCTTTTTTAAAGGATTATTCAACGGAATAGCGATGGGAACTCTTTTCTTCTGCATTTTTTGTGCATATGCCCTATCGTTTTGGTTTGGTTATCAACTCCTTTCGGATCCAAATGAAAACTATGACGTGGAAACTATGATTGCCGTAAGTTTTAACTACCTATTTCAGATATAATTGTGGTGATAGACAAACAGAGTAAGCCAGACAGACAAGCTAGACGAACAGCGAAACTATATAAAGATTTTGTCTATTTAAAGATATTTCGATAATATGCCTATCCTCTTAACTTTGATTTGAATTTCGTAAGCATTCAAGGTAGGTACTTACTTTCTTTTCGAGCGCATGTATTTATTACTGCGATCGTCATTTTCAATTTTCAATCCCATCAGAGGTGAAATTATGTATTCAAGTTTTCATTTTGTAAGTCGAAAGTCTTAAAAAGCTTTTAGCAGATTAATTTTATGATGGAATTACTTAAATGTATCTTCACAAAAAACAATCTAACTTGATAATTTTTCATTTCCGATTGTTTAGGTATTCTTTGGTGTCATGATGGGTTCAGCCAATTTTGGTATATCATCAACTTTGATGGAAGTGTTTGGAGTAGCTAAAGGTGCGGGCGCGCAAATTTTCCACGTTATTGACAATGTGCCCACAATCAACCCACTTCTAAACCGCGGCGTCACGCCGACTTCCGCAGAAGGCAACATTGAGTTGAAAAACATCATCTTCCACTATCCTTCTAGACCTGACGTGCCGGTAAGTGTGCCTCTAATGTGTCGGAAGTAAAAAGACGATAATATAACGTTACGTCATTATCACATTTTGTTTTCTATACCCCTAATGCATCCAGCAATATTCAATGAAAAGTGTTTATTTCATGATTTAAGGCAAATAAAACTGGTGAATTCTCATGTGATTTTTTTACCGGTTCATTTTATAAATGGATTAAGAATAACACTATACCGGGTGTGGCCTGTAATACGAGTAAAGAATTAAAACGTACATCGACATACACGAGGACGTCAGACTGAACAACATTAGTTCGGCGACTTTTAAAAATAATGGAGTCTTTGAATTTTCCCCCGTGTGGTGTCGGGTTAGAATTACACCTCTCCATTTCTTCCGTGGATGTCGTAAGAGGCGACTGAGGATATAGGTTAAGGTATACCGTAGGCGACAGGCTAGCAACCTGTCACTATTGTACCGTTTTTGTCAAACTTTAAACCTAAAATTGCTAAAAGTGGCTCCGAAGCGGTAACGTTTTGTGTGCTCTGCCTACCCCGTTTTGGGAATACAGGCGTGATGTTTGTGTGCGTGTGTGTTGAATTTTCCCCTTTTCATACAAATTAAATACTGCTATCAATGTACGCCATCCTAGAACACAACTGACGCCGCCTGTCACGGTACAAATATCAAGCATTTTGCTTTACATTGCTTCTTCGAATAAACTTAAAAGTGCAATAAAAATTATAAAACTAATTATTTATAAAAGTCGCTGAACTAATGTTTTTCAGTATGACGAGTATGATCTATGTTTTAATTATTTGCTCGTATTACAGGCCACACCCGATATAGTCTTTGTTTCTACATGATCGTGCGATTGAAAATACTTATTGTGTAATTATAATTAAATTCTCTACCTTATGCTTTGCCCGTAATAATGTTAATGTTAATAAATGAACACTTAGATACTTAATCCACTGATTTGTGTATGCATTATCTGTGCATTGGTTAGTCATCAACAAGCATTATTATTATTCCAAATGGACGTAAATCTATTAGCGACTTTGCGACGCAATCAAATTTTGTTCATAGTGGTCATAACTACGTATACATAATTCTGCAGGTGCTCAAAGGTGTTAACCTCACCGTGAAGAGAGGGCAATCAGTGGCGCTCGTTGGACATTCCGGATGCGGCAAGTCTACCATCATACAGCTCATATCCAGATACTATGACGTCATCGATGGCAGTGTGAGTTTCGTGAACTATTTTAGTATATTTATCAGTGATTGTAGGCAATAAAATAATTTCAATCAGTTATTGCCTTGAAATTCACCGTGATAAGGACTGTTTTTGAAATGAAAATTGAGATCGCACCTTGTAAACAACATCTCGTTAGTCTTAAATTGTTGAATATAAACGGGATATATTACTGCGTTAGTCTGCTTGCTTATGTTGTCATAAAATTTTTCACTATCCGCCTTATGCAGTGGCCGCAAGACTACTTATCGAACGGATTCGATCAACGAAAGTCGTCAGTACCACTACCATGAGTTTACAGTGACCGTACTCGATAGCGACGGCGTAAATTATTTGTAGAGGCGCTGTACGATTCTCCATACAAATAATTTACGCCGTCGCTATCGAGTACGGTCACTGTAAACTCATGGTAATGGTACTGTTCACCAGCCAGTTGTTTTTAAAGTTATTTTTTTTATATCTCTCTGTTTTCCCCGTATGCGCGGTGGCCAAATGAGTACAGCGGCATTCCACCACTATCTTCGAATCATGAAGACGCATCGAAAACGCGAAGTCTACAATATGGCGTATTAGGCGCTATACGCAGCTAACTCGCTGCGACATCATTGCGCGCTCGCGGCGATCTAGCTGCGCGCTCGCGGCGAAATCGTTACGCGCTCGCTGCGAACTCGCTACGCGCTCGTCTCGCTTTCAACTCGCCCGCAAATCGCTAGTGTGATAAGGCTCTTACAAAAGGCCAGGAAAGGACTCTGTTAAAGATTATCTTTTTAATTTCGCTTTAGCTCCAGTTATCTGAATATAGTGGATATATTTTCGGGTGTAATAGGTGCGAGTGGACGGTCACGACGTGCGCGAGCTGTCGGTGCGCTGGCTGCGCGCGCAGGTGGGGCTGGTGGGGCAGGAGCCGGTGCTGTTCAACACCAGCGTGCGCGAGAACATCCGCTACGGCCGCGAGGACGCCTCCGACGCCGACATCGAGGCGGCCGCGCGACAAGCCAACGCGCACCAATTCATTCTCAAACTTCCTAAGGTTCGGCAATTTATTTTTCTCTTACGATCTTCTATGAACATCAAAAATAATCCGCTGCAGCATACACTTAGGTGCACAATGTAAAACAATGCCTTCATGCTTAATTACTTCGTACTAAGCGTTGTCTCTCTTCTCTTCTAATTCGCTTCTCTTGAACAAGTCAATCGTCTGTTGAAGATCAGTAGCGAACCTTCAGAACGATTTGAGAGGCATGGGGAAACCTCCATACTATTTTCCCAAGAAATTCTACATGATCATGAAGCTCTCTAAAAGGATCTTAAGCAATGACATCACACATGAGCCAGAATAAGAGCTTGTCCAGATGGCACAATTTACGCGCGAGACTCGCGGGATTCGAATCGTGTCATCGTGAGATGCTAAAGGCTCATACATTCCGTCCACTTGTACCTACTATCGAACCATCTGTATCGTATTCGTGACCCACTGTAGAACCTTTTCCTAGAAAAAGTCATAGTGACATCGCATTGCTTGACACGGGAATTTATTAAGATTGATTTTTTGGAACCTTTTTGTATTTTTTATTTCAATTCCAAATTTTTTGTTACTTTTACGGGTATCCTGTGAAACCATATCGAAAAAGTAGCATAGTAGAAATAAGCAACCTGAGATATGTATGCATAGGAAAAATTCGTGTCTAGATTCCTGTCCAGCAGTGGTGTAGGGGTTATAAGCACGCAACATGGATTGCTCAGGACCTGGGTTCGATTCCCAGCGCATGTCTTATTTTTCTGGTTTTTCTATGCATCTATATTTCAGTTCGTATTTTCGATACGGGAATTTATTCCGAGACTTACTTACTGTGAGAACGTTCTACGGTGGGTCAGAAATCAAATTGTTCGACTGTAACTCGCGCGCAAAACGCGCGTTAAAACACACGTGCATGTGTAATGCATGAGGACGGAATGTAGTACGAGACTCTAAATACGCATCATAATTACGAAATTCAAAAGGCTAAATTTCGCAAGACCTATGAACGGGAGTGGTGGTACGAGTATATTTAAAATACTCTCACCGTTATGGCACAGTATATATATAAGCTAAAGCAGTATGGAAGCTACGAACAAATCGATCGAAACGAACACACTCGCGCGCTCTACACGGCCTCGAAGGGGGTCTCGCGGTACTGCAGTCGCGAGTGACGCGTTGAGACGAATAGTGGCCGCGTTGCATTGTTTCAATGAGGGCTATCGCGAATGAATTCGCCGCTAGAGGCGCTAGTGTAGCGTGAGGTCTCCGAAATGTCAAAGCTCATGGTGAGCTACGCGGGTTTATTTATAATAAGATTTTTATTGTGAATATTTTGCATAACCTGAAATTAATTATGGCAATGATGCGTTACGGGGCAATGAATGTCTGTGTTTTGAGACAGTTTTCTCTTTCGGAAACTTTTGTCCTCCCTTTTTTTCCGAATAAAACGGGACTTAGCAACACTGTGGTTGCTGTATATTTTTATGGTACGGTTTTAAGGTGTTTTAAATATGATTTTAATATAAACTTTGTTTTAACGCCCGTAATAACAGACTCTGAAAGCCACGCTTAAAAACCTCACTCAACAGTGCGCCATCTAGTGAGACAAAAAACGATAACCCTCATTGCGTGCGCCCCAGAAAAACCGCGATATTAAAAACTATGCCTGGAAAATATTGTGCAGTGTACCTTTAGTTGCTTGAAGACGCCGCGGATCCTTCAAAACCGGGGCTTTTATTTTTTAAACTCCCCGCTGATGTTGAAAGGTAAAATTATTTACTTTTTCTAAATAAAATGCTTTTTCTTTTAAATAAAACGTTTGGTTGTTTTAGTGATAGGTAGGTATTGCCCACTGACTTAAAGACCATAAATTGTGTTGAATTGTTTAAAAGACGACTCACGGTTTATTTGTTTTATGCTGTAAATGATTTTATTACTGATAATTTAAATTAGTTGTAAGAAATATGTACCTACCTTTCGTTCTACCAGTTTCTCAGTTGTTTTTTATGATTAGTACATTTAGATTTAAAAAGAGGCTATATTTAATAGATTTTAATATCCAACACAATGTCAATTGTTATGGGAATAAATTGAATTGAATTAACCGTTTTTAGAGTGCGCGTTTTTAGTGGTGAGAAATATAATTGATAATACGGAACTTCCAGAATAGTAGTTATTTTTAGCTATTAGACCGTCCAAGATCTAAATTCTGCGGTGAAGGTAAACATCGTGAGGAAACCTGCACAGCAATTCAATGGTGTGTGTGAAGTTCCCAATCCGCACTGGGCCCGCGTGGGAACTATGGCCCAAGCCCTCTTGTTCTGAGAGGAGGCCTGTGCCCAGCAGTGGGACGTATATAGGCTGGGATGATGATGATGATGATTCAATTTTACTAAACATAAGTGGACAACCCTGACGCTCCATTGGAGCGTAGGTATTTATCTCAAAAAATATGCCTAGCTTCCATACTGCTATAGCTTATATATATACTGTGGTTATGGTGTATGATTATTCAATGTTTGTATTATCAACGTCGGATAATACAAATAACTGTAAGTGGAGGTAGGCGGGGGTCGCCAAATATTTTTCAAACCAAGGGGGTCACATCCTAAAAAGTTTGAAAAACACTGCTCTATGACATAGAGTACATATTCCCTAAAGTTAAAATAGAGTCTATTTCATTTGAAAATGCCCCTTCCTTTCCCCTCCCCTTCCTCCCTCCCTTTCTTTTCCTTTCTTTTCCCTTTTATTTGTTCCTTTTTATAACAAACGTATTTAGAAAGTTATTGGAATATTTGTTACTTCCTCTGGATCATGATAGTTATGAAATATATTTTTATTCTTATTTAAGTTTTTGTTAAAAATTACATTTTTAATACCAGTTTTTTTCGCTGACTGTACTTTTTGTTGACTGTACTTGCATTATCATCCAAGCTACACTTCCGTACCAAATTTCAAGTCGATACCATTAACCGTTGAGAGGTTCCGTTCTGCGATGACGATCCTGGCCGGTCTACCAGGATTTCACTACCAGATTATATTGTCACCAGATTAACATTTACAAGTATGCCAAATGTCAATTCAACTGGCCACTGGAAGTGGGTCAAATTTAGATTAAAACATTTGACCCAAATAAACAAACAAATACATAAATAAACAGGACAAGTTAAAGAAAAGTTTGTAAAAATAGATATTTCATGCTTCGGTATAGCGGCTATCGACTTTTTGTATTTCGGTATTATGAATTTCGATGTATTGAGCGTCGGTATTTCAATTGGAGGTAGGTAGATAGGTATAAAGATTTTTTGCGTATCTCATGAACGCGGAATTCCAAACGCGTAAGTCTACTCTTACGTGAATCCCAACATCTGGACAAGATTTAAGGATCTTTGCAGATTATTGAAATTCACGCCACGATCACGAGTCGCCATTTATCATACATGCACAAAAATCAGCGATAGCACCTATCAGATACGGTGTTAATCCTAAGCGACATTAAAAATGATAATGCTTTATATAATTTATTGAATCAGGCGTTACTTTGCGGAGGTCCATATCAATGAACTAAAAGAATTTCCTTGCTCACCCGCGACCTTACGATAGCTAAGCTTATGCAAAATATGCGTGTTCATGCAGTTCCTCCACCGCCACACTGTAAGAACACACACAAATCACACAAACCCATCTATCACCACCACCACACTACACTGACGCGTTTCGAACTCAACCAGAGCTCATCTTCAGAGTGACACAACCGTACACCATGCTACCAGTTGTTAGACTAACGAACCACAACCACCGTTTTAACTTGTCACTGTAACTCCCCAAGTACCCACATACGTTTTATGAAACAAAACAAAACTACCCACAAATTATAATAAATTTTTAACCGTCCTTCAAAACTACCTTGATTTTTATTTACTTACTGTCAAGGCATGTTTTATTAACTACCATTGCTGAAATTAGATCCAAGCCGTAGCAAGGGAGATGAAACTAAATTTACCTGCTCATTAATAATAGACCCCATACTGTTGTATCTAATTATCTCCATGCATTCTAAAACAGAGAGCAATTTTTGAGAACTTATTTACTTACTTATTTAACAAATTTGTGAGAACCTATTCACTAAGGGGTTGTTCCACCATCCATTGATTAGTATTAACTGGCGGTTAGGTGTGATGCCGTCTCTATTTGTTTTGTTCGAATAGACGGACTCACACATAACCGTCAGTTAACACTAATCAATGGATGGTGAAACAGCCCCTTAATCAACAAATTATGTCAACAATTGGCAAACAACACGATCAATGTTATTTTTTTTCATCACACTTGATCGTAAACAGTGTCGTAACATGCAGGCTACCTTAGTTGCAACCCCCCAAATAAAACCCTCGACCTTAATGTGCTTGTCATAAAACCCGTGGTCGGTAAATGAGTCATTGCGCGTACACATTTTCTTGTCATGAAGCCCATGGTCGGTAAATGAGTCGGTGCCCGTACTGATGGTGCTGCGCCGTGCCGCTGCAGGACTACATGGACCACATGCACACGCACGTTGAAGCGCATGCCGAGGGAGGTTGAGGGCGACGCTGCCAAGAGCACAGCCTAAGGTATCGCCAATATTTGGAAGAATTATATTTTTTCTTTTACAAACGTAAAATTTTACTTGCAAATGTGATGAAAAACATTGTATGTCGCACGGGCGGTACTAGAATTACGAACATCGACTCATTAAAGCCCCCAGTCTTCGACTTCGGGCTTCTAATAGACTCTCGTTCGTAATTCCTTATTTACCGCCCTTAAGACACAATGTACTATTTTGTACAGGGCTACGAAACGTTAGTGGGCGAGCGCGGCGCGTCGCTGTCGGGCGGACAGAAGCAGCGCATCGCCATCGCGCGCGCGCTCGTGCGTAACCCCAGCATCCTGCTGCTGGACGAGGCCACCAGTGCACTCGACACCGCCTCCGAAGCCAAAGTGCAAAAAGCGCTTGATAAGGTACAATAGTTACCCTTTTATATAAACCGTCTTGGTAATTTTAAAGAAAGAGAGATAAGTTCCTGGGATTAATCAATGATATGTAGGTATGACCAAGAGTTACCGGGCGCACCGCGGTTCGGATCGGGGCGCATTTTTTTTTATCTGAGATGTTTGCTGATCGTGAAACGGCCCATGACAGTCTTTATAATTTTCAAAAGAAACCCCCAATGAAAATAACTGGTGAAAATTACGTGCAATAGATGCTCGCGACCTTATGTCTTCATAACCATACTTACCTACTTAGTCAAAAAATTCCAACCGTATGTCAACAGGCACAAGAAGGAAGAACAACAATCGTCGTAGCACACAGACTTACAACAATTAGAAACGTGGATATGATTTACGTTTTCAAGAGTGGCTTAGTTGTAGAGACTGGTAATCATGAGGAGCTTATGAAAAAGAAAGGTCATTACTATGATATGGTTATGCTGCAAACATTCCCGGGATCGGAAAGTGAAACAGGTAAAATAAACTCTATCTACCGCTAATATGACATACGAGAACATTTTCAATTAGCAAAGACTGTAGTATCATCTGCTTAAACCTTATTCACATGTGATTTCAGATACCAAGCGGCCATCGTTAACCCGCGAAATATCCGTAAGGAGTGAAAAGGACGAAGATGACTTCATTCCGATGAATACAGAGGTACCAAAAGAAGTTGATAGATGATATAATCAAACTTACGATAGCGATCGTGACGGTACGTAGCGTTAAACCATACTTTTAATCGCAGGACCCAGAGGATGCGGCGAAAGTGCCAGAAGTCTCCTTCTGGCAAGTTCTGAAACTTAACAAACCAGAATGGAAGTCTGTGACCGCCGCAAGTATCTGCTCTATCATGGTCGGCTTTTCGATGCCGTTGCTTGCTGTTGTCTTAGGAGATTTTGTCGGAGTAAGATTTACTTTACTTATTTGTTTTAATTATTGTGTATACATCTTTTCCTCGTAAATACAAGACTAAATAAGAATAAAACTTAATTCGTCCGACTGACCTGACTGCGAGAATTCAGCCAACCACGCAACATTGTTTCATTCAGAAGAATTGCTGTGCACGATACGATAAATTTATTATCTCAAGCACCACACTGTAACGTTAAATGGACCTCTCGTCAACAAATTTTGTTTTAGAAAACCCTCATTAGATAAAAGTTGTTTTAATAAAATCTGAAAAACTGTAACTCTAAGAGTATGATAGCGACTTCGGACAATTTTCTCTGTGTATCTGTTTTCTCCACTGCTTACTACATATATTACGGTGCACAGTAAAGAATCATTGTAATGTATTGTTGGCGAGATATCAGTCTTTCTTTTAGCGTATTTATTTAAAAGTCATCACGACTCCAATGTGTAGGTACTAATCAGTTTTATTTTATTGTGCAGGTTCTTTCTAATCCAAATGCAGATGAAGTTTTGGCAGAAGTCCAACGATTTGCGCTTATCTTTGTAGGCATAGGAGTTTTTTCAGGAATCGGAAATTTCATTCAGGTATAATTTAATCTTTACTTACTTATGTTTTTATTTTGTTACAACTTTAATGTTACGAAATTGTGATTTTAAAAGGTATTTTTCTATGGAGTGGCTGGTGAACATTTGACAGAACGGCTGAGGTACGATCTATTTACAAAGCTACTGGAACAAGAGATTGGTTTCTACGATGACAAGGAAAACTCTACTGGCGCTCTCTGCGCTCGCCTTTCAGGCGAGGCAGCTTCAGTGCAAGGGGTAAGATATATATATACATGATGATTTTCAATAGGTGATTAGGAGTTAAAAATATTTATATCCAGCCAAAGTTTATTTTAAGAGGTGAGGTCTCACACAGTTGCAGTCGAGTTCATAAACTTGTGAGCAAAAATTTCATTAAACATATCTGAACACGCTTCTACGCCGTTAACAATAGAGAGTCGTGTTCAGATATTTTTGATCAAATTTTTGCTCACAAGTTTATGAACTCGACTGTACCTCACTGTTTAATTAATTACAGTTCATGATAATGTTGAAACCAATAACCACTGGATACATGATCATTCAACATTAATTCTTGAAATGAAATAGGGTAGGTATGTATATGAAATTCCCCGTAAGCCGAAAGTTACTTTTGGTTACGCTTAGGAAGGTCCTTACGTCAATATTCACGCACGACTTTGTTAGCTCAAGTGACAATGATTATTTTAGAAATGAAAATTATCACAGAAATAATATTTTATTTTAGTCAAATTTATTTTTAAGTAAGTAAATTAAATGGTTTATAAGAAATAATAAAAACATTATTATCTTTATTTTTAATAAAATCGTTTAACTTCTAGATAGATAGTTAGTGTACTAGATGCAGATGATGTCGTATTAAGTCGAAGCTAAAAAATAATTCGGTAGGTCTTAACACCACTCGCCTTTTCAATCTATCATATTTATCATCATCTCCCCCAAAATGGTGTTTCTTAAAGGATTTTAAACATGTTTTTATCTTGTTATTCAGGCTACCGGCCAACGTATTGGCACTGTCCTGTCTGCATTCGGCACTTTTGGGTTCGCTTTAGCCCTATCTCTCATCTACGAATGGAGAGTAGGATTAGTTGCGTTAGCTTTTGTGCCTATCATGGTGGCCATTCTCTACAAGGAAGGGAGAATGGTTAGCGCTCAATCATTTGGAGCGGCAAAAACCATGGAATCCAGTTCCAAGGTAAGTAGATGATCGAAATTATTCGAAACTATAACAATCACTGAAAAAGATACACTCCAACTAAGTGATATTTTCTCTTAGTTGGTACCAAAATAATTGAAATAATGTTGTTAATATTTACTAAAGACAAGAGTGGGTAATTTCAGCACCAGTAGTAGGTTGTACAACAAGAGCATAAAACGAGCCATTTTACCCAAGACGTTCCTATAGCCACCCGAGCCGGTACGTCGAGGGTGGATAGACATGTCGAGGGGAAAATGGGTTTAATGCTCGAGTTTTACACTCTGCTTTTCACTTAGATTGCGAGGAAATGAAATAGCAACACTAGAAACAACTGTTCACTTTCTATATACCTTTTATTTTTCATACATTTCTAATATAATTATAAATATTTCGTTTCATTGATTTATTTGATTGATTTTGAGTAATATGTTAATTAAAAAATATATAGAAACTTTTTTGTTTTGTGGCCTTTCACACATTATTACCTTGGTCTTAGACGAAGATTTTACTTTATGCACTAGAGCATAAAAAGTCATTTTATGGCGCCTAGATCCAGCATAAACACGAACTTTACGCGCATGAGAAGGGAAAACTGAATTTGTTCAAATAATTTTAAAAAAGCTCTTTATAACTAACCTAACCATAAAAATTTCATTTTTAATACAAGATTTTTTTGCTGACTGTACTTTTTGTTGACTGTACTTGCATTGTCACCCGAACTACATTTGCATACCAAATTTCAAGTCGATGCTATGAACCGTTGAAGAGTTCCGTCCTGCGGAGACGATCCTGGCTGGACTACCAGGATTAGGGCATGGATACCGGTATTCGGTATTACCGAAAAACCGGTATACCGGTCATTTTTCCCCCTCTTTTAATACCGGTATTAAATATCTACAAAAACCGGTTTTTCGGTATTTTGACTTGTGTTTAAAATAGTAATAGTCGACTTTAATTTCAAACAAGAAAGCACTTTTAATAACTTTTGTCTTCAGACTTATGGCTTTTGAAGTTACTTACCTCTTAATCTACTTTCAAATTTCAAATTTACCGCGCACAAGTTTGCTTTGCTTATTTGTAGTGTAAGCTTTCTCGAAGTTGGACCTACCTAACTGGACCGTTTGTCCCAGGTATACATATAGTCGTCAACAACTTCGAGCGCAGAGCCCCCGACTATTGCGGGAGTTGGGACAACATGGACATTAGTTAGACATGACTTTCGTCTTGCCCATGTTCATTTTTAGGCCAACTCGGTCGGAAACTGCTGAGGTCGGCGAGCATAGCACTGAAGTCTTCCATGGTCTCAGCCATGACTACAATATCGTCGGCGAATCGAAGGCGAGTGAAGTACCCGCCATTAATGTAGATGCCTCGTCCTTTCCAGTCCAGAACCTTAAAAGCATCTTCCAATGCAGCGGTGAACAGTTTCGGAGCGATCTCATCTCCTTGTCTGACTCCCCGCTGCAGAGGAATAGGCTTCGTGCTCTGGTCATGTAATCGGACGGACATAGTGGCGTTTTTGTACATACACTAGACACTTCAACACTTCGATATACCGGTAGTCAACTGCACCGCTGGAGAGCCTGCAGCACAGCCCAAGTCTCGATCGAATCGAAGGCTTTCTCGTAGTCCACAAATGCAAGGCAAAGGGGGAAGTTATACCCTTCGGTCTTCTGTATAACCTGCCGCAACGTACATGTGGTCTACGGTACTATAGGTTTTCGGAAGCCGGCTTGTTCGGGAGGCTGGAAATCGTCAAACCTGCTTGCGAGACGATTTGTGATGACCCTGGAAAACAGCTTGTAAACATGGCTCAGAAGTGAGATGGGTCTATAATTCTTCAGCATGGTGTTATCACCTTTTTGAAGATGAGCACCACCACTGTCTTCTGTTCTATGCTTTCGGTGTTCCCCCTTGGTGGAGGACGGAACTAAGCGGCGTCTTAAGGTCCTTAAGGACTGGTTTACCACCCGCCTTCAAGAGTTCGGCTGTAATTTCATCGTCACCCGGGGCTTTGTCATTCTTAAGCTATTTGAGGGCCATACTAATCTCGTACAGGCTGACGTCTAGGATGTCTTCGTGATAGTGTCGGGTTAATCTAGCCCTCGGGTCTTTAGCCAGATTTTCGACTGGTGTTCGGGTTGTCGTGTCGCTATCCATAAAACCTCTCGTTTTCCCCCAACAGCTCAGGTTTGGATGAAATATTCTGCCATCGTCGGTCTTCAACTTCATAAACCGGCTTTGACTTACAGACAGATCCCTGGTAAACACCTTAGAGCCTCTGATACGCTCAATAGCCTCTTCAATGCTATTTATTAGTATTAAATCGGTGTACATCGCGCTTCAGAGATTTTGAGATCTGCCTATTGAACTGCTGATAGCGACAATTAAGCGTCACCAGAGGACTGTAGCAGCATCTCACGCCTCCCCCACCTTCATGAGCCTAAGGCCAGAGCGCGAGAGCTTATTGGTTCTAGTACGGCAGGTTTTGAAGAAGTTAGATCCGATGGACAGCTTCCACAAACCCGTCGTTGTAATCGTCCACGTCGCTACCTAGGCATTCGAAACGGTTTTGAAGTTTGAGCTGAAAGCTCTCGGGGTTTTGGAGCTGAGCTGGTTCCGGGCGGAGCGTAGATTTCATCAGTAATTCTTTCAAGCTTGAACTGGATATTTAATGAGCCTCGTACAAGCGAAAGAAATTATGCGAAAATTTGGTTGGGAACTAATAATCGGCGAAACAATTTTCACCGAAGAATTAGAGAATCCAATTCCATATTATATAAGTATTAGTTAACAATTAACAACTTAAGTTTTTTATTTTAATACTTGCTCATTAAAAGGGAAGTTTATTAAATCTTGCTTTTCATGTATATTGGTTATATTTCAACAAAACAACAGACTTATACAGAAAGAAAGAAAAATAAAGGGAAAATACGGAAAATACCGAAAAAATACCGAAATACCGGGATACCGGTTTTCAAAATTTGAATACCGGAATAATACCGGTATTGCCATCAAGCCCAATACCGCATAGCCCTAACCAGGATGTCACTACTAGATTATTGTATTGTCACGTGATTTACATAAGTATGCCAAATTTCAAGTCAATCCAACTACTGGAAGTTGGTCGAATTTAACTTGCAAGATTTGACTACAGACAGACAGACAGACAACGGGACATGTGAAACTAAATAAAAGCTTGTAAAAATGACTAAATTCTTCCTTTCTCTTTGTAAAATTATGTACAATTTATGTGCAACAGTGAAAAAAAATAACCTTTTAACCCTTTTAACAAAGGACACACTCACTATAGTAGATTGATAACCAAGGGTGACCGTGAGTGATTTTTCGATTAAGTGATATGTTTGCGAAATATTCAACTTTAAAGTGCAAATTTTCATTAAAGTCGAGCGTCAACCCCCCCCCCCTCTAAAATCTAAACCGGTGGGTGGATAAATTTGAAAAAAATCAGGATCGTAGTAACACGTACGTACGGTACGTAGTAAGTATATCAAACTTTCAAGGAAAACTATAGCGGCCAAGCTTGCTTGACAATTATTAGTAGTTTATGAGTAAAATAGCAAGCCTAAGTATAAAATATACCTAAACTTGGAAGATTCCGTATAAAATACGAAATCCTTAGAAAAATATTACTTAATTTTTTCGTAACTGCTACGGAACCCTATTTTGGGCGTGTCCGACACGCTCTTGGCCGGTTTTTTTTTTAAGCTTTTCGGTTAAAGAAGTATGTGAAGAAATTTATTTTTAGATGAACTCAATGAACTTATTTATTCGGTCTATATACTCTAACTATGGTCCTGTCCCAGAATTCGAGATACTAAATGACGTTTCATGTGTTACCTGTTTTTTTGCGTCTCATAAATAGTGATGTGCCGCAACCGGTTATTACCGAAAGATTTTGTAGGTACCTATGTATGTATGTCGTAAAAATATTAAGATATGAACGGATCCGTGATGTACTAAAATGTAGGGCACTTAGAACATTCTAGAAAAGGTAAAATAGGTCTAATAAAAAATGCGACCCGTTTTCGAGATATTTCGACTTTTTATAGATGTTGATGTTAAGAAGTTTCAATTTCATTCTAAGTAAGTTTTACATTAACTAAATAATATGAGAATAAAGAATATTTGATTTATTATTCTATGATATGAATATCAAAATAAAAAACACGAGAAAACGCACTGATCACATCCGATGACAATACGAGTAAAGTAACGAAAATCGGTGAATACCACTGAATACGAAAAACATGAACAATGACGTTGTGTGATATCTGAGGGCCTACTCGCGGAATTCGAAAATCAAAGTTCGTACCGTAACGTCCCTCTCACTTACGTATTAAATTAAATAGTAGTGTCAGAAGGACGGAACGACACGAACTTCGAATTTCGAATTTCGTAGTAGCCGTGCTGCCCTGACTACGAAATGCAAAACTCGAACTTCGTATGTTGCCGTCCCGCTGACGCTTATCTCATTCAATACGCGAGTGAAAGGGACGGGTGCCATACGAACTTCTTTTTCTAGTTTTGTAGTAGCATCTGTATTATTTTTTACGTTGCACTAAGTGATGAACACTGTATTTTACCTGTGCTTAGATTTCATCACTTTATCATATGATAAAAAGTAAAATGGAAAGTAGAATATGAATTGCATTAATGTTATTTTTGCTATCGTAAAATAACATTTTATCGGTTATTACGAAACCGAAATCACGGAGCAGCACTGTTCCTTTTATGCTGGCCACATTATTTACGTTTGACATTTCAGACTGTCATTTTAGTATCTCGAATTCTGGGACAGACCATAGCTTTTGCCCGCGACTTCGTCCGCGCGTACTTTAGTTATATGGGCATATGTTTTAATTCAAGAACTTATAGGTGTATTAACCCCCGTTATAATCACCTAGGTACACAGATAACTTTTAATTCTAATCGAGAACTTGCATACCTATTTTCATACTTCTAAGTCCAGAAATGGGAAAATTTCCATATAATCTTTACTCCCCATTCTACCCCTTTAGAGGGGAATTTTATCCATTTCACCTACACAGATAATTTTTCATTGTAATCGAAAACTTATATACCTATTTTCATACCTCTAAGGCCAGAAATGAGAAAATTTCCATACAAACTTTACCCCCCGTTTTAGGGGGAAATTTTATTCATTTCACTTACACAGATAATTTTTAATTGTAATCAAAAACTTATACTTCCGCCTATCTTCTCTTCATATTTCTTATTCCAGAAATGAGAAAATTTCCATACAAACTTTAACCCCCCATTTTACCCCTTTAGGGGAGAATGTTATCCATTTCACCTATACAGATAGTTTTTAATTGTAATCGAGATTTTATACACTTATTTTCATACTTAAGTCCAGAAATGAAAAAAATCCATATAAACTTCAACCCCCCTCCCCTAAAGGGGGGAATTGTATCCATTTAACCTACACAAATAAGTTTTAACTGTACCTAATCGAGAACTTATATATCTATTTTCATAGTTCTAAATCCATGAGAAAATTTCCATACAAACTTTACCTCCCACCATTTTACCCCTTTAAGGGGGGGAATTTTATCCATTTCACCTACAAAGATAATTTTTCATTGTTATCGAGAACTTATATTTTCCATACCGCTAAGTCCAGAAATGAGAAAATTACCATACAAAGTTTACCCTCCCATTTTACCCCTTTAGGGGAGAATTTCATCCATTTCACCTACATAGATAATTTTATTCTAATCGAGAACTTGTATACCTATTTTCATACTTCTAAGTCCACAAATGAGAAAATTTCCATACAAACTTTACCCCCCCCATTTAACCCCTTTAGGGGAAAATTTTATCCATTTCACTTACACAGATCATTTTTAATTGTAACCAAGAACTTATACACCTATTTTCATACTTCTAAGTCCAGAAATGAGAAAATTTCCATACAAACTTTACCCCCTTAGCGGTGAATTTCTAAAAATCCTTTCTTAAGTTTCTAGGCCCAGCGGTTTGGGCTGTGGGTTGATCTATAAGTCAGTTAGTCAGTCAGTCAGTTTCTTCTTTTATAGATATATAAGATAAGATAGATATTAGCGCCGTTTAATTTTTGTTGGAGTTTACAAAACCTTTGTGTTGTATTGGCGATTTATGTTTGTTAAGCTAACGAAGCGCTAAGTTGCAATAAATGAGCTTTAGAGTAAAATCAAATAAGATACGAAGTAAAAATCTACAATGTTATTACCTATACTGGCAACAACAAACAAGTTAGTTCTAACTATACATTTTCAAAATTGCTGCAATCAATTAATGCGTTATATTAAACAGCGTCTTAGTAGAATCTACAAATTATTGATCATTGATATACGAGTAATTCACATAATAATAGTGTTTTAGCACAGAATAGATAATAGTACAGTTTTAGACGATTTTTACATATTGACCGATAGGTGTCGTTGTTCGTGAAAAGAGCCTAGGTAACGCTTGACTTATGAATGTATAAGATAGGTGTACAATCCGTGAGCTCTTAGAAAAACCTTCGGGTTTCGGGGGAAATCGGAAGGATTCGTTAGTAGAAAATGACAATTGTCTTTTTGACTTAAGTATACACACTCATCTATGTTGACTTAGTATAGTAGCAATCCATCAGGCGAAGAGTGCACTCGTTGTGTTTTCACTGATTTGTATAGATCAGTTAAAACCACCACTTACTTATTTATTTAGTTTGTTATTTTTCGGAAATTGATTTCCATGGGGAGTCAACTTAACAGGGTGTTGGGGAATTTCCTTCGATAGCGAGAGAGAAATGAAGACACTCACCGAAGTTTCAGGAACGCTGCTCCTGGGGGCCCCCGGTGTTTGGTCGTCCACAGGCGTTATATCAGGCCTTGAGTACACTGATTTCTTGTGTGTGCTAGATTTTTGAGAATTTTGGAATTTGATTTTTGAGCGGAGCGGTGACGCTGCACGCACACGGCGGTAAGGCGGTTTTCGAAGAGAATTAAAATTTGATGTTGGCAGCACTGTCTTAGAGATGCTGCGTTTCGTTGTTCCTTTTTTAAAGCGTTTGGTTCGTATCTACATTCAAACTTGCTATCGATTTCAGCTGAATTAAATTAGTTGGAAACAAATGACCATCTTGTGCTAGCTAGACGGTAAATATATAATTAAATACGAACACAGGGTATTTCTGTAAATAGCCAATAACGGGAAATTGTTTATAATGTATATAAATATTTTATAAAGAAGCTGAAAGCTTTAAGAAAACTGTTGATCGTAAATATTTTAATAAGGTTCAAGACCGAGTTATAGAAGCAACGAGGATTTCGAAAAGTACATTAAAAAAATATTGAACGAAAACAGACCAAAATAATTCATTTGACATACCCAAGAAAAGTAGATACTAACAACAGCTCTATATACTTCCAAATAAAAGTAGCGTGTTAAAGCGGGGTGTTCTCTATTTAAATTAACGACGGAAGAAGTCGAAAATGCTAATTTTGTTTTATTTGTATCATGACAAAAAGTCATATTGTATTAAAATTAGAAAAAGGATAAAGAAACGTAATATTATTACTGTAAGGTTTATTTCGTACTGATGATTATTCTTTACATAACTTTTTACGGTAATTTTGAAAAGTTTTGCAAGTTGATAACAGAATAGAACCGCATATCACGATCGCGAGTCATCGTCTATACCCGAAGCATGCTTCTAAAATCCGAAGGTTTTTTTAAGAGCTCACGGAGTGTATATACCTAGTGCCATCCACAAAGACGCGTGATTTTGACAAAATTAGCCATTAATGACAAATCACCACGGCGCGTCATCGTGAATGACTCTACCTATATTTGGTATTAAATTAAATAAATTAAATTAAACGAATTGGCATAGCAACGGTGTTTGGTGAAAACATATAGTAATTAATGATTCACGGTTGTAGGACACAAGTTGTGATTGTCATGGCTAAGCAGCTTTTTGGCTGGTCCCGCGTGGGAACTTTTTTTTAAATAAAATAGGCTTACGTTTGGCCTCAATCCCGCTTGATGGAAGGCGAAGATGAGTCCTAAGATGGTACACGTTTGCCTAGAAGGTGTCTGTTCACTTTGACCTTAAAGATGTCCAGATTATAGTGTTCCGGAAAAACTGACCTCGGCAGAGAGTTCCACTCCTTAGCCGTCCGCATAACGAAAGAAGAGGCAAACCGCTTCGTGCGTAATGGAGGAATGTCTACAACATAAGGGTGAAACTCTGAAACTGCTCACCGCGCCTAAATAGTCGTTCGTTCGGTCGGTCCGGTCGGTCGTGTCGGTCGTTGTTAAACGCAAATAAGCAAATTAGTTGAATTAATTAATAAATTGTTTGATCTAAAGAAGCATAATGTTTGTTCTCCGGTCTTGGGTGTTTAATATGTATTGAAATGAAATGAAATTAAATTATTTGAAATGAAATTATTTATTTCGCAGGAACATACACAGTTGTTATAAATATTACACATGTCGAAAGAATATTACATAAGTACATGTCATGTTTGTTCCGCCCCAATTTGGCATGCAAAATCTTAACCTACTCGCAAATAATAATAATTCATTAAGTTAATTATATACTTTATCAAATATTCATTCAAATTATAAAATGGTCGAATAATCAAAAAGGACTTTAATTTTCTACAAATTAACTAATATTATTACATTGTTTATGTCCTCATTTAAATAATTATAAATATTTAAGTATGTATCTATTTATATCATTATATTTATTCGTTGCTTAGTACCCATAAGCCCATAACACAAGCTTTGCTAAGCTTACTTTGGAACTAGGTCAATTGGTGTGAATTGTCCCGTGATATTTATTTTATTTTATAATATTTACATTTAACATGAATTAAGCTGGTTTGACTAAATATCATCGTTCGACCAATCATCGTCTTAGTTGATGGATCTTAGGGATTAGTTGAATCTATAAACGATCTTTGTCAATTTAATAATGTTTCATGATTTTACTATACAAGATCTGAATGAAACTAAGACAATTTAACAAAGTTCTCTTTGCCGCAGAAGTCATGATCTTGACAGGGTCATATGGTATCAAGATGAAGGATTATAATAAACAAGATCTTGTTTGATGTAAGCAATTATTTTTTTCAGTGATCTAATCTAAGGATTAATTTATAATTGAAATAAAAATTTTAGATAGCAGTAGAGGCGGTAGCAAACGTTCGTACAGTCGCATCCCTTGGTAGAGAAGAGAACTTTGTTAAGGATTATAGTGTCCAACTTGAGCCGGGATTGGTTCTGGCTAAGAAAGCAACGCACTGGCGTGGAATTGTTTTTGGTCTCTCACGTGGACTATTCAATTTCATTTATGCAGCAGCTATGTACTACGGAGGAACTCTCATCGTTTACGACCAAGTCGACTATGCAGTTGTTCTAAAGTAAGCTAATAAGAAAACATACACTCTTTGGGTTACATTTTGTCTTAGGTACGTACTTAAATAATCTTGAAAATTGCTTTTTAGATCGTCACAAGCATTGTTAATGGGAGCCTCTTCTGCTGCACAAGCTTTCGCATTTGCTCCGAATTTCCAAAAGGGAATTAAAGCTGCAGGCCGAATTATTTTACTGCTCAATAGGCAATCGAAAATTACGGATCCTGCTCATCCTGTTATCAGAGATTTCGTAAGTTATTATGTTAATTATAAAATAACAAAACCATACATACACGTCTTTCTTACTATTTGTGGAGGTACGAGTATTACTACATTTACTACGTTACTTATTATTGCAGAAAGGTTCAGGCGAATCAAGCTTGCAAGGAGTCAACTTCAAATACCCCACGCGGCCCATGATACAAGTTCTCAATAATTTGAATCTTGAAATACAAAAGGGTAAAACAGTTGCTCTAGTTGGTGCGAGTGGGTGTGGAAAGAGTACTGTCATACAGCTTCTCCAAAGATATTATGATCCTGATGAGGGCATAGTGGTAAGTTCATAAATATTATAAGTTATGCCTGCTTACTGAAAAAAACTTCATCTAAATTTTATCGTTAAACCCGGTTTAAAATTGAAAGTTCCATACATTTTCTAGCAATGCCATTGAAAAGTATAAATACAGACATTGTTATCAACGATTTCTCAATTTTTTTTAGGCACAAGATGGCATACCCATAACAAAACTTCGTCTTGACGACACCAGGGGAACCATTGGTTTTGTACAGCAAGAACCTATATTGTTTGACCGTACGATTGGCGAAAACATTGCTTACGGGGATAATTCTCGAAACCCAAGCCAAGATGAAATCGAAGCTGCTGCAAAACAAGCCAATATTCACAATTTTATTACTTCGTTGCCTTTGGTAGGTCTACGTACATTATTATATTTAAATTACAGTATTTTCAAAAGGAAAGACTGTAACAGCAAACGAAAAAAAAAAGTCAGGTCAGGTCTTTTTATTACCCGACTGCCCAAAGGAGGGTTATATTTTTCGAGCGTATGTATGTATGTGGGTATATATGTCCTTTTGTTTGGGCCTCGCTGCAGCCTGAACTTTGTGTTATAAGTTTGACCGCTATGTGTCTGTCTGTGGTACCGTAGCTCTTAAACGGGTGAACCGATTTGAATGCTGTTTTTTTTATTTGAAAGCAGGGTCTCCAGCAGGGGTTCTTAGACATGTTTTATCAAAATCGGTTCAACCGTTTTTGAGATATTGAACTTTGAAGTGACAATGTCGGGGGTTTTCCAACTTTTTGTTGGTTAGGTTATCTTCTTTTTAATATTTTTTTCACTTTTTATGCTCTTAAAATGTTATTTTAGTCTCTGCATACCTATCAGGACCAAAGCTTCTTATTAATCTCGAGGGAGATTTTTTTAATTTACTCTAGAAACCCCTAAACAGCCAGTCACGGTGTTTGTTAATGGAGGATTATCGCCATTTTTATTGATTGTGTATAGACAATTTTAAAGGCGTGGAAATAACTTCAAAATGACTGCAAAAATATTTAAAAAAAGATTTAATTTCCTGAAACACGATTAATGATTACGAAAATAAGTAATAACATAATACTTCATTATATTAAGGATGAATTCATTTTATTATGCGTAGTTTTGTATAGAACGCAGTTTTTATTCCTCGCATTCAAAGTGAAAAGTAGAGTGTTTAACGCGAGACTAAACAACCACAATGACACTCGAACTATAGCCACCCTCGCACATCTCGTGTCATTATGGCTTGTTTTAATCCCTTGTTGAACAATCTACGATTAAGGCAGTCGGGTTTTTGATTTTTTTTAATTTATTGTTTTATTAAAATTTAGTACCTAATAACTAAATTTTAGTTTGACGTTGTACTTAACCTATATAACTATTTTTTAGGGTTATGACACCAATATTGGTTCAAAAGGCACACAGTTATCTGGTGGACAGAAGCAGCGAGTGGCCATCGCAAGGGCATTAATACGGCGGCCACAAATGCTCTTGCTAGATGAAGCAACTAGTGCTCTCGACACTGAGAGTGAAAAGGTACAGTTTCGACTACGGTCTGTTTTAGAATAGGTATAGCGTGATTTATCATAAAATACGTAAGACACTTTGCTAGAGTACAACAAGAGCACAACATTATATTTTTATCCGAATATGGCAAATCCAAAAGAAAGGTTTATATTATTTTAGCAGTCTATTTAAGTTTGTAGGCATGAGACTTTCTTACAAAGAAGCATACACACTGTACTTGGTACAATTTAAAACGAGATACTTTGTATGTTGTTGTCCCTGTTAATTATCAGTTAAGGTAAAGTAATCTTTAAGCCGGACCCATAGTACAAAATTTTTATACATATTGTTTATAATGGTAAGTAAGATATAGTTTGAGAATAGATCTGTTGATGAGAAGTGACGTGTGCTTGTGCGTGTGAGCAGGTGGTGCAGGAGGCGTTGGACGCGGCGAAGGCGGGCCGCACGTGCGTGATGATCGCGCATCGCCTGAGCACCGTGCGCGACGCCGACCTCATCTGCGTCGTGCACAACGGACGCGTCGCCGAGCACGGCACGCACCAACAACTTATGGACCTCAAGAAACTTTACTACAATTTGAACCGAAGAGGATATTCATAACAAAGCTAATCCCACTAAATTAATCACTGTCAGTTAGCGTAAAATGAATTTAGAATTGTCTTCCTTCCTAGGCCTTCCTTTCCAGGCCTTCCTAGCACTCCTGGCAGCTTTTAGTACTAACTAGTACCAGACTTTTACATCAATGATCTAATATGAATATTTTCTGAGAGCTGTTATAGTGCAAGAATGCACTATGCGGTTAGCCGCTCGGTTTTAGGGCGCCACTTCAGTGTTAAAATGTTCACTTCGCTAGTCGCTACACGTGACGAGGCGTATGATACAAACATAGGCAGTGCTCCGATAAAATACTTTCGGCAGTTAACCTGCTTTTTGTACCTAATAGGTAATCAAGTCATAATTGTTACTATGTTCAGTTAAAGGTACCACTTTTGGGGTTTCAATATAGAATATAATATTTTTCCCAAGACAACTTATACCTACTATCTTACAGCTTATGTCATCTTGATCCCAAAATCCTCTCCACGGAAAGTCATTTCTACTCAAGAATGGTACGTGACGTGAAGCGGTTGAAATAAGCACAAAAATTTTAACCGGGATGATGGATATAAGTTTTTTTCCTCGTGGAATCCTGTTATAAATAAGTATCGGCGTCGGGATGAATGTTCGGAGGGACGGTCGGACGTTGTTAGTATTGTGTGTCGGTGTAATGGGGTGACAAATAAAAACCGGCCAAGAGCGTGTCGGACACGCCCGAAATAGGGTTCCGTAGCCATTACGAAAAAATTAAGTAATATTTTTCAAAGGATTTCGTATTTTGAAGCAAAAAATACTTGTTACCTCTTTGATTGGGTAATTTATAAAAAAAACTAAAACAATGCAATAAAGGATTTTCATACATTTTTTCTGCTCTAGAGCAGAAAAGTCCCGCTTTGTGCTGGGTATTTAGTGCGGTTATGATGAAATTAATGAATAGTTGGAAGAAAAGGTATTTTATTTACCTATTTAGCTACTTATTTTGTACAGTGTATAGGTACGTTACTTATTTGCATTTAAATAAACAATAAGTAATACTTTACCACAAAAAAAAAACCTGGACCACAATAAAATTTTAAACAGCATTCATAGTCATAGTCATAGTATTTAAACAATAAACAATACAGGTATTGTGTTTGAAAATTATACAATAATTTAAATACAGAGAAGAAAGAGAAGAAACACATATTAAAGTAAACAGGAAACAAAACCAAATAATAACAGTATTACCTATACCTAGTTAACAATGTACTTACACTCAATTATTACAAGTATATACCTACTATTCTAACACATTATCAAAAATTTCATCTACAATGTAAAAGCAACTCCTTAACAAAAAGTTCTTTAGCTCTTTGTGAAACAATGAGTTATTTGTTATAGATTTAAGGTAAACAGGCAGCCTGTTGTACAGTATTACAGGTTGATGGCTAGCTATTCTAGCTATTATCAATATAAGCTATTCTCGGACCCTATTCCATTAAAACTAATTGCCGACCCCTGTTCTACTCCATTTTACATGTATTACATTCATTGTATGTCATTTGGTAGCTTATGAAATGGTTGCGCTTATCGTTTATCTTTGATTCCGAATACGAAAACTGCAAGTGTACTTTTAAAAAAATCAGTAATGCCAAAATATCTCGAAAATGAGACATTGTTTATCAGGGTAATTTTTCTGTTTAGTAGGCGACCTGTTGAACTATCTCCCCAAGTCTGTTATGCTACTTTTCATAATAATATGAGACACCCTATTTGAATGCCTAATGAGTTTGTCACATTGTAGTGATAGTTCTAACAAATGATCAGCTAGTTAATTGCCCTTGCAGGGTCCATGGTCAAAAATATAATCATTGAACCAGGGAGAGTTAACAGTTCCACATACAATGACACTACTTAACCCTGGTTTAGCAGTTAATATAGAGTAGGTAATGTAGTTAAGTAAGCCCGCCTTAAGAGTGCCGTTAGGTATATATCATACGAAGTTTACAGAGTAAAAAGAAGAATGAATAAACTATTTTGTTTACATGTTTATAAATTTGTGTAGGTATAAATAAATAACAATTACCTAGTAATTATAATTTGTTTCTTTCTTTTACCCTTCATTTAGTCACCCAGAAAGCACAATAAATTTAAATTGGTCCTCACAATTAAACATATGATAGTTTATGTGTTGTGGGAACTATAGTTTTTCCTCAAGTTATGTAAGAGTTGTGCATTACGAATCAAAAGGATACAGCACTATTTCTGTAGTGCAATCAATATAAGCAGCATGTCTAATTTGCTAAAGATCAAAATTCAGACTTACTGCTGATATTATTGGCACAGAAGATTTTTGAGCATCACATTATTTTAACTACCCTTTTTCTAATGCATTGATGCTCACAATTGCATTCACAATCTCTTTGTAACATTTATCCTATAGCTTTTGACAAAAAGAAACGCCAAAATTGGACAGCGTTATGCAATAAGCGATCAAGCGACAATGAGTTGAAACCGAGAAAATGAGTTTGTAAAATTTTAAATTTAAATCATTTGCTGTAAGTGCATTTTTTGAGTTAAAAGTACAATTCTTACTGTACAGTTGCAGAAGTGTACATAATAATTACAAGTTAAAATAAAATTGCGATATGTATTTAAGTTTTTAAGTTATTTACGTTTTTCCGCTTAATTCTTTATAGCACTAAATCTATGATCAGGCTAATTTATTTAGTAATAACGTACTATACGACAGAATTGTCGCTTGATTCTTTAATGCTTTTTGTTTTAGGTGAAATATAAAACAGAATAAGATTATATCCAAATATTTCAATACACTTTTTTATGTAAGTCAAATAAATACTATGTTAAATGTATGATTTGTAAACTTAAAAATCTCCTTCCGACAAATTTTGTGAAAAGCGTCAATATGGCTTGGTTTTAAGCCAAAAATAAATATACAGTGATTTTTAATTGGTGGTCAGGAATAAGAAAAAGCGATAAAGAAAGACGATCATACTGAATAACTTTTGCCAAGGGCCCAATGCGAAAATCAGCTATTCCTCTGCAGCGGGGAGTCAGACAAGGAGATGTGATCTCTCCGAAACTGTTCACCGCTGCATTGGAGGATGCTTTTAAGGTTCTGAACTTGAAAGGACGAGTCATCAACATTAATGGCGAGTACTTCACTCACCTTCGATTCGCCGACGATATTGTAGTCATGGCTGAGACCATGGAGGACTCAGTAGCTTACTGACCTCAGCAGAGTTCATTTATTTATTTAATGAAATTGCACAGTACATACATTTTACAGTTAGTAAGGGTGTTGCAGTAATATCTAACTGAGTTGGCCTGAAAATGAACATGGACAAGACGAAAGTCATGTCTAATGTTCATGTTAATTCGATATTGCGTTTTTATAATAACGGGAACGGTAAAACCAAAAGAATTATCGACAACTTTTGGGCGCTTCATTCGTTATTGAGATTATAAATGTCTGTTTATTTATTTTGTAAAAGTAACTTTGTCGCATGATTCTTTTCAACGTAACGAATGTTTGCTTAGGTTCATACAAATTTTGATGTGTCGCTTGATTCTACCCCTTATAATAAGGCAGTAGAAATCATTTTTGTAATGGAAAATAGTCGAGTACATAGTTTCTCATGCTTAGAATCGACCTGCATTCATAACTTTTTTTCTTCGATTTTGTCGCTTAGGTCGTTATTGCATAACGCAGTCCAATTGATCGTGATTACAAGTGTGTAAGACAATATAGCCTCACTATGATGCATGAAAGTCATACAGGACACATCTAGATTTTGAGCCTGCAGCTACTAGTCGATGGCAAGGGATCACCACCAAATGAGCGTTTGCCCCACACGCAGCACCTACAGCCCGCGAATGGCTCGCAGGTCGGCCCATGGATTTAGCAAGATCACCATAGGATTGTTTTGAACCATAGGGAATTTCTAGAAGTTTGTTCCACACTTCCTGTAATTAATTGAGAAGGAAATTTTACAACCTCTCCTAAGTGGATAAGTCTTTAAGCAAAACTAAATTCTAGTCGCTAAGCAAAAGTGTGTGATTGATTTATCAATAATAGTTTGCTGAAGCCGTTGCAAGTTTGGAATCAATTTGACTTGGATACCTTTTGAAAATCTGAGCCATAAGTTTTGATAGGAACTGTAAATTTCTTAAGATTTCCGCTTAAGTAAGACTTTAGTTCTTCTTCAAACTGCTTTAGGACATCATTCTTTTGCTCTTTGAAACTACATGACAGTTCTTCACTGAGAATTTTGAAAGTCTTGTCGAAGGCTTTTGAATCTTCGAAAATAACGGTGTACAAGTATTCTTCGTCCGCAGCCGCGACTAGTTCACCGATTGGAGACTCAATTGTAGTCACATACACAATTTTTGAAGATTTATTGGAGTATTTATCGAGACAATTTAATTTCGGCATGGTGGTTATCGTTGTAATTAATAAATATACAGTAGGTACAGTTGTGGTACTTTTACTAAATGGAATGTTTTGATGAATGACACTCAGGTGTGCCTGGGCTATGTATTATTATTAAAGAAATAAAAATTCAATGTAATTACTTTTGATTTAAGTATAATTTATTTATTTTGATCGAGTTTGACTCAGTTTTGACTTGACAGAACCACAGACAAATTGAAACAAAAGCGCGGGAGAATGAACACTGGGTGTATTAACGTTTGAGTAATTAAATAAAACGCTACTTGGCGAAACACACTCAGCCTTATTAATAAACGTGGAGTAGAGTAGGTTTAACTTTAATTCGAGGTTGAACTTGAGATTAGTAAAAGTCAGTATTAATAAACAAGAAGTAAGGAAAGAGTAAGCTAATCCAGGCTTAGTCTCGGACTAAAACTTAATCCTTGGTGATGCCTAGTTTAACGATGGAGTAATATTGGAGTAACCTAACTTTTCTGTTTCGATGATTGGTGGTTGTGGTTTGCCTGTGGATTTATTTGAAATTCATTGTAGTAAATTTATTTACCTAACCACTATTTTTGCGCTTTTAAAGTCCGCAAAAATCCTTTCGAGCTTTCAGAACACGAATTTAAAACTAAATACCGATTTAGTCGTGATACTGCCAATTTCATAGTTGATATGGTGAAAAATGAGTTAGCGAGAGGTGGTCACATACCGCCTCATATCAAGTCTTAACTGCCATAAGAGTCTGGGGCCGTGATATCTTCGTTTTTACTAAATTATTTTTAATGTGTATTAATTAATATGCGATCTTTATTCAATAGTTTTAGTTTCATTCAGTATTAATCCCGTAATAACAAACAATGATGTTGAAGTGACTGTAGGCTACTACGAAACTCGAAAATCGAAGTTCGTATCATACCGTCCCTCTCGCTCTCGTATTAAATAGTATAAGTGTCAGAGGGACCGCACGACACGAACTTCGAGTTTCGTAGTAGCCCTGCTGTTTTCAAAAGGCTGACAATGCAAATATACATGTTCTGGTGGCCAGCGTCAGAACTAATTACCACTACACTTACACCATTGTGACTGTAACAAGAGTGAGCGAGATACACTAGAAAACAGCGCCGTGCTCGGCCGCATGTTATATTTGGTTCTTTCTACTTCGAATGGGGGTTCATACCACAGATTAAGACATTTCTTGTTTTTTTTCTGTGGTTCATTCCTCGTTCATTCAATGACTCATTCTTTTATTTTTTTCTCACGCTGGGTTGCCATTGTTTACGTCATAGTCTAGGTTTAAGAAATGTTTAACTAATACCTCGCTAGTCCATGTTTATTAATACAAATTTTAAAACTGACTTAATACTTATTTAGTCAAGGAGTAACTAGTCCAAGTGTAAGTTCGGATTAAATTCGAATTAGATGTTTTTTATTAATAAGGCTGACTATGTTCGCCTTTAGCTTATTTATTTAATTATCATTTTTAGGGTTTCGTACCCAAAGGGTGCCAACGGAACCCTATTACTGAGACTCCGCTGTCTGTCTGTCTGTCTGTCTGTCTGTCTGTCCGTCTGTCACAGGGCTCTATCTCTTGAGCCGTAATAGCTAGGCACTTGAAATTTTCACAGATTATGTATTACAGTGGCCGCAGTGGCCGCTACAACAACAAATACTAAAAATAAAATAAAGTTAACAATTACAGAGGGTCGTCGTACAAGAAACGTGTTTCATTCAGTGGTTTTTGGTTGCTAGGCCGTCACTTGCTAGGGGCAACGTGAGTATGTTGTTATTAATGTTTAACTACTTATTAATTTGCGATTTTATAAAACCTTCGATAGTAAATTATTATACTCCAAGACAGTGGTTTATTTTTTTGTGCAGCATTAAGACTAAATAACAATTTATGATCCACAAACCTCCGACACACACTACACACACTTCACAAAAGCCAACTTCAATAAAGCACTCACAGCCGCTGTATTTAATGTTTTTACACTAAAAAATGTCCGTTATAATTCATACTAAGTAACAGTATTTATTTACAAGGTCCAAATTTAAAATCTGGTTAAGATTTATTCACTAATTCATAAAGTACGCACCGTTCGGCCGAATGAGGGCTATCGTTTTTTGTCTCACTAGATGGCGCACTGTAGCGTGAGGTTTTTAAGTATGGCTTTCAAAGTCTGTTATTACGGGCGTGAAAACAAAGTTTAGATTAAAATCATATTTAATACACCTTAAAACCGTACCATAACAATGTCGAGCTTGCCACAGTGTTGCATAGTCCCCGTTTTGTTCGGAAAAAAGGGAGGACAAAGGTTTCCGAGAGACAAAACTGTCTCAAAACACAGACATTCATTGCCCCGGAACGCATATTTGCCATAATTAATTTCAGATATTGCAAAATATTCACAAAGTTATTCTAATTATAAATAAACCCGCGTAGCTCACCCAAAAACTATGAGATTTGACATTTCGGAGACCTCACGCTACACTAGCGCCTCTAGCGGTGAATTCATACGCGATAGCCCTCATTGCCGCGTTCAGCTAATTTTTTCTGCCGTAGGTGCCGGGCGGCGGCGCATGGCAAGAGTCTAAAGCGCTATTCAGCCTCCGACAGGGCGACAGCCAAAGAGGATGAGAATTTAAAATTGTTCTTTATTCAAAATACTTGCACCTAGTGCTTACATTTTGGTGATATTATTTTATTAACTTGTAATGTAATAAGTATAACTAGTTATGTTTGTTCGGGTGGAATTAATATTTCAACTAAAATTTGAAGTGGATATCTTCAACCGATTGAGCTGAAATTTTGAATGCATGTATAAATCCGATGACAATACAATATTATTACGACGTAGAGCTGTTCTGATGATGAAGTTAGATGTTCGTCATAGGAACTCTGTAATAAAACGACACGACTGCATCGATTTTGGTCTCATTTGATTCGTCTTGACGACCGTAACCAGGGGCAAAAAGGACCGCCAGCAAAAAGCTTGTATTAGTTTTTTTTACAAAAAAATAATACTGAACTACTTACTTACTTGTTTTTAAAACATTGTACGGAGGTGCGGAACCCTTCATGCGCGAGTCGCTCGCACTCGCACTTGACCGATTTTTTAATTTATACTTATCTAATACATTTATAAAATCGGACCTCATAAATGTACACCTACACCCGATTGGCAGTGACGTGATGTGATGTTGTAAACAGCGCCCTGCTTGCAGGGCTCTATACGTCCCTTATGCTATAGATGAGAGTGTCCACTGCATTGGAACCGAACCGTATGGAGCGGATGGATTAATGTATGTAATAATGTAATCTTTATATGGTACTGCGTGCACTGGATCGGCATTTGTGCGCCGCAGAAATCTATACAAAGCAACAAATCCGTCCGCTCCGTACGCCGTACGACTCGTTTCCGATGCAGTGGACGCGCAGCTTTTAGGTGTAAGTACAACCGCGTCCCTCCTCACTATGTGACTCATAGTGAGCTGAAATTCGCCTCCAATACAGCAGGGCTACTACGAAACTCGAAACTTGAAGTTCGTAACGTACCGTCCCTCTCGCTCTCGTATTAAATAGTTTTTTTTTTAGTTGGCTGGATGGCAAACGAGCAAGTGGGTCTCCTAATGGTAAGAGATCACCACCGCCCATAGACACCTGCAACACCAGGGGGATTGCAGATGCGTTGCCAACTTAGAGGCCTAAGATGGGATACCTCAAGTGCCAATAATTTCACCGGCTGTCTTACTCTCCACGCCGAAACACAACAGTGCAAGCACTGCTGCTTCACGGCAGGATTAGCGAGCAAGATGGTGGTAGCAATCCAGGCGGGCCTTGCACAAGGTCCTACCACCTGCAAAAATAAAAATTAAATAGTATAAGTGTCAGACGGACCGCACGACACGAACTTCGAGTTTCGAGTTTCGTAGTAGCCCTGCAGACACGGATATCAAAGTTTCCTTATTTAGTTATTCACCCGACTGCTCAAGGGGGGTTATTTATTTACATAAGATAGCTAAATAATACCATTCTAAAATTTGCAACAAAGTTAGCCTTTACGACGCTGATTACGAGCAAGTTGACGAAAACATATTACACCTACAGTTTCAGTACTTACTTATTTCACTTATTTTACCTAATCTAGGTTCCAATACCAAAACTAAAAAATGAATGAGTCTTCACTGGATCCTATGAATTCGAAAATTAAAAGACGTACTTAATGATTTTTAATCATCTATATTTTAAGCAAATTGGTAGGTTCTGTTATTTAACTTTAACAACAGCTTTGCCAGTATTTTCTCCTCTCAAAATACCAACTAGCGCCTCAACCATATTGTCAAATCCATGATAGACTTTTTCTTTGTACTTGATCTTTTCTTCGCGCAACCAGTTCATATTTGCATTAATACCTTCATCCCATCGATCTAGCCAACGATTTACCAAGAATCCTTCCACTTTTAGTTCTTTGAAAACGATCGCTGGCTGCAATGTTGTCACTGAAAATAATATAAATCAATTATTACAATTCGAGGCTGGATCTAGAAATCGTGGGTGGTAATAGAGTGCTCGTCCTGGGCGGCATTTATAACAGATGAAAAATTATTTCAAGACAAAAAGATTCTTCCTGAAAAGCACCTAAATAAGTAGTGCCTAGTCCACAACTGAAGAAAATCACATCACATGAAGTTCGGAAAATTCGTAAATCCGGTGCTGTTAATTTTTTTTATTTTATGTGAACGTAAACAATAAGCTGGCCTTAACTTTGTGGGGGGAGCTCCAATGGAGAGATCTCTCTCCAGGCAGGTGTTATGCCTGGAGAGAGATCTCTCTATTGGAGCTCCCCCCACATTGGTGACCCCGACAATGGGCGAAAAACGCAGCCTTCGAAGACATCCAAGACGAAGACGCAGTCTCACAGCAGGCCAGACTAACCACACCGTGCACCCTAGCATGCCATATGCCGGTGTACTGCCTTTTCGGCGAAATATGTTTCGCAAAATTTCACTTAGCAACCAACCTTTCGCCAAAGTTTCATTTGGCAAACTAATATTTGGCATAACTTTACTTCGCATTTTTTTTATTTCGCAACATTTTTACATCGCAAAATTTTACTTCATCACACATTTATGTGGCAAATAATTATGTAGCAAATGATTGGCTTAGGCAAATAACAAATGTCAAATAACATTTGGGCATTTTTTACATTGAAAAGTTATACTTTAATTTGATTTGTGCGAGCGAGCGAAGCGAGCGAGCAAGACGGTTCGTAGCAGAAGCGACTTGGATAGTTTAGGTTCAGAAGGCTAAGGCGGGAGCGAAGCGGAGCGAAGCGAGCGAGCAAGACGGTTCGGAGCAGAAGCGACTTGGATAGTTTAGGTTCAGAAGGCTAAGGCGGGAGCGAAGCGGAGCGAAGCGGAGCGTAGCTCCCGCCTTAGCCTTCGATGTTAGGTTTTTTTTTATAGCAGCCAGGATAAATGACACTAGAAAAGTAGGTTGGATGCCATTCAATAAGTTGCTAAATTAAGGTATGCCAATCAATACATTTGACGAAAAACATAAATGACATCTTAAAAAATCCAGGTAATAATTTGCATAATAATAATTTATCGAATCATTAGTTGGGAAATGATATCAGTGCGAAACGTTGAGTTGGGAAATAACATTTCGCCTAAATAAAAATATGGGATAATAGTTGGGAGTTAATAATTTGCTAAATAATTTTCGCCGATACATTAGTAAACCCCATATGCCATATGCCTGGTGTCTACAGTGTGACAACCTCAACTCAACGCAGCTCACGCCACGCAGCTCAACACAGCTCACCCACAGCTACGCAGCTCAATGCAACTCAACTCAACGCTCGCCAACAAGGCTCCGAGCAACACACTCAAGCAACTGGCACCTGCAAGCGCCCACATGACGCACAGACTGCACCGCACTCCACGCCGACCTCCGGTCTAAAAAGGGGGGCTGATGTAGCAACTCCTAGCGCCATCTAGTGAACAACAATAGAAACTCCGACCATGTTCTACATCGCGCCATCGAAGTTTCTCAACGCGGTCGCATATATACAAGTTCCGTCGCTCTTCCTTCGGACTTCGGTCCCCAGGCATAACACCTGCCTGGAGAGAGATCTCTCTATTGGAGCTCCCCCCACAACTTTATATTTATAATTACTCCATATAAATGTACCTTTTGGTAAAGTAGCATCATTATAGGAAGCTATAGCTCCACAAACAGCGACCCGACCGTATTTGTTCATGTGGCTCATGATAGTAGAGCTAATTTCTCCTCCAACCTATGACAAAAAAGGTGAACGTAATATTGAGTATTAAATTCATATAGGGGGTACGAGGTAGGTACGTACTTATTACAATAAATAAATATAATGGGACTGAGGACCTAGTGCCAAACTAACAAAAGCTTTGTGCTATGGGTAATTACTAGGTAATAGATAGAGATAATACAGGATTTTACACACCTACATAGGTACTTATACATGTTAAACGTCCAAGACTCAAGAATAAACATTCGTATTATTCAAACAAATATCTGCCCCGGCCGGGGAATAAACCCGGGACGTCATGAGTTCTCTAATCACTCACTCATGATATAATGTAATTTTCTCAGAAATCATCAGCTAGATTGTTATATATATTATAATTTAAACCTAAAATCAATCTGTAGATTACACTATCATAAAAGTTCGTCTAATGAACAGTTTTGCCGAAATTAAAATTATGTTTCTTTTTTGTCATTTTGTAAAATCTGTTTACGCATAATAGTATATGTGCCGAAACTGTTTTCGCATAATTATATTACGCAGAATTCTTTTACGCATAACCAATGTAAGACGAATGGGCTTTAGGCATAATTTGCGAGTACCGAATATAGTTTAGTCAGAAAAAGACTAACGCATATATTAGTTACGCAGAAAGTTACTTTGGCATACTTATGTAATTTTGACGATATAAGTACTTAATAAAATCCTTTAATATTACAACAGAACCGAAGGTTTTCCTCAACTTTGCTCTGTTTTTTATTACCTAAGCTTATTAACATAATCCGATCTACTTCTCTGGAAACTAGTAACTAAGTGGGTGATAGTATTTTTATAATGCGGGGACATGACTGTGGCAAAGTCGACGACGCCCTGCTTCGCGGGGCTTCTGTTTCTAATCTGAGGGACATAAGGTAACTAACCAACCTATCCAGGCTAAAGGGGGGTAGATTATGATTGTTTTATAATGTACCCCCTTTTTGTGACCTTTTACTGGTGGCTATTCGTTCAAAAGTCAAAATATTTTTATTCAATTTAGGCTATAACAAGCACTTATGAATGTCAAAAAAAATCTACCACCGGTTCGGAAAAACCTTTGTTGAGAAGAATCCGGCAAGAACCTCAACGAGGTATTTTTTTTAAACAGATTTACAATATTATCGCAATTATTTAACACAACTTTATTTTTAACACAGTAGGTTCGCTATTTGAAGTAAGGGATCGCCAATGCGGAATTATTTCCAAATATAATATAATCATTAACTTTATAATACGCCGTTTTGTTTCGTTTCGTTATAAATACAATTTTTACCTAACCTAATTACCTATTTTTCTAGTCATTATTATATTTTTTTACCATTTACCGTTTTTATATTTACCATAACACTAATCAAGAAATGGTTCATAATTTAATTTCGGACATAGATTTGGACTGGATTTCGGGCTATTAAATTCAGCTAAATTACATATATAAGTATGCTGAACAATATTATGCATAATAAAACTCGGCCATGTTAAAATTATGCTAATATAATATTCGGGTAAACAATCATCCGGCTTATAAAGAATTATGCCGAACTAATTTTCGGCAAGTTTTAAGATTCAGCGCAAATTAATTAATTATGCGAAACCTGATATATATGCGTAATAGGTTTCGGACTTCGGTTTGCCATTTCGCCTACTATTATTTTTAAACTTTATTTATTTTGACACGTTCCCACATATAAGTTGCGAGTTAAAAAGCAATCAAAATCGTGTAACAGTGAGGCCAATTATATAAATATCATGGGACACTTGACACCAAATGATCCAGTCCCAAATTAAGCAAAGCTTGTACTATGGATACTAGGCACCAGATAAACATACTTACATAGATAAATACATACTTAAATACATATTAAACAACCAAGACCCGAGAACAAACATTCGTATTATTCATACAAATATCTGCCCCGGCCGGGAATCGAACCCGGGACCTCAAGCTTCATAGTCAGATTCTCTAACCACTTGGCCATCTGGTCGTCAAATCTTTTGCTAAATGAATTAAACTTTTACCACTGTGCATTTTTTGTTTCTACCAGAGGGTAAAATAGAAGGTGTGAATAGAGATTCATAATAGGTACTCAGGTCATGATGTTCGAACATACGTTATCAAAATAACAATCCACGCGTTTCGGCGCTCCTTCTCTAAGTGCAGCTTTAATGTTAACGGTCTTATAATTGAACGCACGGTCAAATCCCAATTCATTTTCCAAATATTGACATTTATCATCAGTACCCGCAAATCCAATGACACGGCAACCTGGAAGCATAATCTTATATAGAAGAGACTGTACAGCCAACTACCAAAATATGTCTTTAACTATATTTATCTAGCACCAAAAATTTAAAATTATTTTAATTCATAGTTTTATTTTTAGTATCATGAAAGTATTGAACAAATACTCAGCGACACAAAATTTGGCCCACTCTACATACAAAAAGTACCTATTATTGCATAGGTACATACATTAGAGGGCTAAATCTTTTGCTGTTCAGTAAGTATAATTCTTTCACCGTACTCAACGCAGTTAGGTGAAAAACTTGAGAAGTGCAGCGATAGAAATAAAACATACATTATCGTGTGTTTTTTAAAGAAACTTACCTAATATTTTACCGATCTGACCAACATGAGAGCCAACTGCGCCTGCTGCACCTGTGATAGCAATGGTTTCACCTGCTTTTGGATATAAAATTTCCTTTACGCCAAAATAAGCAGTATTTCTGGAACAAATTTAACGAATAAACTTCATGCCAATCTAAAGAACTGCAGTTCTGTAGACTGAAGTCTACTGAAACGTTTACTTTTATCTACCCTGGCATTCCAAGCACTCCCAAGCCAATTGACACAGGATGTGAGCCTACATCAGGCAAAAGAGTGATTGGCATAAATCCTATAGATGGAGAGACTTTCGGGTTGCAGATAGTATGTGTCCGCCATCCAAACGATCCAACTACGTATTTACCGACAGGATACTGTTCATTACGACTTTCAATTATCCTGAAAAAGATGTAATTCTGGTTTTTAAAATTTTAAAGATAAGTTTAGAACTAGATTAAATAAATAAATATCACGGGACAATTCACACCAATTGACCTAGTCCCAAAGTAAGCTTAGCAAAGCTTGTGTTATGGGTACTAAGCAACGGATAAATATATATATATATATATATAGATACATACTTAAATACATATTAAACACCCAAGACCCGAGAACAAACATTCGTATTTTTCATACAAATATCTGCCCCGACACGGGAATCGAACCCGGGACCTCAAGCTTCGTAGTCAGGTTCTCTAACCACTAGGCCATCTGGTCGTCTAAATAAATTAAAGTAAAATAAGCGAATACGTACTTGGCTACCTGCCCCCCTATCATGTCAGTTGGCAATTTGTACCCAATCATATAAGCACGCATGTATGGGTCGATACTCAAGTATTCTGCTTCAGTTAGAATTTCTAAAAAAGTATCAAAACGCATTAAGTATCAGTCATATTTCAAAGTTCAAAATATTTTAGTATGACGGTTAATTTCAAATATACTCGTACGTAATAATGTAAAATAATTGATTCAATTTTACTTTGCTTCTCCGCTACAAACCGTGCACCACAGTTAACATGCAAACTATATGTATATCAATATTCGCTCTTATAAGTACATCAAACAATACATATGTAACACAGGTTCAACTATGACTAACACCACGTAAATTACTCAGGCGTTACGAACTCTCTGCGAGCTTAATATTAAAACTTAGTTAGGACACAGCCACCCACTCATATCATATTATATGTCGCATGCTCGCATGGACTTATCTGTGTTGCACGGTTCGTAGAGTAGAAGAGAAACAAAGTATTAGTATGGTTCATACATACCTACATACAATGTAGATAGGACAAACTACCGTGCAGACAGTTAGCATCATGATAAACTAACCAACAATAAGTTGGAAAACTCCCGACTTTGTCACTTCAAAGGTCAATATCTCATAAAAGGCAAAACCAATTTTGATGAAACATGTCTAAGAACTATCGCTAGAGAAAGTGGTTTCAAATTAAAAAAAAAACGCTTATAAATCGCTCCAGCCGTTTAAGAACTACGGTGCCACTGCCACAGGCAGACACACAGACACACACACACACACACGCACACACGCACGCACGCACGCACGCACGCACGCACGCACACACACACAGAGACACACAGACAAACAGACACACATAGCGGTCAACCTTAAGTATAACACCCCTCTTTTTGCGTCGAGGGTTAAAAATCATAAAGATCCTAGATATCCTACCTCCATCTTTCAATTCCGGAAGATCTTCCTCGACAATTTCAAAGTCACTCTTTTTTGGTTCTCCTTGAAAATATTTTGTAAGTACATATTTTTGTGCTCGTATTTTGCCTGCGACGCTGGAGTAAGCTC